>NC_092142.1:32891516-33193176 GCF_043159975.1 Macaca nemestrina | reverse complement strand
CTGTATTTCGTGGATCTCTTTGCTAGCCTTATTTCTGTGGAATCTGAGAATAGATATTTCGGATCCCTTTGTAGATTACAGGGCCAAAGGAAATATCCTCCGATACCAAAGAGAAAGAAGCTTTCTGAGAAACTTCTTTGTGTTCTGTGAAATCATCTCACAGAGTTACTGCTTTCCCCTCAAGAAGCCTTTCGCTAAGACAGTTCTTGTGGAATTGGCAAAGTGATATTTCGAAGCTCATAGAGGGCTATGTTGAAAAAGGAAGTATCCTAAGATGAAATCTGTAAAGAAGCTTTCTGAGAAACGGCTTAGTGTTCTGTTAATTCATCTCACAGAGTTACATCTGTATTTCGTTTATCTCCTTGCTAGCCTTATTTCTGTGGAATCTGAGAACGGATAATTCGGATCCCTTTGAAGACTATAGGGCCAAACGAAATATCCTCCGATAACAAAGAGAAAGAAGCTTTCTGAGAAACTTCTTTGTGTTCTGTGAAATCATCTCACAGAGTTACAGCTTTCCCCTGAAGAGGCCTTTCGCTAAGACAGGTCTTGTGGAATTGGCAAAGTGATATTTGGAAGCCCATAGAGGGCTACGGTGTAAAAGGAAATATCCTCAGATGAAATCTGGAAAGAAGCTTTCTGAGAAACTGCTCTGTGATGTGTGACTTCCACTCACAGAGTTACATCTGTATTTCGTGGATATCTTTGCCAGCCTTATTTCTGTGGAAACTGAGAATAGATATTTCGGATCCCTTTGAAGACTACAGGGACAAAGGAAATATACTCCGATAACAAAGAGAAATAAGCTTTCTGAGAAACTTCTTTGTGTTCTGTGAAATCAACTCACAGAGTTACAGCTTTCCCCTCAAGAAGCCTTTCGCTAAGACAGTTCTTTCAGAATTGGCAAAGTGATATTTGGAAGCCCATAGTGGGCCATGGTGAAAAAGGAAATATCCTCAGAGGAAATCTGGAAAGAAGCTTTCTGAGAAACTGCTTAGTGTTCTGTTAATTCATCTCACAGAGTTACATCTGTATTTCGTGGATCTCTTTGCTAGCCTTATTTCTGTGGAAACTGAGAACAGTTATTTCGGATCCCTTTGAAGACTACAGGGCCAAAGGAAATATCCTCCGATAAGAAAGGGAAAGAAGCTTTCTGAGAAACTTCTTTGTGTTCTGTGAAATCATCTCACAGAGTTACAGCTTTCCCCTCAAGAAGCCTTTCGCTAAGACAGTTCTTGTGGAATTGGCAAAGTGATATTTGGAAGCCCATAGAGGGCTATGGTGAAAAAGTAAATATCCTCAGATGAAATATGGAAAGAAGCTTTCTGAGAAACTTGTTAGTGTTCTGTTAATTCATCTCACAGAGTTACATCTGTATTTCGTGGATCTCTTTGCTAGCCTATTTCTGTGGAATCTGAGAACAGATATTTCGAATCCCTTTGAAGACTATAGGGCCAAAGGAAATATCCTCCGATAACAAAGAGAAAGAAGCTTTCTGAGAAACTTCTTTGTGTTCTGTGAAATCATCTCACAGAGTTACAGCTTTCCTCCGAAGAAGCTTTTCGCTAAGACAGTTCTTGGGGAATTGGCAAAGTGATATTTGGAAGCCCTTAGAGGGCTATGGTGAAAAAGGAAATATCCTCAGACGAAATCTGGAAAGAAGCTTTCTGAGAAACTGCTTAGTGTTCTGTCAATTCATCTCACAGAGTTACATCTGTATTTCGTGGATCTCTTTGCTAGCCTTATTTCTATGGAATCTGAGAACAGATATTTCGGATCCCTTTGTAGACTATAGAGCCAAAGGAAATATCTTCCAATAACAAAGAGAAAGAAGCTTTCTGAGAAACTTCTTTGTGTTCTGTGAAATCATCTCACAGAGTTACAGCTTTCCCCTCAAGAAGCCTTTCGCTAAGACAGTTCTTGTGGAATTGGGAAAGTGATATTTGGAAGCCCATAGAGGGCTACGGTGAAAAAGGAAATATCCTCAGATGAAATCTGGAAATAAGCTTTCTGAGAAACTGCTTAGTGTTCTGTTAATTCATCTCACAGAGTTACATCTGTATTTCGTCGATCTCTTTGCTATCCTTATTTCTGTGGAATCTGAGAACAGATATTTCGGATCCCTTTGAAGAGTATAGGGCCAAAGGAAATATCCTCCGATAACAAAGAGAAAGAAGCTTTCTGAGAAACTTCTTTGTGTTCTGCGAAATCATCTCACAGAGTTACAGCTTTCCCCTCAAGAAGCCTTTCGCTAAGACAGTTCTTGTGGAATTGGCAAAGTGATATTTGAAAGCCCTTAGAGGGCTATGGTGAAAAAGGAAATATCCTCAGATGAAAACTGGAAAGAAGCTTTCTGAGAAAATGCTCTGTGATGTGTGACTTCCACTCACAGAGTTACATCTGTATTTCGTGGATCTCTTTGCTAGCCTTATTTCTGTGGAATCTGAGAACAGATATTTCAGATCCCTTTGAAGACTATAGGGCCAAAGGAAATATCCACCGATAACAAAGAGAAAGAAGCTTTCTGAGAATCTTCTTTGTGTTCTGTGAAATCATCTCACAGAGTTACAGCTTTTCCCTCAAGAAGCCTTTCGCTAAGACAGTTCTTGTGGAATTGGCAAAGTGATATTTGGAAGTCCATAGAGGGCTACGGTGAAAAAGGAAATATCCTCAGATGAAATCTGGAAAGAAGCTTTCTGAGAAACTGCTCTGTGATGTGTGACTTCCACTCACAGAGTTACATCTGTATTTCGTGGATATCTTTGCCAGCCTTGTTTCTGTGGAAACTGAGAATAGATATTTCGGATCCCTTTGAAGACTACAGGGACAAAGGAAATATACTCCGATAACAAAGAGAAATAAGCTTTCTGAGAAACTTCTTTGTGTTCTGTGAAATCAACTCACAGAGTTACAGCTTTCCCCTCAAGAAGCCTTTCGCTAAGACAGTTCTTGTAGAATTGGCAAAGTGATATTTGGAAGCCCATAGAGGGCCATGGTGAAAAAGGAAATATCCTCAGAGGAAATCTGGAAAGAAGCTTTCTGAGAAACTGCTCAGTGTTCTGTTAATTCATCTCACAGAGTTACATCTGTATTTCGTGGATCTCTTTGCTAGCCTTATTTCTGTGGAATCTGATAAGAGATATTTCGGATCCCGTTGAAGACTATAGGGCCAAAGGAAACATCCTCCGATAACAAAGAGAAAGAAGCTTTCTGAGAAACTTCTTTGTGTTCTGTGAAATCATCTCACAGAGTTACAGCTTTCCCCTCAAGAAGCCTTTCGCTAAGACAGTTCTTGTGGAATTGGCAAAGTGATATTTGGAAGCCCATAGAGGGCTATGGTGAAAAAGGAAACATCCTCAGATGAAATCTGGAAAGAAGCTTTCTGAGAAACTGCTTAGTGTTCTGTTAATTCATCTCAAAGAGTTACATCTGTATTTCGTGGATCTCTCTGCTAGCCTTATTTCTGTGGTTTCTCAGATCAGATATTTCGGATCCCTTTGAAGACTATAGGGCCAAAGGAAATATCCTCCGATAACAAAGAGAAAGAAACTTTCTGAGAAACTTCTTTGTGTTCTGTGAAATCATCGCACAGAGTTACAGTTTTCCCTTCAAGAAGCCTTTCGCTAAGACAGTTCTTGTGGAATTGGCAAAGTGATATTTGGAAGCCCTTAGAGGGCTATGGTGAAAAAGGAAATATCCTCAGGTGAAATCTGGAAAAAAGCTTTCTGAGAAACTGCTCTGTGATGTGTCACTTCGACTCACAGAGTTACGTCTGTATTTCGTGGATTTCTTTGCTAGCCTTATTTCTGTGGAATCTGAGAATAGATATTTCGGATCCCTTTGAAGATTACAGGACCAAAGGAAATATCCTCCGATAACAAAGAGAAAGAAGCTTTCTGAGAAACCTCTTTGTGTTCTGTGAAATCATCTCACAGAGTTACAGCTTTCCCCTCAAGAAGCCTTTCGCTAAGACAGTTCTTGTGGAATTGGCAAAGTGATATTTGGAAGTCCATAGAGGGCTACGGTGTAAAAGGAAATATTCTCAGATGAAATCTGGAAAGAAGCTTTCTGAGAAACTGCTCTGTGATGTGTGACTTCCACTCACAGAGTTACATCTGTATTTCGTGGATATCTTTGCCAGCCTTATTTCTGTGGAAACTGAGAATAGATATTTCGGATCCCTTTGAAGACTACAGGGACAAAGGAAATATACTCCGATAACAAAGAGAAATAAGCTTTCTGAGAAACTTCTTTGTGTTCTGTGAAATCAACTCACAGAGTTACAGCTTTCCCCTCAAGAAGCCTTTCGCTAAGACAGTTCTTGCAGAATTGGCAAAGTGATATTTGGAAGCCCATAGAGGGCCATGGTGAAAAAGGAAATGTCCTCAGAGGAAATCTGGAAAGAAGCTTTCTGAGAAACTGCTTAGTGTTCTGTTAATTCATCTCACAGAGTTACATCTGTATTTCGTGGATCTCTTTGCTAGCCTTATTTCTGTGGAAACTGAGAACAGTTATTTCGGATCCCTTTGAAGACTACAGGGCCAAAGGAAATATCCTCCGATAAGAAAGGGAAAGAAGCTTTCTGAGAAACTTCTTTGTGTTCTGTGAAATCATCTCACAGAGTTACAGCTTTCCCCTCAAGAAGCCTTTCGCTAAGACAGTTCTTGTGGAATTGGCAAAGTGATATTTGGAAGCCCATAGAGGGCTATGGTGAAAAAGGAAATATCCTCAGATGAAATCTGGAAAGAAGCTTTCTGAGAAAATGCTTAGTGTTCTGTTAATTCATCTCACAGAGTTACATCTGTATTTCGTGGATCTCTTTGCTAGCCTTATTTCTGTGGAATCTGATAAGAGATATTTCGGATCCCGTTGAAGACTATAGGGCCAAAGGAAACATCCTCCGATAACAAAGAGAAAGAAGCTTTCTGAGAAACTTCTTTGTGTTCTGTGAAATCATCTCACAGAGTTACAGCTTTCCCCTCAAGAAGCCTTTCGCTAAGACAGTTCTTGTGGAATTGGCAAAGTGATATTTGGAAGCCCATAGAGGGCTATGGTGAAAAAGGAAATATCCTCAGATGAAATCTGGAAAGAAGCTTTCTGAGAAACTGCTTAGTGTTCTGTTAATTCATCTCACAGAGTTACATCTGTATTTCGTGGATCTCTTTGCTAGCCTTATTTCTGTGGAATCTGATAAGAGATATTTCGGATCCCGTTGAAGACTATAGGGCCAAAGGAAACATCCTCCGATAACAAAGAGAAAGAAGCTTTCTGAGAAACTTCTTTGTGTTCTGTGAAATCATCTCACAGAGTTACAGCTTTCCCCTCAAGAAGCCTTTCGCTAAGACAGTTCTTGTGGAATTGGCAAAGTGATATTTGGAAGCCCATAGAGGGCTATGGTGAAAAAGGAAATATCCTCAGATGAAATCTGGAAAGAAGCTTTCTGAGAAACTGCTTAGTGTTCTGTTAATTCATCTCAAAGAGTTACATCTGTATTTCGTGGATCTCTCTGCTAGCCTTATTTCTGTGGTTTCTCAGAACAGATATTTCGGATCCCTTTGAAGACTATAGGGCCAAAGGAAATATCCTCCGATAACAAAGAGAAAGAAGCTTTCTGAGAAACTTCTTTGTGTTCTGTGAAATCATCGCACAGAGTTACAGTTTTCCCTTCAAGAAGCCTTTCGCTAAGACAGTTCTTGTGGAATTGGCAAAGTGATATTTGGAAGCCCATAGAGTTCTATGGTGAAAAAGGAAATATCCTCAAATGAAATCTGGAAAGAAGCTTTCTGAGAAACTGCTCTCTGATGTGTGACTTCCACTCACAGAGTTACATCTGTATTTCGTGGATCTCTTTTCTAGCCTTATTTCTGTGGAATCTGAGAATAGATATTTCGCATCCCTTTAAAGACTACAGGGCCAAAGGAAATATCCTCCGATAACAAAGAGAAAGAAACTTTCTGAGATACTTTTTGTTTTCTGTGAAATCGTCTCAGAGAGTTACAGCTTTCCCCTCAAGAAGCCTTTCCCTAAGACAGTTCTTGTGGAATTGGCAAAGTGATATTTGGAAGCCCATAGAGGGCTATGGTGAAAAAGGAAATATCCTCAGAGGAAATCTGGAAAGAAGCTTTCTGAGAAACTGCTTAGTGTTCTGTTAATTCATCTCACAGAGTTACATCTGTATTTCGTGGATCATTTTGCTAGCCTTATTTCTGTGGAATCTGAGAACAGATATTTCGGATCCCTTTGAAGACTACAGGGCCAAAGGAAATATCCTCCGATAACAAAGAGAAAGAAGCTTTCTGAGCAACTTCTCTGTGTTCTGTTAAATCATCTCACAGAGTTACAGCTTTCCCCTCAAGAACCATTTCGCTAAGACAGTTCTTGTGAAATAGGCAAAGTGATATTTGGAAGCCCATAGAGGGCTATGGTGAAAAAGTAAATATCCTCAGAAGAAATATGGAAAGAAGCTTTCTGAGAAACTTGTTAGTGTTCTGTTAATTCATCTCACAGAGTTACATCTGTATTTCGTGGATCTCTTTGCTAGACTATTTCTGTGGAATCTGAGAACAGATATTTCGAATCCCTTTGAAGACATAGGGCAAAAGGAAATATCCTCCGATAACAAAGAGAAAGAAGCTTTCTGATAAACTTCTTTGTGTTCTGTGAAATCATCTCACAGAGTTACAGCTTTCCTCCGAAGAAGCTTTTCGCTAAGACAGTTCTTGAGGAATTGGCAAAGTGATATTTGGAAGCCCTTAGAGGGCTATGGTGAAAAAGGAAATATCCTCAGACGAAATCTGGAAAGAAGCTTTCTGAGAAACTGCTTAGTGTTCTGTCAATTCATCTCACAGAGTTACATCTGTATTTCGTGGATCTCTTTGCTAGCCTTATTTCTATGGAATCTGAGAACAGATATTTCGGATCCCTTTGTAGACTATAGAGCCAAAGGAAATATCTTCCAATAACAAAGAGAAAGAAGCTTTCTGAGAAACTTCTTGGTGTTCTGTGAAATCATATCACAGAGTTACAGCTTTCCCCTCAAGAAGCCTTTCGCTAAGACAGTTCTTGTGGAATTGGGAAAGTGATATTTGGAAGCCCATAGAGGGCTACGGTGAAAAAGGAAATATCCTCAGATGAAATCTGGAAATAAGCTTTCTGAGAAACTGCTTAGTGTTCTGTTAATTCATCTCACAGAGTTACATCTGTATTTCGTTGATCTCTTTGCTATCCTTATTTCTGTGGAATCTGAGAACAGATATTTCGGATCCCTTTGAAGAGTATAGGGCCAAAGGAAATATCCTCCGATAACAAAGAGAAAGAAGCTTTCTGAGAAACTTCTTTGTGTTCTGTGAAATCATCTCACAGAGTTACAGCTTTCCCCTCAAGAAGCCTTTCGCTAAGACAGTTCTTGTGGAATTGGCAAAGTGATATTTGGAAGCCCATAGAGGGCTATGGTGAAAAAGGAAATATCCTCAGATGAAATCTGGAAAGAAGCTTTCTGAGAAACTGCTTAGTGTTCTGTTAATTCATCTCACAGAGTTACATCTGTATTTCGTGGATCTCTTTGCTAGCCTATTTCTGTGGAATCTGAGAACAGATACTTCGGATCCCTTTGAAGACCATAGGGCAAAAGGAAATATCCTCCGATAGCAAAGAGTAAGAAGCTTTCTGAGAAACTTCTTTGTGTTCTGTAAAATCATCTCACAGAGTTACAGCTTTCCCCTCAAGAAACCTTTCGCTAAGACACTTCTTGTGGAATTGGCAAAGTGATATTTGGAAGCCCATAGAGGGCTATGGTGAAAAAAGAAATATCCTCAGAAAAAATCTGGAAAGAAGCTTTCTGAGAAACTGCTTAGTGTTCTGTTAATTCATCTCACAGAGTTACATCTGTATTTCGTGGATCTGTTTGCTAGCCTTATTTCTGTGGAATCTGATAACAGATATTTCGGATCCCTTTGAAGACTACAGGGCAAAAGGAAATATCCTCCGATAACAAAGAGAAAGAAGCTTTCTGAGAAACTTCTTTGTGTTCTGTGAAATCATCTCACAGAGTTACAGCTTTCCCCTCAAGAAGCCTTTCTCTAAGACAGTTCTTGTGGAATTGGCAAAGTGATATTTGGAAGCCCTTAGAGGGCTATGGTGAAAAAGGAAATATCCTCAGAGGAAATCTGGAAAGAAGATTTCTGAGAAACTGCCTAGTGTTCTGTTAATTCATCTCAAAGACTTACATCTGTATTTCGTGGATCTCTTTGCTAGCCTTATTTCTGTGGAATCACAGAACAGATATTACGGATCCCTTTGAAGACTATAGGGCCAAAGGAAATATCCTCCGATAACAAAGAGAAAGAAGCTTTCTGAGAAACTTCTTTGTGTTCTGTGAAATCATCGCACAGAGTTACAGTTTTCCCCTCAAGAAGCCTTTCGCTAAGACAGTTCTTGTGGAATTGGAAAAGTGATATTTTGAAGCCCGTAGAGGGCTACGGTGAAAAAGGAAATATCCTCAAATGAAATCTGGAAAGAAGCTTTCTGAGAAACTGCTCTGTGATGTGTGACTTCCACTCACAGATTTACATCTGTATTTCGTGGATCTCTTTGCTAGCCTTATTTCTGTGGAATCTGAGAATAGATATTTCGCATCCCTTTAGAGACTACAGGGCCAAAGGAAATATCCTCCGATAACGAAGAGAAAGAAGCTTTCTGAGATACTTCTTTGTTTTCTGTGAAATCATCTCACAGAGTTACAGCTTTCCCCTCAAGAAGCCTTTCCCTAAGACAGTTCTTGTGGAATTGGCAAACTGATATTTGGAAGACCATAGAGGGCTATGGTGAAAAAGGAAATATCCTCAGAGGAAATCTGGAAAGAAGCTTTCTGAGAAACTGCTTAGTGTTCTTTTAATTCATCTCACAGAGTTACATCTGTATTTCGTGGATCTTTTTGCTAGCCTTATTTCTGTGGAATCTGAGAACAGTTATTTCGGATCCCTTTGAAGACTACAGGGCCAAAGGAAATATCCTCCGATAACAAAGAGAAAGAAGCTTTCTGAGCAACTTCTTTGTGTTCTGTGAAATCATCGCACAGAGTTACAGCTTTCCCATCAAGAACCATTTCGCTAAGACAGTTCTTGTGAAATTGGCAAAGTGATATTTGGAAGCCCATAGAGGGCTATGGTGAAAAAGTAAATATCCTCAGATGAAATCTGGAAAGAAGCTTTCTGAGAAACTGCCTAGTGTTCTGTTAATTCATCTCTCTGATTTACATCTCTATCTCGTGGATCACTTTGCTAGCCTTATTTCTGTGGAATCTGAGAACACATATTTCGGTTCCCTTTGAAGACTATAGGGCCAAAGGAAATATCCTCCGATAACAAAGAGAAAGAAGCTTTCTGAGAAACTTCTTTGTGTTCTGTGAAATCATCGCAGAGAGTTACAGCTTTCCCCTCAAGAAGCCTTTCGCTAAGACATTCTTGTGGAATTGGCAAAGTGATATTTGGAATCCCATAGAGGGCTATAGTGAAAAAGAAAATATCCTCAGATGAAATCTGGAAAGAAGCTTTCTGAGAAACTGGTTAGTGTTCTGTTAATTCATCTCACAGAGCTACATCTGTATTTCGTGGATCTGTTTCCTAGCCTTATTTCTGTGGAATCTGAGAACAGATATTTCGGATCCCTTTGAAGACTACAGGGCCAAAGGAAATATCCTCCGATAAAAAAGAGAAAGAAGCTTTCTGAGAAACTTCTTTGTGTTCTGTAAAATCATCTCACAGAGTTACAGCTTTCCCCTGAAGAAGCCTTTCGCTAAGACAGTTCTTGTGGAATTGGCAAAATGATATTTGGAAGCCCTTAGAGGGCTATGTTGAAAAAGGAAATATCCTCAGATGAAATCTGGAAAGAAGCTTTCTGAGAAACTGCTTAGTGTTCTGTTAATTCATCTCACAGAGTTACATCTGTATTTCGTGGATCTCTTTGCTAGCCTTATTTCTGTGGAGTCTGAGAAGAGATATTTCGGATCCCTTTGAAGGCTATAGGGCCAAAGGAAATATCCTCCCATAACAAAGAGAAAGAAGCTTTCTGAGAAACTTCTTTGTGTTCTGAAAATCATCTAACAGAGTTACAGCTTTCCCCTCAAGAAGCCTTTCCCTAAGACAGTTCTTGTGGAATTGGCAAAGTGATATTTGGAAGCCCCTAGAGGGCTATGTTGAAAAAGGAAATATCCTCAGATGAAATCTGGAAAGAAGCTTTCTGAGAAGCTGCTTAGTGTTCTGTTAATTCAACGCACAGAGTTACATCTGTATTTCGTGGATCTCTTTGCTAGACTTATTTCTGTGGAATCTGAGAACAGATATTTCGGATCCCTTTGAAGGCTATTCGGCCAAAGGAAATATCCTCCGATAACAAAGAGAAAGAAGCTTTCTGAGAAACTTCCTTGCGTTCTGTGAAATCATCTCGCAGCTTTACAGCTTTCCCCTCAAGAAGCCTTTCGCTAAGACAGTTCTTCTGGAATTGGCAAACTGATATTTGGAAGCCCATAGAGGGCTATGGTGAAAAAGGAAATAGCCTCAGATGAAATCTGGAAAGAAGCTTTCTGAGAAAGAGCTTAGTGTTCTGTTAATTCATCTCACAGAGTTACATATGTATTTCTTGGATCTCTTTGCTAGCCTTATTTCTGTGGAATCTGAGAACAGATATTTCGGATCCCTTTGTAGACTATAGGGCCAAAGGAAATATCCTCCGATAACAAAGAGAAAGAAGCTTTCTGAGAAACTTCTTTGTGTTATGTGAAATCATCTCACAGAGTTACAGCTTTCCCCGCAAGAAGCCTTTCGTTAATACAGTTCTTGTGGAATTGGCAAAGTGATATTTGGAAGCCCATAGAGGTCTATAGTGAAAAACGAAATATCCTCAGATGAAATCTGGAAAGAAGCTTTCTGAGAAACTTGTTAGTGTTCGGTTAATTCATCTCACAGAGCTACATATCTATTTCGTGGATCTGTTTGATAGCCTTATTTCTGTGGAATCTGATAACAGATATTTCGGATCCTTTTGAAGACTACAGGGCCAAAGGAAATATCCTCCGATAAAAAAGAGAAAGAAGCTTTCTGAGAAACTTCTTTGTTTTCTGTGAAATCGTCTCACAGAGTTACAGCTTTCCCCTCAAGAAGCCTTTCACTAAGACAGTTCTTGTGGAATTCGCAAAGTGATATTTGGAAGCCGATAGAGGGCTATGGTGAAAAAGGAAATATCCTCAGATGAAATCTGGAAAGAAGCTTTCTGAGAAACTGCTTTGTGTTCTGTTAATTCATCTCACAGAGTTACATCTGTATTTCGTGGATCTCCTTACTAGCCTTATTTCTGTGGAATCTAAGAACAGATATTTCGGATCCCTTTGAAGACTATAGGGCCAAAGGAAATATCCTCCGATAACAAAGAGAAAGAAGCTTTCTGAGAAACTACTTTGTGTTCTGTGAAATCATCTCGCAGAGTTACAGCTTTCCCCTCAAGAAGCCTTTCGCTAAGACAGTTCTTGTGGATTTGGCAAAGTGATATTTGGAAGCCCTTAGAGGGCTATGGTGAAAAAGGAAATATACTCAGATGAAATCTGGAAAGAAGCTTTCTGAGAAACTGCTTAGTGTTCTGTAAATTCATCTCCCAGAGTTACATCTGTATTTCTTCGATCTCTTTACTAGCCTTATTTCTGTGGAATCTGAGAACAGATATTTCTGATCCCTTTGAAGAATATAGGGCAAAAGGAAATATCCTCCGATAACAAAGAGAAAAAAGCTTTCTGAGAAACTTCTTTGTGTTCTGTGAAATCATCTCAGAGAGTTACAGCTTTCCCCTGAAGAAGCCTTTCGCTAAGACAGTTCTTGTGGAATTGGCAAAGTGATATTTGGAAGTCCATAGAGGATATGGTGAAAAAGGAAATATCCTCAGATGAAATCTGGAAAGAAGCTTTCTGAGAACGTGCTTAGTGTTCTGTTAATTCATCACACAGAGTTACATCTGTATTTCGTGGATCTCTTTGCTAGCCTTAATTCTGTGGAATCTGAGAACAGATATTTCGGATCCCTCTGTAGACTATAGGGCCAAAGGAAATATCCTCCGATAACAAAGAATAAGAAGCTTTCTAAGAAACTTCTTTGTGTTCTTTGAAATCATCTCACAGAGTTACAGCTTTCCCCTCAAGAAACCTTTCGCTATGACAGTTCTTGTGGAATTGATAAAGTGATATTTGGAAGCCCATATAGGGCTCTGGTGATAAAGGAAATATACTCAGATGAAATCTGGAAAGAAGCTTTCTGAGAAACTGCTTAGTGTTCTGTAAATTCATCTCATAGAGTTTCATCTGTATTTCGTCGATCTATTTGCTAGCCTTATTTCTGTGGAATCTGAGAACACATATTACAGATCCCTTTGAAGACTATAGGGCCAAAGGAAATATCCTCCGATAACAAAGAGAAAGAAGCTTTCTGAGAAACTTCTTTGTGTTCTCTGAAATCATCTCACAGAGTTACAGCTTTCCCCTCAAGAAACCTTTCCCTAAGACAGTTGTTGTGGAATTGGCTAAGTGATATTTGGAAGCCCATAGAGGGCTATGGTGATAAAGGAAATATCCTCAGATGAAATCTGGAAAGAAGCTTTCTGAGAAACTGCTTAGTGTTCTGTTAATTCATCTCACCGAGTTACATCTGTATTTCGTGGATCTCTTTGCTAGCCTTATTCCTGTGGAATCTGAGAACAGATATTTCGGATCCCTTTGAAGACTACAGGGCCAAAGGAAATATCCTCCGATAACAAAGAGGAAGAAGCTTTCTGAGAAACTTCTTTTTGTTCTGTGAAATCATCTCGCAGAGTTACAGCTTTCCCCTCAAGAAGCCTTTCGCTAAGACAGTTCTTGTGGAATTGGCAAAGTGATATTTGGAAGCCCTTAGAGGGCTATGGTGAAAAAGGAAATATCCTCAGATGAAATCTGGAAAGAAGCTTTCTGAGAAACTGCTTAGTGTTCTGTAAATTCATCTCCCAAAGTTACATCAGTATTTCTTCGATCTCTTTGCTAGCCTTATTTCTGTGGAATCTGAGAACAGATATTTCGGATCCCTTTGAAGGCTATAGGGCCAAAGGAAATATCCTCCGATAAGAAAGAGAAAAAAGCTTTCTGAGAAACTTCTTTGTGTTCTGTGATATCATCTCAGAGAGTTACAGCTTTCCCCTGAAGAAGCCTTTCGCTAAGACAGTTCTTGTGGAATTGGCTAAGTGATATTTGGAAGCCCATAGGGGGCTATGGTGAAAAAGGAAATATCCTCCGATGAAATCTGGAAAGAAGCTTTCTGAGAAACTGATTAGTGTTCTGTTAATTCATCTCACAGAGTTACATCTGTATTTCGTGGATCTCTTTGCTAGCCCTATTTCTGTGGAATCTGAGAACAGATATTTCGGATCCCTTTGTAGACTATAGGGCCAAAGGAAATATCCTCCGATAACAAAGAGAAAGAAGCTTTCTGAGAAACTACTTTGTCTTCTGTGAAATCATCTCACAGAATTACAGCTTTTCCCGCAAGAAGTCTTTCGTTAATACAGTTCTTGTGGAATTGGCAAAGTGATATTTGGAAGCCCATAGAGGGCTATGTTGAAAAAGGAATTATCCTCAGATGAAATCTGGAACGAAGCTTTCTGAGAAACTGCTTAGTGTTCTGTTAATTCATCTCACAGAGTTACATCTGTATTTCGTGGATCTCTTTGCTAGACTTATTTCTGTGGAATCTGAGAACACATATTACGGATCCCTTTGAAGACTATAGGGCCAAAGGAAATATCCTCCGATAACAAAGAGAAAGAAGCTTTCTGAGAAACTTCTTTGTGTTCTGTGAAATCATCTCACAGAGTTACAGCTTTCCCCTCAAGAAGCCTTTCGCTAAGTCAGTTCTTGTGGAATTGGCAAAGTGATTATTGGAAGCCCATAGAGGGCTATGGTGAAAAAGGAAATATCCTCAGATGAAATCTGGAAAGAAGCGTTCTGTGAAACTTCTTAGTGTTCTGTTAATTCATCTCACAGAGCTACATCTGTATTTCGTGGATCTCTTTGCTAGCCTTATTTCTGTGGAATCTGAGAACAGATATTTCGGATCCCTTTGTAGACTATAGGGCCAAGTGAAATATCCTCCGATAACAAAGAATAAGAAACTTTATGAGAAACTTCTTTGTGTTCTTTGAAATCATCTCACAGAGTTACAGCTTTCCCCACAAGAAACCTTTCGCTAAGACAGTTCTTGTGGAATTGGCAAAGTGATATTTGGAAGCCCATAGAGGGCTATGGTGATAAAGGAAATATACTCAGATGAAATCTGGAAAGAAGCTTTCTGAGAAACTCTTCTGTGAAGTGTGACTTCCACTCACAGAGTTACATCTGTATTTCGTGGATCTCTTTGCTAGCCTTATTTATGTGGAATCTGAGAACAGATATTTCGGATCCCTTTGAAGACTACAGGGCCAAAGGAAATATCCTCCGATAACAAAGAGAAAGAAGCTCTCAGAGAAACTTCTTTGTGTTCTGTGAAATCATCGCACAGAGTTACAGCTTTCCCCTCAAGAAGCCTTTCGCTAAGACAGTTCTTGTGGAATTGGCAAAATGATATTTGGAAGCCCATAGAGGGCGAGGGTGAAAAAGGAAATATCCTCAGATGAAATCTGGAAAGAAGCGTTCTGTGAAACTGCTTAGTGTTCTGCTAATTCATCTCACAGAGTTACATCTGTATTTCGTGGATCTCTTTACTAGCATTATTTCTATGGAATCTAAGAACAGATATTTCGGATCCCTTTGAAGACTATAGGGCCAAAGCAAATATCCTCCGATAACAAAGAGAAAGAAGCTTTCTGAGAAACTTCTTTGTGTTCTGTGAAATCATCTCACAGAGTTACAGCTTTCCCCTCAAGAAGCCTTTCGCTAAGACAGTTCTTGTGGAATTTGCAAAGTGATATTTCGAAGCCCATAGAGGCCTTGGTGAAAAAGGAAATATCCTCAGATGAAATCTGGAAAGAAACTTTCTGAGAAACTGCTTAGTGTTCTGTTAATTCATCTCACCGAGTTACATCTGTATTTCGCGGATCTCTTTGCTAGCCTTATTTCTGTGAAATCTGAGAACAGATATTACGGATCCCTTTGAAGACTACAGGGGAAAAGGAAATATCCTCCGATAACAAAGAGAAGGAAGCTTTCTGAGAAACTTCTTTGTGTTCTGTGAAATATCTCACAGAGTTACAGCTTTCTCTCAAGAAGCCTTTCGCTAAGACAGTTCTTGTGGAATTGGCAAAGTGATATTTGGAAGCCCATAGAGGGCTATGGTGAAAAAGGAAATATCCTCAGATGAAATCTGGAGAGAAGCTTTCTGAGAAACTGCTTAGTGTTCTGTAAATTTCTCTCACAGAGTTACATCCGTATTTCGTCGATCTCTTTGCTAGCCTTATTTCTGTGGAATCTGAGAACATATATTTCGGATCCCTTTGAAGACTATAGGGCCAAAGGAAATATCCTCCGATAACAAAGAGAAAGAAGCTTTCTGAGAAACTTCTTTTCTGTGAAATCATCTCACATAGATTCAGCTTTCCCCTCAAGAAGCCTTTCGCTAAGACTGTCCTTGTGGAATTGGCAAAGTGATATTTGGAAGTCCATAAAGGGCTATGGTGAAAAAAGAAATATCCTCAGATGAAATCTGGAAAGAAACTTTCTGAGAAACTGCTTAGTGTTCTGTTAATTCATCTAACAGTGTTATATCTATATTTCGTGGATCTCTTTGCTAGCCTTATTTCTGTTGAATATGAGAACATATATTTCGGATCCCTTTGAAGACTATAGGGCCAAAGGAAATATCCTCCGATAACAAAGAGGAAGAAGCTTTCTGAGAAACTTCTTTTTGTTCTGTGAAATCATCTCGCAGAGTTACAGCTTTCCCCTCAAGAAGCCTTTCGCTAAGACAGTTCTTGTGGAATTGGCAAAGTGATATTTGGAAGCCCTTAGAGGGCTATGGTGAAAAAGGAAATATCCTCAGATGAAATCTGGAAAGAAGCTTTCTGAGAAACTGCTTAGTGTTCTGTAAATTCATCTCCCAAAGTTACATCAGTATTTCTTCGATCTCTTTGCTAGCCTTATTTCTGTGGAATCTGAGAACAGATATTTCGGATCCCTTTGAAGGCTATAGGGCCAAAGGAAATATCCTCCGATAAGAAAGAGAAAAAAGCTTTCTGAGAAACTTCTTTGTGTTCTGTGATATCATCTCAGAGAGTTACAGCTTTCCCCTGAAGAAGCCTTTCGCTAAGACAGTTCTTGTGGAATTGGCTAAGTGATATTTGGAAGCCCATAGGGGGCTATGGTGAAAAAGGAAATATCCTCCGATGAAATCTGGAAAGAAGCTTTCTGAGAAACTGATTAGTGTTCTGTTTATTTCATCTCACAGAGTTACATCTGTATTTCGTGGATCTCTTTGCTAGCCCTATTTCTGTGGAATCTGAGAACAGATATTTCGGATCCCTTTGTAGACTATAGGGCCAAAGGAAATATCCTCCGATAACAAAGAGAAAGAAGCTTTCTGAGAAACTACTTTGTCTTCTGTGAAATCATCTCACAGAATTACAGCTTTTCCCGCAAGAAGTCTTTCGTTAATACAGTTCTTGTGGAATTGGCAAAGTGATATTTGGAAGCCCATAGAGGGCTATGGTGAAAAAGGAATTATCCTCAGATGAAATCTGGAACGAAGCTTTCTGAGAAACTGCTTAGTGTTCTGTTAATTCATCTCACAGTGTTACATCTGTATTTCGTGGATCTCTTTGCTAGACTTATTTCTGTGGAATCTGAGAACACATATTACGGATCCCTTTGAAGACTATAGGGCCAAAGGAAATATCCTCCGATAACAAAGAGAAAGAAGCTTTCTGAGAAACTTCTTTGTGTTCTGTGAAATCATCTCACAGAGTTACAGCTTTCCCCTCAAGAAGCCTTTCGCTAAGTCAGTTCTTGTGGAATTGGCAAAGTGATTATTGGAAGCCCATAGAGGGCTATGGTGAAAAAGGAAATATCCTCAGATGAAATCTGGAAAGAAGCGTTCTGTGAAACTTCTTAGTGTTCTGTTAATTCATCTCACAGAGCTACATCTGTATTTCGTGGATCTCTTTGCTAGCCTTATTTCTGTGGAATCTGAGAACAGATATTTCGGATCCCTTTGTAGACTATAGGGCCAAGTGAAATATCCTCCGATAACAAAGAATAAGAAACTTTATGAGAAACTTCTTTGTGTTCTTTGAAATCATCTCACAGAGTTACAGCTTTCCCCACAAGAAACCTTTCGCTAAGACAGTTCTTGTGGAATTGGCAAAGTGATATTTGGAAGCCCATAGAGGGCTATGGTGATAAAGGAAATATACTCAGATGAAATCTGGAAAGAAGCTTTCTGAGAAACTCTTCTGTGAAGTGTGACTTCCACTCACAGAGTTACATCTGTATTTCGTGGATCTCTTTGCTAGCCTTATTTATGTGGAATCTGAGAACAGATATTTCGGATCCCTTTGAAGACTACAGGGCCAAAGGAAATATCCTCCGATAACAAAGAGAAAGAAGCTCTCAGAGAAACTTCTTTGTGTTCTGTGAAATCATCGCACAGAGTTACAGCTTTCCCCTCAAGAAGCCTTTCGCTAAGACAGTTCTTGTGGAATTGGCAAAATGATATTTGGAAGCCCATAGAGGGCGAGGGTGAAAAAGGAAATATCCTCAGATGAAATCTGGAAAGAAGCGTTCTGTGAAACTGCTTAGTGTTCTGCTAATTCATCTCACAGAGTTACATCTGTATTTCGTGGATCTCTTTACTAGCATTATTTCTATGGAATCTAAGAACAGATATTTCGGATCCCTTTGAAGACTATAGGGCCAAAGCAAATATCCTCCGATAACAAAGAGAAAGAAGCTTTCTGAGAAACTTCTTTGTGTTCTGTGAAATCATCTCACAGAGTTACAGCTTTCCTCTCAAGAAGCCTTTCGCTAAGACAGTTCTTGTGGAATTTGCAAAGTGATATTTCGAAGCCCATAGAGGCCTTGGTGAAAAAGGAAATATCCTCAGATGAAATCTGGAAAGAAGCTTTCTGAGAAACTGCTTAGTGTTCTGTTAATTCATCTCACCGAGTTACATCTGTATTTCGCGGATCTCTTTGCTAGCCTTATTTCTGTGAAATCTGAGAACAGATATTACGGATCCCTTTGAAGACTACAGGGGCAAAGGAAATATCCTCCGATAACAAAGAGAAGGAAGCTTTCTGAGAAACTTCTTTGTGTTCTGTGAAATATCTCACAGAGTTACAGCTTTCTCTCAAGAAGCCTTTCGCTAAGACAGTTCTTGTGGAATTGGCAAAGTGATATTTGGAAGCCCATAGAGGGCTATGGTGAAAAAGGAAATATCCTCAGATGAAATCTGGAGAGAAGCTTTCTGAGAAACTGCTTAGTGTTCTGTTAATTTCTCTCACAGAGTTACATCCGTATTTCGTCGATCTCTTTGCTAGCCTTATTTCTGTGGAATCTGAGAACATATATTTCGGATCCCTTTGAAGACTATAGGGCCAAAGGAAATATCCTCCGATAACAAAGAGAAAGAAGCTTTCTGAGAAACTTCTTTTCTGTGAAATCATCTCACATAGATTCAGCTTTCCCCTCAAGAAGCCTTTCGCTAAGACTGTTCTTGTGGAATTGGCAAAGTGATATTTGGAAGCCCATAAAGGGCTATGGTGAAAAAAGAAATATCCTCACATGAAATCTGGAAAGAAACTTTCTGAGAAACTGCTTAGTGTTCTGTTAATTCATCTAACAGTGTTATATCTGTATTTCGTGGATCTCTTTGCTAGCCTTATTTCTGTTGAATATGAGAACATATATTTCGGATCCCTTTGAAGACTATAGGGCCAAAGGAAATATCCTCCGATAACAAAGGGAAAGAAGCTTTCTGAGAAACTTCTTTGTGTTCTGTGAAATCATCACAAAGAGTTACAGCTTTCCCCTCAAGAAGACTTTCGCTAAGACAGTTCTTGTGGATTTGGCAAAGTGATATTTGGAAGCCAATGGAGGGCTTTGGTGAAAAAGGAAATATCCTCAGATGAAATCAGGAAAGAAGATTTCTGAGAAACTGCTTAGTGTTCTGTTAATTCATCTCACAGAGTTACATCTGTATTTCGTGGATCTCTTTGCTAGCCTTATTTCTGTGGAATCTGAGAAAAGATATTTCGGATGCCGATGAAGACTCTAGGGCCCAAGGAAATATCCTCTGATAACAAAGAGAAAGAAGCTTTCTGAGAAACTTCTTTGTGTTCTGTGAAATCATCTCACAGAGTTACAGCTTTCCCCTCAAGAAGCCTTTCGCTAAGACAGTTCTTTTGGAATTGGCAAAGTGATATTTGGAAGCCCATAGAGGGCTATGGTGAAAAAGGAAATATCCTCAGATGAAATCTGGAAAGAAGCTTTCTGAGAAACTCCTCTGTGAAGTGTGACTTCCACTCACAGAGTTACATCTGTATTTCGTGGATCTCTTTGCTAGCCTTATTTCTGTGGAATCTGAGAACACATATTTCGGATCCCTTTGAAGAGTATAGGGCCAAAGGAAATATCCTCCGGTAACAAAGCGAAAGAAGCTTTCTGAGAAACTTCTTTGTGTTCTGTGAAATCATCTCACAGAGTTACAGCTTTCCCCTCAAGAAGCCTTTCGCTAAGACAGTTCTTGTGGAATTGGCAAAGTGATATTTGGAAGCCCATAGAGTGCTATGGTGAAAAAGGAAATATCCTCAGATGAAATCAGGAAAGAAGCTTTCTGAGAAACTGCTTAGTGTTCTGTTAATTCATCTCACAGAGTTACACCTATATTTCGTGGATCTCTTTGCTAACCTTATTTCTGTGGAATCTGAGAACACATATTACGGATCCTTTTGAAGACTATAGGGCCAAAGGAAATATCCTCCGATAACAAAGAGAAAGAAGCTTTCTGAGAAACTTCTTTGTGTTCTCTGAAATCATCTCACAGAGTTACAGCTTTCCCCTCAAGAAGCCTTTCGCTAAGACAGTTCTTGTGGAATTGGCAAAGTGATATTTGGAAGCCCATAGAGGGCTATGGTGAAAAAGGAAATATCCTCAGATGAAATCTGGAAAGAAGCTTTCTGAGAAACTGCTTAGTGTTCTGTTAATTCATCTCACAGAGTTACATCTATATTTCGTGGATATCTTTACTAGCCTTATTTCTGTGGAATCTTAGAACAGATATTTCGGATCCCTTTGAAGACTAAAGGGCCAATGCAAATATACTCCGATAACAAAGAGAAAGAAGCTTTCTGAGAAACTTCTTTGTGTTCTGTGAAATCATCGCACAGAGTTACAGCTTTCCCCTCAAGAAGCCTTTCGCTAAGACAGTTCTTGTGGAATTGGCAAAGTGATATTTGTAAGCCCATAGAGGGCTATGGTGAAAAAGGAAATATCCTCAGATGAAATCTGGAAAGAAGCTTTCTGAGAAACTGCTTGCTGTTCTGTTAATTCATCTCACAGAGTTACATCTGTACCTCTTGGATCTCTTTGCTAGCCTTATATCCGTGGAATCTGAGAACAGATATTTCGGATCCCTTTGAAGACTACAGGGCCAAAGGAAATATCCTTCGATAACAAAGAGAAGGAAGCTTTCTGAGAAACTTCTTTGTGTTTTGTGAAATCATCTCGCAGAGTTACAGCTTTCCCCTCAAGAAGACTTTCGCTAAGACAGTTCTTGTGGAATTGGCAAAGTGATATTTGGAAGCCCCTAGAGGGCAATGGTGAAAAAGGAAATATCCTCAGATGAAATCTGGAGAGAAGCTTTCTGAGAAACTGCTTAGTGTTCTGTTAATTTCTCTCACAGAGTTACATCTGTATTTCGTGGATCTCTTTGCTAGCCTTATTTCTGTGGAATCTGAGAACAGATATTTCGGATCCCTTTGAAGACTATAGGGGCAAAGGAAGTATCCTCTGATAAAAAAGAGAAAGAAGCTTTCTGAAAACTTCTTTTCTGTGAAATCATCTCACATAGTTACAGCTTTCCCCTCAAGAAGCCTTTCGCTAAGACAGTTCTTGTGGAATTGGCAAAGTGATATTTGGAAGCCCATAGAGAACTAGGGTGAAAAAGGAAATATCCTCAGATGAAATCTGGAAAGAAGCTTTCTGAGAAACTGCTTACTGTTCTGTTAATTCATCTCACAGAGCTACATCTGTATTTCGTGGATCTCTTTGCTAGCCTCATTTCTGTGGAATCTGAGAACAGGTATTTCGGATCATTTTGAAGACTACAGGGCCAAAGGAAATATCCTCCGATAAAAAAGAGAAAGAAGCTTTCTGAGAAACTTCTTTGTGTTCTGTGAAATCATCTCACAGAGATTCAGCTTCCCTCTCAAGAAGACTTTAGCTAAGACAGTTCTTGTGGAATTGGCAAAATGATATTTGGAAGCCCATAGAGGGCTATGGTGCAAAAGGAAATATCCTCAGATGAAATCTGGAAAGAAGCTTTCTGAGAAACTGTTTAGTGTTCTGTTAATTCATCTCACAGAGTTACATCTGTATTTCGTATATCTCTTTGCTAGCCTTATTTCGGTGGAATCTGAGAACAGATATTTCGGAACCCTTAGAAGACTACAGGGCCAAAGGAAATCTCCTCCGATTACAAAGAAAAGAAGCTTTCTGAGAAAGTTCTTTGTGTTCTGTGAAATCATCTCACAGAGTTACAGCTTTCCCCTGAAGAAGCCTTTCGCTAAGGCAGTTCTTGTGGAATTAGCAAAGTGATATTTGGAAGCCCATAGAGGGCTATGGTGAAAAAGGAAATACCCTCAGATGAAATCTGGAAAGAAGCTTTCTGAGAAACTGCTTAGTGTACTGTAAATTCATCTCCCAGAGTTACATCTGTATTTCGTCGATCTCTTTGCTAGCCGTATTTCTGAGGAATCTGAGAACAGATATTTCGGATCCCTTTGAAGAGTATAAGGCCAAAGGAAATATCCTCCGGTAACAAAGAGAAAGAAGTTTTCTGAGAAACTTCTTTGTGTTCTTTGAAATCATCTCACAGAGTTACAGCTTTCCCCTCAAGATGCCTTTCGCTAAGACAGTTTTTGTGGAATTGGCAAAGTGATATTTGGAAGCCCATAGAGGGCTATGGTGAAAAAGGAAATATCCTCAGATGAAATCAGGAAAGAAGTTTTCTGAGAAACTGCTTATTGTTCTGTTAATTCATCTCACAGAGTTACATCTGTATTTCGTGGATCTCTTTGCTAGCCTTATTTCTGTGGAATCTCAGAACAGATATTTCGGATCCCTTTGAAGACTACAGGGCAAAGGGAAATATCCTCCGATAACAAAGAGAAAGAAGCTTTCTGAGAAGCTTCTTTGTGTTCTGTGAAATCATCTCACAGAGTTACAGCTTTCCCCTCAAGAAGCCTTTCGCTAAGACAGTTCTTGTGGAATTGGCAAAGTGATATTTGGAAGCCCTTAGAGGGCTATGGTGAAAAAGGAAATATCCTCAGATGAAATCTGGAAAGAAGCTTTCTGAGAAACTGCCTAGTGTTCTGTTAATTCATCTCACAGAGTTACATCTGTATTTCGTGGATCTCTTTGCTAGCCTTATTTCTGTGTAATCTGGGAACAGATATTTCGGATCCCTTTGAAGACTATAGGGCCAAAGTAAATATCCTCCGAAAACAAAGAGAAAGAAACTTTCTGAGAAACTTCTTTGTGTTCTTTGAAATCATCTCACAGAGTTACAGCTTTCGCCTCAAGAAACCTTTCGCTAAGACAGTTCTTGTGGAATTGGCAAAGTGATATTTGGAAGCCCATAGAGGGCTATGGTGATAAAGGAAATATCCTCAGATGAAATCTGGAAAGAAGCTTTCTGAGAAACTGCTTAGTGTTCCGTTAATTCATCTCACAGAGTAACAACTGTATTTCGTGTATCTCTTTGCTAGTCTTATTTCTGTGGAATCTGAGAACAGATATTTCGGATCCCTTTGAAGACTATAGGGCCAAAGGAAATATCCTCCGAAAACAAAGAGAAAGAAGCTTTCTGAGAAACTTCTTTGTGTTCTGTGAAATCATCTCACATAGTTACAGCTTTACCCTCTAGGAGCCTTTCGCTAAGACAGTTCCTGTGGAATTAGCAAAGTGATATTTGGAAGCCCATAGAGGGCTAGGGTGAAAAAGGAAATATCCTCAGATGAAATCTGGAAAGAAGCTTTCTGAGAAACTCCTCTGTGAAGTTTGACTTCGACTCACAGAGCTACATCTGTATTTCGTGGATCTGTTTGCTAGCCTTATTACTGTGGAATCTGAGAACAGATATTTCAGATCCTTTTTAAGACTACAGGGCCAAAGGAAATGTCCTCCGATAAAAAAGAGAAAGAAGCTTTCTGAGAAACTTCTTTGTGTTCTGTGAAATCATCTCACAGAGACAGCTTCCCCCTCAAGAAGCCTTTCGCTAAGACAGTTCTTGTGGAATTGGCAAAATGATATTTGGAAGCCCATAG
This sequence comes from Macaca nemestrina, assembly GCF_043159975.1. NCBI lineage: Eukaryota > Metazoa > Chordata > Mammalia > Primates > Cercopithecidae > Macaca > Macaca nemestrina. The sequence continues at coordinate 33,169,638 of NC_092142.1, read as the reverse complement.
AGGGCTATGGTGAAAAAGGAAGTATCCTCAGATGAAATCTGGAAAGAAGCTTTCTGAGAAACTGCTTAGTGTTCTGTTAATTCATCTCCCAGAGTTACATCTGTATATCGTGGATCTCTTTGCTAGCCTTATTTCTGTGGAATCTGAGAACAGATATTTCGGATCCCTTTGAAGACTACAGGGCCAAAGGAAATATCCTCCGATAACAAAGAGAAAGAAGCTTTCTGAGAAACTTCTTTGTGTTCTGTGAAATCATCTCACAGAGTTACAGCTTTCCCCTCAAGAAGCCTTTCACTAAGACAGTTCTTGTGGAATTGGCAAAGTGATATTTGGAAGCCCATGGAGGGCTTTGATGAAAAAGGAAGTATCCTCAGATGAAATCTGGAAAGAAGCTTTCTGAGAAACTGCTTAGTGTTTTCTTAATTCATCTCACAGAGTTACATCTGTATTTCGTGGATCTCTTTACTAGCCTTATTTTTGTGGAATCTGAGAACAGATATTTCGGATCCCTTTGAAGACTATAGGTCCAAAGGAAATATCCTCCGATAACAAAGAGAAAGAAGCTTTCTGAGAAACTTCTTTGTGTTCTTTGAAATCATCGCACAGAGTTACAGCTTTCCCCTCAAGAAGCCTTTCGCTAAGACAGGTCTTGTGGAATGGGCAAAGTGATATTTGGAAGCCCTTAGAGGGCTATGGTGAAAAAGGAAATATCCTCAGATGAAATCTGGAAAGAAGCTTTCTGAGAAACTGCTTAGTGTTCCGTTAATTCATCTCAGAGAGTAACAACTGTATTTCGTGTATCTCTTTGCTAGTCTTATTTCTGTGGAAAATGAGAACAGATATTTCGGATCCCTTTGAAGACTATAGGGCCAAAGGAAATATCCTCCGAAAACAAAGAGAAGGAAGCTTTCTGAGAAACTTCTTTGTGTTCTGTGAAATCATCTCACAGAGTTACAGCTTTCCCCTCAAGAAGCCTTTCGCTAAGACAGTTCTTGTGGAATTGGCAAAGTGATATTTGGAAGCCCATAGAGGGCTATGGTGAAAAAGGAAATATCCTCAGATGAAATCTGGAAAGAATCTTTCTGAGAAACTCCTCTGTGAAGTGTGACTTCCACTCACAGAATTACATCTGTATTTCGTGGATCTCTTTGCTAGCCTTGTTTCTGTGGAATCTAAGAACAGATATTTCGGATCCCTTTGAAGACTATAGGGCCAAAGCAAATATCCTCCGATAACAAAGAGAAAGAAGCTTTCTGAGAAACTTCTTTGTGTTCTGTGAAATCATCTCACAGAGTTACAGCTTTCCCCTCAAGAAGCCTTTCGCTAAGTCAGTTCTTGTGGAATTGGCAAAGTGATTATTGGAAGCCCATAGAGGGCTATGGAGAAAAAGGAAATATCCTCAGATGAAATCTGGAAAGAAGCGTTCTGAGAAACTTCTTAGTGATCTGTTAATTCATCTCACAGAGCTACATCTGTATTTCGTGGATCTCTTTGCTAGCCTTATTTCTGTGGAATCTGAGAACAGATATTTCGGATCCCTTTGTAGACTATAGGGCCAAGGGAAATATCCTCCGATAACAAAGAATAAGAAGCTTTCTGAGAAACTTCTTTGTGTTCTTTGAAATCATCTCACAGAGTTACAGCTTTCCCCTCAAGAAACTTTCGCTAAGACAGTTCTTGTGGAATTGACAAAGTGATATTTGGAAGGCCATAGAGGGCTATGGTGATAAAGGAAATATACTCAGATGAAATCTGGAAAGAAGTTTTCTGAGAAACTCTTCTGTGAAGTGTGACTTCCACTCACAGAGTTACATCTGTATTTCGTGGATCTCTTTGCTAGCCTTATTTATGTGGAATCTGAGAACAGATATTTCGGATCCCTTTGAAGACTACAGGGGCAAAGGAAATATCCTCCGATAACAAAGAGAAAGAAGCTCTCTGAGAAACTTCTTTGTGTTCTGTGAAATCATCGCACAGAGTTACAGCTTTCCCCTCAAGAAGCCTTTCGCTCAGACAGTTCTTGTGGAATTGGCAAAATGATATTTGGAAGCCCATAGAGGGCGAGGGTGAAAAAGGAAATATCCTCAGATGAAATCTGGAAAGAAGCGTTCTGAGAAACTGCTTAGTGTTCTGTTAATTCATCTCACAGAGTTACATCAGTATTTCGTGGATCTCTTTACTAGCATTATTTCTATGGAATCTAAGAACAGATATTTCGGATCCCTTTGAAGACTATAGGGCCAAAGCAAATATCCTCCGATAACAAAGAGAAAGAAGCTTTCTGAGAAACTTCTTTGTGTTCTGTGAAATCATCTCACAGAGTTACAGCTTTCCCGTCAAGAAGCCTTTCGCTAAGACAGTTCTTGTGGAATTTGAAAAGTGATATTTCGAAGCCCATAGAGGCCTTGGTGAAAAAGGAAATATCCTCAGATGAAATCTGGAAAGAAGCTTTCTGAGAAACTGCTTAGTGTTCTGTTAATTCATCTCACAGAGTTACATCTGTATTTCGTGGATCTCTTTGCTAGCCTTATTTCTGTGGAATCTGAGAACAGATATTTCGGATCCCTTGAAGACTAAAGGGGCAAAGGAAATATCCTCCGATAACAAAGAGAAGGAAGCTTTCTGAGAAACTTCTTTGTGTTCTGTGAAATATCTCACAGAGTTACAGCTTTCTCTCAAGAAGCCTTTCGCTAAGACAGTTCTTGTGGAATTGGCAAAGTGATATTTGGAAGCCCATAGAGGGCTATGGTGAAAAAAGAAATATCCTCAGATTTAATCTGGAGAGAAGCTTTCTGAGAAACTGCTTAGTGTTCTGTTAATTTCTCTCACAGAGTTACATCCGTATTTCGTCGATCTCTTTGCTAGCCTTATTTCTGTGGAATCTGAGAACATATATTTCGGATCCCTTTGAAGACTATAGGGCCAAAGGAAATATCCTCCGATAACAAAGAGAAAGAAGCTTTCTGAGAAACTTCTTTTCTGTGAAATCATATCACATAGTTACAGCTTTCCCCTCAAGAAGCCTTTCGCTAAGACAGTTCTTGTGGAATTGGCAAAGTGATATTTGGAAGCCCATAGAGGGCTATGGTGAAAAAGGAAATATCCTCAGATGAAATCTGGAAAGAAACTTTCTGAGTAACTGCTTAGTGTTCTGTTTATTCAGCTAACAGTGTTATATCTGTATTTCGTGGATCTCTTTGCTAGCCTTATTTCTGTTGAATATGAGAACAGATATTTCGCATCCCTTTGAAGACTATAGGGCCAAAGGAAATATCCTCCCATAACAAAGGGAAAGAAGCTTTCTGAGAAACTTCTTTGTGTTCTGTGAAATCATCGCAAAGAGTTACAGCTTTCCCCTCAAGAAGACTTTCGCTAAGACAGTTCTTGTGGAATTGGCAAAGTGATATTTGGAAGACAATGGAGGGCTTTGGTGAAAAAGGAAATATCCTCAGTTGAAATAAGGAAAGAAGATTTCTGAGAAACTGTTTAGTGTTCTGTTAATACATCTCACAGAGTTACATCTGTATTTCGTGGATCTCTTTGCTAGCCTTATTTCTGTGGAATCTGAGAAAAGATAGTTCGGATGCCTTTGAAGACTCTAGGGCCCAAGGAAATATCCTCCGATAACAAAGAGAAAGAAGCTTTATGAGAAACTTTTTTGTGTTTTGTGAAATCACCTCACAGAGTTACAGCTTTCCCCTCAAGAGGCCTTTCGCTAAGAGAGTTCTTGTGGAATTGGAAAAGTGATATTTGGAAGCCCATACAGGAATATGGTGAAAAAGGTAATATACTCAGATGAAATCTGGAAAGAAGTTTTCTGAGAATCTGCTTAGTGTTCTGTTAATTCATCTCAAAGAGTTATATCTGTATTTCGTGTATCTCTTTGCTAGCCTTATTTCTGTGGAATGTGATAACAGATATTTCGGATCCCTTTGAAGACTATAAGGCCAAAGGAAATATCCTCCGATAACAAAGAGAAAGAAGCTTTCTTAGAAACTTCTTTGTGTTCTGTGAAATCATCTTACAGAGTTATAGCTTTGCCTTCAAGAAGCCTTTCCCTAAGACAATTCTTGTGGAGTTGGCATAGTGATATTTGGAAGCCCCTAGAGGGCTATGGTGAAAAAGGAAATATCCTCAGATGAAATCTGGAAAGAAGCTTTCTGAGAAACTTCTTAGTGTTCTGTTAATTCATCTCACAGAGTTACATCTGTATTTCGTGGATCTCTTTGCTAGCCTTATTTCTGTGGAATCTGAGAACAGATATTTCGGATCCCTTTGAAGACTACAGGGCCAAAGGAAATATCCTCCGATAACAAAGAGAAAGAAGCTTTCTGAGAAACTTCTTTGTGTTCTATAAAATCATCTCACAGAGTTACAGCTTTCCCCTCAAGAAGCCTTTCGCTAAGACAGTTCTTGTGGAATTGGCAAAGTGATATTTGGAAGCCCATAGAGGGCTATGGTGAAAAAGGAAATATACTCAGATGAAATCTGGAAAGAAGCTTTCTGGGAAACTGCTTAGTGTTCTGTTAATTCATCTAACAGAGTTACATCTGTATTTCGTGTCTATCTTTGCTAGCCTTATTTCTGTGGAATCTGAGAACAGATATTTCGGATCCCTTGGAAGACTACAGGGCCAAAGGAAATATCCTCCGAAAGCAAAGAGAAAGAAGCTTTCTGAGAAACTTCTTTGTTTTTTGTGAAATCATCTCACAGAGTTACAGCTTTCCCCTCAAGAAGCCTTTCGCTAAGACAGTTCTTGTGGAATTGGCAAAGTGATATTTGGAAGCCCATAGTGGGCTATGGTGAAAAAGGAAATATCCTCAGATGAAATCTGGAAAGAAGCTTTCTGAGAAACTCCTCTGTGAAGTGTGACTTCCACTCACAGAGTTATATCTGTATTTCGTGGATCTCTTTGCTAGCCTTATTTCTGTGGAATCTGAGAACAGATATTTCGGATCCCTTGGAAGAGTATAGGGCCAAAGGAAATTTCCTCCGGTAACAAAGCGAAAGAAGCTTTCTGAGAAACTTCTTTGTGTTCTGTGAAATCATCTCACAGAGTTAGAGCTTTCCCCTCAAGAAGCCTTTCGCTAAGACAGTTCTTGTGGAATTGGCAAAGTGATATTTGGAAGCCCATAGAGGGCTATGGTGAAAAAGGAAATATCCTCAGATGAAATCAGGAAAGAAGCTTTCTGAGAAACTGCTTACTGTTCTGTTAATTCATCTCACAGAGTTACATCTATATTTCGTGGATCTCTTTGCTAACCTTATTTCTGTGGAATCTGAGAACACATATTACGGATCCCTTTGAAGACTATAGGGCCAAAGGAAATATCCTCCGATAACAAAGAGAAAGAAGCTTTCTGAGAAACTTCTTTGTGTTCTCTGAAACCATCTCACAGAATTACAGCTTTCCCCTCAAGAAGCCTTTCGCTAAGACAGTTCTTGTGGAATTGGCAAAGTGATATTTGGAAACCCATAGAGGGCTATGGTAAAAAAGGAAATATCCTCAGATGAAATCTGGAAAGAAGCTTTCTGAGAAACTGCTTGCTGTTCTGTTAATTCATCTCACAGAGTTACATCTGTACCTCTTGGATCTCTTTGCTAGCCTTATATCCGTGGAATCTGAGAACAGATATTTCGGATCCCTTTGAAGACTACAGGGCCAAAGGAAATATCCTCCGATAACAAAGAGAAGGAAGCTTTCTGAGAAACTTCTTTGTGTTCTGTGAAATCATCTCGCAGAGTTACAGCTTTCCCCTCAAGAAGACTTTCGCTAAGACAGTTCTTGTGGAATTGGCAAAGTGATATTTGGAAGCCCCTAGAGGGCTATGGTGAAAAAGGAAATATCCTCAGATGAAATCTGGAGAGAAGCTTTCTGAGAAACTGCTTAGTGTTCTCTTAATTTCTCTCACAGAGTTACATCTGTATTTCGTCGATCTCTTTGCTAGCCTTATTTCTGTGCAATCTGAGAACAGATATTTCGGATCCCTTTGAAGACTATAAGGCCAAAGGAAATATCCTCCGATAACAAAGAGAAAGAAGCTTTCTGAAAACTTCTTTTCTGTGAAATCATCTCACATAGTTACAGCTTTCCCCTCAAGAAGCCTTTCGATAAGACAGTTCTTGTGGAATTGGCAAAGTTATATTTGGAAGCCCATAGAGGGCTATGGTGAAAAAGGAAATATCCTCAGATGAAATCTGGAAAGAAGCTTTATGAGAAACTGCTTAGTGTACTGTTAATTCATCTCACAGAGTTACATCTATATTTCGTGGATCTCTTTGCTAGCCTTATTTCTGTGGAATGTGATAACAGATATTTCGGATCCCTTTGAAGACTACAGGGCCAAAGGAAATATCCTCCGATAACAAAGAGAAAGAAGCTTTCTGAGAAACTTCTTTATGTTCTGTGAAATCATCTCACAGAGTTACAGCTTTCACCTCAAGAATCCTTTCGCTAAGACAGTTCTTGTGGAATTGGCAAATTGATATTTGGAAGCACATAGAGGGCTATGGTGAAAAAGGAAATATCCTCAGATGAAATCTGGAAAGAAACTTTCTGAGAAACTGCTTAGTGTTCTGTTAATTCATGTCAAAGAGTTATATCTGTGTTTCGTGGATCTCTTTGCTAGCCTTATTTCTGTTGAATCTGAGAACAGATATTTCGGATCCTTTTGAAGACTACATGGCCAAAGGAAATATCCTCCGATGAAAAAGAGAAAGAAGCTTTCTGAGAAACTTCTTTGTGTTCTGTGAAAATATCTCACAGAGATACAGCTTCCCCCTCAAGAAGCCTTTCGTTAAGACAGTTCTTGTGGAATTGGCAAAGTGATATTTGGAAGCCCATAGAGGGCTATGGTGAAAAAGGAAGTATCCTCAGATGAAATCTGGAAAGAAGCTTTCTGAGAAACTGCTTAGTGTTCTGTTAATTCATCTCACAGAGTTACATCAGTATTTCGTAGATCTCTTTGCTAGCCTTATTTCTGTGGAAAATGAGAACAGATATTTCGGAATCCTTTGAAGACTACAGGGCCAAAGGAAATACCCTCCGATAACAAAGAGAAAGAAGCTTTCTGAGAAACTTCTTTGTGTTCTGTGAAATCATCTCAGAGAGTTACAGCTTTCCCCTGAAGAAGCCTTTCGCTAAGACAGTTCTTGTGGAATTGGCAAAGTGATATTTGGAAGCCCATAGAGGGCTACGGTGAAAAAGAAATATCCTCAGATGAAATCTGGAAAGAAGCTTTCTGAGAAACTGCTTAGTGTTCTGTTAATTCATCTCACAGAGCTACATCTGTATTTCGTGGATCTCTTTGCTAGCCTTATTTCTGTGGAATCTGAGAACAGATATTTCGGATCCATTTGAAGACTACAGGGCCAAAGGAAATCTCCTCCGATAAAAAAGAGAAAGAAGCTTTCTGAGAAACTTCTTTGTGTTCTGTGAAATCATCTCACAGAGATACAGCTTCCCCCTCAAGAAGCCTTTCGTTAAGACAGTTCTTGTGGAATTGGCAAATTGATATTTGGAAGCCCATAGAGGGCTATGGTGAAAAAGGAAGTATCCTCAGATGAAATCTGGAAAGAAGCTTTCTGAGAAACTGCTTAGTGTTCTGTTAATTCATTTCAAACAGTTATATCTGTATTTCGTGGATCTCTTTGCTAGCCTTATTTCTGTGGAATCTGAGAACAGATATTTCGGATTCCTTTGAAGACTGTAGGGCCAAAGAAATATCCTCCGATAACAAAGAGAAAGAAGCTTTCTGAGAAACTTCTTTGTGTTCTCTGAAATCATCTCACAGAGTTACAGCTTTCACCTCAAGATGCCTTTCGCTAAGACAGTTCTTGTGGAATTGGCAAAGTGATATTTGGAAGCCCATAGAGGGCTATGGTGAAAAAGGAAATATCCTCAGATGAAATCTGGAAAGAAGCTTTCTGAGAAACTTCTTAGTGTTCTGTTAATTCATCTCACAGAGTTACATCTGTATTTCGTGGATCTCTTTGCTAGCCTTGTTTCTGTGGAATTAAGAACAGATATTTCGGATCCCTTTGAAGACTATAGGGCCAAAGCAAATATCCTCCGATAACAAAGAGAAAAAAGCTTTCTGAGAAATCACTCTGTGTTCTGTCAAATCATCTCACAGAGTTACAGCTTTCCCCTCAAGAAGCCTTTCGCTAAGACAGTTCTTTTGGAATTGGCAAAGTGATATTTGGAAGCCCATATAGGGCTAGGGTGAAAAAGGAAATATCCTCAGATGAAATCTGGAAAGAAGCTTTCTGAGAAACTGCTTAGTGTTCTGTTAATTCATCTCACATAGCTACATCTGTATTTCGTGGATCTGATTGCTAGCCTTATTACTGTGGAATCTGAGAACAGATATTTCAGATCCTTTTGAAGACTACAGGGCCAAAGGAAATGTCCTCCGAAAAAAAAGAGAAAGAAGCTTTCTGAGAAACTTCTTTGTGTTCTGTGAAATCATCTCACAGAGACAGCTTCCCCCTCAAGAAGCCTTTCGCTAAGACAGGTCTTGTGGAATTGGCAAAATGATATTTGGAAGCCAATAGAGGGCTATGGTGAAAACAGAAGTATCCTCAGATGAAATCTGGAAAGAAGCTTTCTGAGAAACTGCTTAGTGTTCTGTTAATTCATCTCACAGAGTTACATCTGTATATCGTGGATCTCTTTGCTAGCCTTATTTCTGTGGAATCTCAGAACAGATATTTCGGATCCCTTTGAAGACTACAGGGCCAAAGGAAATATCCTCCGATACCAAAGAGAAAGAAGCTTTCTGAGAAACTTCTTTGTGTTCTGTGAAATCATCTCACAGAGTTACAGCTTTCCCCTGAAGAAGCCTTTCGCTAAGACAGTTCTTGTGGAATTAGCAAAGTGATATTTGGAAGCCCATAGAGGACTATGGTGAAAAAGGAAGTATCCCCAGATGAAATCTGGAAAGAAGCTTTCTAAGAAACTGCTTAGTGTTCTGTAAATTCATCTCACAGAGTTACATCTGTATTTCGTGGATCTCTTTGCTAGACTTATTTCTGTGGAATCTGAGAACAGATATTTCGGATCCCTTTGTAGACTATAGGGCCAAAGGAAATATCCTCCGATAACAAAGAGAAAGAAGCTTTCTGAGAAACTTCTTTGTGTTCTGTGAAATCATCTCACAGAGTGACAGCTTTCTCTCAAGAAGCCTTTCGCTAAGACAGTTCTTGTGGAATTGGCAAAGTGATATTTAGAAGCCCATAGAGGGCTATGGTGAAAAAGGAAATATCCTCAGATGAAATCAGGAAAGAATCTTTCTGAGAAACTTCTTCGTGTTCTGTTAATTCAACTCACAGTGTTACATCTGTATGTCGTGGATCTCTTTGCTAGCCTTATTTCTGTGGAATGTGATAACAGATATTTCGGATCCCTTTGAAGACTACAGGGCCAAAGGAAATATCCTCCGATAACAAAGAGAAAGAAGCTTTCTGAGAAACTTCTTTGTGTTCTCTGAAATCAACTCACAGAGTTACAGCTTTCAACTCAAGAATCCTTTCGCTAAAACAGTTCTTGTGGAATTGGCAAAGTGATATTTGGAAGCCCATAGAGGGCTATGTTGAAAAAGGAAATAACCTCAGATGAAATCTGGAAAGAAGCTTTCTGAGAAACTCCTCTGTGAAGTGTGTCTTCCACTCACAGAATTACATCTGTATTTCGTGGATCTCTTTCCTAGCCTTGTTTCTGTGGAATCTAAGAACAGATATTTCGGATCCCTTTGAAGACTATAGGGCCAAAGCAAATATCCTCCGATAACAAAGAGAAAGAAGCTTTCTGAGAAACTTCTTTGTGTTCTGTGAAATCATCTCACAGAGTTACAGCTTTCCCCTCAAGAAGCCTTTCGCTAAGACAGTTCTTGTGGAATTGGCAAAGTGATATTTGGAAGCCCATAGAGAGCTAGGGTGAAAAAGGAAATATCCTCAGATGAAATCTGGAAAGAAGCTTTCTGAGAAACTTCTTAGTGTTCTGTTAATTCATCTCACAGAGCTACATCTGTATTTGGTGGATCTCTTTGCTAGCCTTATTTCTGTGGAATCTGAGAACAGATATTTCGGATCCTTTTGAAGACTACAGGGCCAAAGGAAATATCCTCCGATAAAAAAGAGAAAGAAGCTTTCTGAGAAACTTCTTTGTGTTCTGTGAAATCATCTCACAGAGATACAGCTTCCCTCACAAGAAGCCTTTCGCTAAGACAGTTCTTGTGGAATTGGCAAAATGATATTTGGAAGCCCATAGAGGTCTATGGTGCAAAAGGAAATATCCTCAGATGAAATCTGGAAAGAAGCTTTCTGAGAAACTGCTTAGTGTACTGTAAATTCATCTCCCAGAGTTACATCTGTATTTCGTCGATCTCTTTGCTAGCCGTATTTCTGAGGAATCTGAGAACAGATATTTCGGATCCCTTTGAAGACTATAGGGCCAAAGGAAATATCCTCCGAAAACAAAGAGAAAGAAGCTTTCTGAGAAACTGCTTAGTGTTCTGTTAATTCATCTCACAGAGTTACATCTGTATTTCGTATATCTCTTTGCTAGCCTTATTTCGGTGGAATCTGAGAACAGATATTTCCGATCCCTTTGAAAACTACAGGGCCAAAGGAAATATCCTCCGGTAACAAAGCAAAGAAGCTTTCTGAGAAACTTCTTTGTGTTCTGTGAAATCATCTCACAGAGTTACAGCATTCACCTGAAGAAGCCTTTCGCTAACACAGTTCTTGTGGAATTAGCAAAGTGATATTTGGAAGCCCATAGAGGGCTATGTTGAAAAAGGAAATATCCTCACATGAAATCTGGAAAGAAGCTTTCTGAGAAACTGCTTAGTGTACTGTAAATTCATCTAACAGAGTTACATCTGTATTTCGTGGAACTCTTTGCTAGCATTATTTCTGAGGAATCTGAGAACAGATATTTCGGATCCCTTTAAAGAGTATAGGGCCAAAGGAAATATCCTCCGGTAACAAAGAGAAAGAAGTTTTCTGAGAAACTTCTTTGTGTTCGGTGAAATCATCTCACAGAGTTACAGCTTTCCCCTCAAGAAGCCTTTCGCTAAGACAGTTCTTGTGGAATTGGCAAAGTGATATTTGGAAGCCCATAGAGGGCTATGGTGAAAAAGGAAATATCCTCAGATGAAATCAGGAAAGAAGTTTTCTGAGACACTGCTTAGTGTTCTGTTAATTCATCTCAAAGAGTTACATCTGTATTTCGTGGATCTCTTTGCTAGCCTTATTTCTGTGGAATCTGAGAACAGATATTTCGGATCCCTTTGAAGACTACAGGGCCCAAGGAAATATCCTCCGATAACAAAGAGAAAGAAGCTTTCTGAGAAACTTCTTTGTGTTCTGTGAAATCATCTCACAGAGTTACAGCTTTCACCTCAAGAATCCTTTCGCTAAGACAGTTCTTGTGGAATTGGCAAATTGATATTTGGAAGCCCATGGAGGGCTTTGGTGAAAAAGGAAATATCCTCAGATGAAATCTGGAAAGAAGCTTTCTGAGAAACTGCTTAGTGTTTTCTTAATTCATCTCACCGAGTTACATCTGTATTTCGTGGATCTCTTTGCTAGCCTTATTTCTGTGGAATCTGAGAACAGATATTTCGGATCCCTTTGAAGACTATAGGGCCAAAGGAAATATCCTCCGAAAACAAAGAGAAAGAAGCTTTCTGAGAAACTTCTTTGTGTTCTGTGAAATCATCTCACAGAGTTACGGCTTTCACCTCAAGAAGCCTTTCGCTAAGAGAGTTCTTGTGGAATAGGCAAAGAGATATTTGGAAGCCCGTAGAGGGGTATGGTGAAAAAGGAAATATCCTCAGATGAAATCTGGAAAGAAGCTTTCAGAGAAACTCCTCTGTGAAGTGTGACTTCCACTCACAGAATTACATCTGTATTTCGTGGATCTCTTTGCTAGCCTTGTTTCTGTGGAATCTAAGAACAGATATTTCGGATCCCTTTGAAGACTATAGGGCCAAAGCAAATATCCTCCGATAACAAAGAGAAAGGAGCTTTCTGAGAAACTTCTTTGTGTTCTGTGAAATCATATCACAGAGTTACAGCTTTCCCCTCATGAAGCCTTTCGCTAAGACAGTTCTTGTGGAATTGGCAAAGTGATATTTGGAAGCCCACAGAGGGCTATGGTGAAAAAGGAAATATCCTCAGATGAAATCTGGAAAGAAGCTTTCTGAGAAACTGCTTACTGTTCTGTTAATTCATCTGACAGAGCTACATATGTATTTCGTGGATCTCTTTGCTAGCCTTATTTCTGTGGAATCTGAGAACAGATATTTCGGATCCTTTTGAAGACTACAGGGCCAAAGGAAATATCCTCCGATAAAAAAGAGAAAGAAGCTTTCTGAGAAACTTCTTTGTGTTCTGTGAAATCATCTCACAGAGATACAGCTTCCCACTCAAGAAGCCTTTCGCTAAGACAGTTCTTGTGGAATTGGTAAAATGATATTTGGAAGCCCATATAGGGCTATGGTGCAAAAGGAAATATCCTCAGATGAAATCTGGAAAGAAGCTTTCTGAGAAACTGCTTAGTGTTCTGTTAATTCATCTCACAGAGTTACATCTGTATTTCGTATATCTCTTTGCTAGCCTTATTTCGGTGGAATCTGAGAAAAGATATTTCGGATCCCTTTGAAGATTACAGGGACAAAGGAAATATCCTCCGATAACAAAGAAAAGAAGCTTTCTGAGAAACTTCTTTGTGTTCTGTGAAATCATCTCACAGAGATACAGCTTTCCCCTGAAGAACCCTTTCGCTAAGACAGTTCTTGTGGAATTAGTAAAGTGATATTTGGAAGCCCATAGAGGGCTATGTTGAAAAAGGAAATATCCTCAGATGAAATCTGGAAAGAAGCTTTCTGAGAAACTGCTTAGTGTTCTGTTAATTCATCTCACAGAGTTTCATCTTTATTTCGTGGATCTCTTTGCTAGCCTTATTTCTGTGGAATCTGAGAAAAGATATTTCGGATGCCGTTGAAGACTCTATGGCCAAAGGAAATATCCTCCGATAACAAAGAGAAAGAAGCTTTCTGAGAAACTTTTTTGTGTTCTGTGAAATCATCTCACAGAGTTACAGCTTTCCCCTCAGGAAGCCTTTCGCTAAGACAGTTCTTGTGGAATTGGCAAAGTGATATTTGGAAGCCCTTAGAGGGCTATGGTGAAAAAGGAAATATCCTCAGATGAAATCTGGAGAGAAGCTTTCTGGGAAACTGCTTAGTGTTTTGTTAATTCATCTCACAGAGTTACATGTGTATTTCGTGGATCTCTTTGCTAGCCTTATTTCTGTGGAATCTGAGAACAGATATTTCGGATCCCTTTGAAGACTATAGGGCCAAAGGAAATATCCTCCGATAACAAAGAGAAAGAAGCTTTCTGAGAAACTTCTTTGTGTTCTGTGAAATCATCGCACAGAGTTACAGCTTTCCCCTCAAGAAGCCTTTCGCTAAGACAGGTCTTGTGGAATTTGCAAAGTGACATTTGGAAGCCCATAGAGGGCTATGATGAAAAAGGAAATATCCTCAGATGAAATCTGGAAAGAAACTTTCTGAGAAACTACTCTGTGAAGTGTGACTTCCACTCACAGAGTTACATCTGTATTTCGTGGATCTCTTTGCTCGCCTTATTTCTGTGGAATCTGAGAACAGATATTTCGGATCCCTTTGAAGACTACAGGGCCAAGGGAAATATCCTCCGATAACAAAGATAAAGAAGCTTTCTGAGAAACTTCTTTGTGTTCTGTGAAATCATCTCACAGAGTTACAGCTTTCCCTTCAAGAAGCCTTTCGCTAAGACAGTTCTTGTGGAATTGGCAAAGTGATATTTAGAAGCCCATAGAGGGCTATGGTGAAAAAGGAAATATCCTCAGATGAAATCTGGAGAGAAGTTTTCTGAGAAACTGCTTAGTGTTCTGTTAATTCATCTCACAGAGTTACATCTGTATTTCGTGGATCTCTTTGCTAGCCTTATTTCTGTGGAATGTGATAACAGATATTTCTTATCCCTTTGAAGACTATACAGCCAGATGAATATCCTCCGATAACAAAGAGAAAGAAGCTTTCTGAGAAACTTCTTTGTGTTTTGTGAAATCATCTCACAGAATACAGCTTTCCCCTCAAGAAGCCTTTCGCTAAGACAGTTCTTGTGGAATTGGCAAAGTGATATTTGGAAGCCCATAGTGGGCTACGGTGAAAAAGGAAATATCCTCAGATGAAATCTGGAAAGAAGCTTTCTGAGAAACTGCTCTGTGATGTGTGACTTCCACTCACAGAGTTACATCTGTATTTCATGGATCTCTTTGCTAGCCTTATTTCTGTGGAATCTGAGAACAGGTATTTCTGATCCCTTTGAAGACTATAGGGCCAAAGGAAATATCCTCCGATAACAAAGAGAAAGAAGCTTTCTGAGAAACTTCTTTGTGTTCTGTTCAATCATTTCACAGAGTTACAGCTTTCCCCTCAAGAAGCCTTTCGCTCAGACAGTTCTTGTGGAATTGGCAAAGTGGTATTTGGAGGCCCATAGGGGGCTATGGTGAAAAAGGATATATCCCAAGATGAAATCTGGAAGGAATCCTTGTGAGAAACTGCTCTGTGATGTGTGACTTTCACTCACAGAATTACATATGTATTTCTTGGATCTCTTTGCTAGCCTTATTTCTGTGGAATCTGAGAACAGATATTTCGGATCCTTTTGAAGACTATAGGGCCAAAGGAAATATCCTCCGATAACAAAGAGAAAGAAGCTTTCTGAGAAACTTCTTTGTGTTCTGTGAAATCATCTCACAGAGTTACAGCTTTCCCCTCAAGAAGCCTTTCGCTAAGACAGTTCTTGTGGAATTGGCAAAGTGATATTTGGAAGCCCATAGAGGGCTATGGTGTAAAAGGAAATATCCTCGGATGAAATCTGGAAATAAGCTTTCTGAGAAACTGCTTAGTGTTCTTCTTATTCATCTCGCAGAGTTACATCTATATTTCGTGGATCTCTTTGCTAGCCTTATTTCTGTGGAATCTGAGAACAGATATTTCGGATCCCTTTGAAGTCTATAGGGACAAAGGAAATATCCTCCGAAAAAAAAAAGATAGAAGCTTTCTGAGAAACTTCTATGTGTTCTGTGAAATCATCTCACAGAGTTACAGCATTCCCCTCAAGAAGCCCTTCGCAAAGACAGTTCTTGTGGAATTGGCAAAGTGATATTTTGCAGCCCATAGAGGGCTATGATGAAAAAGGAAATATCCTCAGATGAAATCTGCAAAGAAGCTTTCTGAGTAACTGCTCTGTGATGTGTGACTTCCACACACAGAGTTACATCTGTATTTCGTGGATCTCTTTGCTAGGCTTATTTCTGTGGAATTTGAGTACAGATATTTCGGATCCCTTTGAAGACTATAGGTCCAAAGGAAATATCCTCCGATAACAAAGAGAAAGAAGGTTTCTGAGAAACGTCTTTGTGTTCTGTGAAATCATCTCACAGAGTTACAGCTTTCCCCTCAAGAAGCCTTTCGCTAAGACAGTTCTTGTGGAATTGGCAAAGTGATATTTGAAAGCCCATAGAGGGCTTTGGTGAAAAAGGAAATATCCTCGGATGAAATCTGGAAATAAGCTTTCTGAGAAACTGCTTAGTGTTCTTTTTATTCATCTCGCAGAGTTACATCTATATTTCGTGGATCTCTTTGCTTTCCTTATTTCTGTGGAATCTAAGAACAGATATTTCGGATCCCTTTGAAGTCTATAGGGACAAAGGAAATATCCTCCGAAAACAAAGAGAAAGAAGCTTTCTGAGAAACTTCTATGTGTTCTGTGAAATCATCTCACAGAGTTACAGCATTCCCCTCAAGAAGCCCTTCGCTAAGACAGTTCTTGTGGAATCTCAAAGTGATATTTTGCAGCCCGTAGAGGGCTATGGTGAAAAAGGAAATATCCTCAGATGAAATCTGCAAAGAAGCTTTCTGAGTAACTGCTCTGTGATGTGTGACTTCCACACACAGAGTTACATCTGTATTTCGTGGATCTCTTTGCTAGGCTTATTTCTGTTGAATTTGAGAACAGATATTTCGGATCCCTTTGAAGACTATAGGTCCAAAGGAAATATCCTCCGATAACAAAGAGAAAGAAGCTTTCTGAGAAACGTCTTTGTGTTCTGTGAAATCATCTCACAGAGTTACAGCTTTCCCCTCAAGAAGCCTTTCGCTAAAACAGTTTTGTGGAATTGGCAAAGTGATATTTGGAAGCCCATAGAGGGCTATGTTTAAAAAGGAAATATCCTCAGATGAAATCTGGAAAGAATCTTTGTGAGAAACTGCTTAGTGTTTTGTTAATTCATCTCACAGTGTTACATCTGTATTTCGTGGATCTCTTTTCTATCCTTATTTCTGTGGAATCTGAGAACAGATATTTCGGATCCCTTTGAAGACTAGGGCCAAAGGAAATATCCTCCGATAACAAAGAGAAAGAAGCTTTCTGAGTAACTTCTTTGTGTTCTGTTCAATCATCTCACAGAGTTACAGCTTTCCCCTCAAGAAGCCTTTCGCTAAGACAGTTCTTGTGGAATTGGCAAAGTGATATTTGGAAGCCCAGAGAGGGCTATGGTGACAAAGGAAATATCCTAAGATGAAATCTGGAAAGAAGCTTTCTGAGTAACTGCTCTGTGATATGTGACTTTCACTCACAGAGTTATATCTGTATTTCGTGGATCTCTTTGCTAGCCTTATTTCTGTGGAATTTGAGAACAGATATTTCGGATCCCTTTGAAGACTATAGGGCCAAAGGATTTATCCTCCGATAACAAAGAGAAAGAAGCTTTCTGAGAAACTTCTTTGTGTTCTGTGAAATCATCTCACAGAAATACTGCTTTCGCCTCAAGAAGCCTTTCGCTAAGACAGTTGTTGTGGAATTGGCAAAGTGATATTTGGAAGCCCGTAGAGGGCTATGATGAAAAAGGAATTATCCTCAGAAGAAATCTGGAAAGAAGCTTTCTGAGAAACCACTCTGTGAGGTGTGACGTCCACTCACAGAGTTACATCTGTATTTCGTGGATTTCTTTACTAGCCTTATTTCTGTGGAATATGAGAACGGATATTTCGGATGCCTTTGAAGACTATAGGGCCAAAGGAAATATCCTTCGATAACAAAGAGAAAGAAGCTTTCTGAGAAACTTCTTTGTGTTCTGTGAAATCATCTCACAGAGTAACAGCATTCCCCTCAAGAAGCCTTTCGCGAAGACAGTTCTTGTGGAATTGGCAAAGTGATATTTGGAAGCCCATAGAGAGCTATGGTGAAAAAGGAAATATCCTCAAATGAAATCTGGAAAGAAGCTTTCTGAGAAACCGCTTAGTGTTCTGTTAATTCATCTCACAGAGTTACATCTGTATTTCGTGGATCTCTTTGCTAGTCTTATTTCTGTGGAATCTGAGAACAGATATTTTGGATCCCTTTGAAGACTATACGGCCAGATGAATATCCTCCGATAACAAAGAGAAAGAAGCTTTCTGAGAAACTTCTTTGTGTTCTGTGAAATCATCTCACAGAATACAGCTTTGCCCTCAAGAAGCCTTTCGCTAAGACAGTTCTTGTGGAATTGGCAAAGTGATATTTGGAAGCCCATAGTGGGCTACGGTGAAAAAGGAAATATCCTCAGATGAAATCTGGAAAGAAGCTTTCTGAGAAACTGCTCTGTGATGTGTGACTTCCACTCACAGAGTTACATCTGTATTTCATGGATCTCTTTGCTAGCCTTATTTCTGTGGAATCTGAGAACAGGTATTTCGGATCCCTTTGAAGACTATAGGGCCAAAGGAAATATCCTCCGATAACAAATAGAAAGAAGCTTTCTGAGAAACTTCTTTGTGTTCTGTTCAATCATTTCACAGAGTTACAGCTTTCCCCTCAAGAAGCCTTTCGCTAAGACAGTTCTTGTGGAATTGGCAAAGTGGTATTTCGAGGCCCATAGGGGGCTATGGTGAAAAAGGAAATATCCCAAGATGAAATCTGGAAGGAATCCTTGTGAGAAACTGCTCTGTGATGTGTGACTTTCACTCACAGAATTACATATGTATTTCTTGGATCTCTTTGCTAGCCTTATTTCTGTGGAATCTGAGAACAGATATTTCGGATCCTTTTGAAGACTATAGGGCCAAAGGAAATATCCTCCGATAACAAAGAGAAAGAAGCTTTCTGAGAAACTTCTTTGTGTTCTGTGAAATCATCTCACAGAGTTACAGCTTTCCCCTCAAGAAGCCTTTCGCTAAGACAGTTCTTGTGGAATTGGCAAAGTGATATTTGGAAGCCCGTAGAGGGCTATGGTGTAAAAGGAAATATCCTCGGATGAAATCTGGAAATAAGCTTTCTGAGAAACTGCTTAGTGTTCTTCTTATTCATCTCGCAGAGTTACATCTATATTTCGTGGATCTCTTTGCTAGCCTTATTTCTGTGGAATCTGAGAACAGATATTTCGGATCCCTTTGAAGTCTATAGGGACAGAGGAAATATCCTCCGAAAACAAAGAGATAGAAGCTTTCTGAGAAACTTCTATGTGTTCTGTGAAATCATCTCACAGAGTTACAGCATTCCCCTCAAGAAGCCCTTCGCAAAGACAGTTCTTGTGGAATTGGCAAAGTGATATTTTGCAGCCCATAGAGGGCTATGGTTAAAAAGGAAATATCCTCAGATGAAATCTGCAAAGAAGCTTTCTGAGTAACTGCTCTGTGATGTGTGACTTCCACACACAGAGTTACATCTGTATTTCGTGGATCTCTTTGCTAGGCTTATTTCTGTGGAATTTGAGTACAGATATTTCGGATCCCTTTGAAGACTATAGGTCCAAAGGAAATATCCTCCGATAACAAAGAGAAAGAAGGTTTCTGAGAAACGTCTTTGTGTTCTGTGAAATCATCTCACAGAGTTACAGCTTTCCCCTCAAGAAGCCTTTCGCTAAAACAGTTTTGTGGAATTGGCAAAGTGATATTTGGAAGCCCATAGAGGGCTATGTTTAAAAAGGAAATATCCTCAGATGAAATCTGGAAAGAATCTTTGTGAGAAACTGCTTAGTGTTTTCTTAATTCATCTCACAGTGTTACATCTGTATTTCGTGGATCTCTTTTCTATCCTTATTTCTGTGGAATCTGAGAACAGATATTTCGGATCCCTTTGAAGACTAGGGTCAAAGGAAATATCCTCCGATAACAAAGAGAAAGAAGCTTTCTGAGTAACTTCTTTGTGTTCTGTTCAATCATCTCACAGAGTTACAGCTTTCCCCTCAAGAAGCCTTTCGCTAAGACAGTTCTTTAGGAATTGGCAAAGTGATATTTGGAAGCCCAGAGAGGGCTATGTTGACAAAGGAAATATCCTAAGATGAAATCTGGAAAGAAGCTTTCTGAGTAACTGCTCTGTGATATGTGACTTCCACTCACAGAGTTATCTCTGTATTTCGTGGATCTCTTTGCTAGCCTTATTTCTGTGGAATTTGTGTACAGATATTTCGGATCCCTTTGAAGACTATAGGTCCAAAGGAAATAACCTCCGATAACAAAGAGAAAGAAGCTTTCTGAGCAACATCTTTGTGTTCTGTGAAATCATCTCACAGAGTTACAGCTTTCCCCTCAAGAAGCCTTTCGCTAAGACAGTTCTTGTGGAATTGACAAAGTGATATTTGGAAGCCCATAGAGGGCTATGGTGAAAAAGGAAATATCCTCGGATGAAATCTGGAAATAAGCTTTCTGAGAAATTGCTTAGTGTTCTTTTTATTCATCTCGCAGAGTTACATCTATATTTCGTGGATCTCTTTGCTAGCCTTATTTCTGAGGAATCTGAGAACAGATATTTCGGATCCCTGTGAAGAATATAGGGCCAAAGAAATATCCTCGGATAACAAAGAGAAAGAAGCTTTCTGAGAAACTTCTTTGAGTTCTGTGAAATCATCTCACAGAGTTACAGCTTTCCCCTCAAGAAGTCTTTCGCTAAGACAGTTTTCATGGAATTGGCAAAGTGATATTTGGAAGCCCATAGAGGGCTATGGTGAAAAAGGAAATATAATCAGATGAAATCTGTAACGAAGCTTTCTGAGAAACTGCTCTGTGATGTGTGACTTCCACTCACAGAGTTACATCTGTATTTCATGGATCTCTTTACTAGCCTTATTTCTGTGGAATCTGAGAACAGATATTTCGGATCCCTTTGAAGACTATAGAGCCAAAGGAAATATCCTCCGAAAACAAAGAGAAAGAACCTTTCTGAGAATCTTCTCTGTGTTCTTTGAAACCATCTCACAGAGTTACAGCTTTCCCCTCAAGAAGCCGTTCCCTAAGACAGTTCTTGTGGAATTGGCAAAGTGATATTTGGAAGCCCATAGAGGGCTCTGTTGAAAAAGGAAATAACCTCAGATGAAATCTGGAAAGAAGCTTTCTGAGAAACTGCTTAGTGTTCTTTTAATTCATCTCACTGTGTTACATCTGTATTTCGTGGATCTCTTTGCTAGCCTTATTTGTGTGGAATCTGAGAACAGATATTTCGGATCCCTTTGAAGACTATAGGGACAAAGGAAATATCCTCCGAAAACAAAGAGAAAGAAGCTTTCTGAGAAACTTCTTTGTGTTCTGTGAAATCATCTCACATAGTTACAGCTTTCCCCTCAAGAAGCCTTTCGCTAAGACACTTCTTTTGGAATTGGCAAAGTGATATTTGGCAGCCCATGGAGGGCTATGGTGAAAAAGGAAATATCCTCAGATGAAATCTGGAAAGAAGCTTTCTGAGTAACTGCTCTGTGATGTGTGACTTCCACTCACAGAGTTACATCTGTATTTCCTGGATCACTTTGCTAGCCTTATTTCTCTGGAATCTGAGAACAGATATTTCGGATCCCTTTGAAGACTAGGGCCAAAGGAAATATCCTCCGATAACAAAGAGAAAGAAGCTTTCTGAGAAACTTCTTTGTGTTTTGTGAAATCATCTCCTAGAGTTACAGCATTCCCCTCAAGAAGCCTTCCGCTAAGACAGCTCTTGTGGAATTGGTAAAGTGATATTTGGAAGCCCATAGAGAGCTATGGTGAAAAAGGAAATATCCTCAAATGAAATCTGGAAAGAAGCTTTCGTTGAAACTGCTTAGTGTTCTGTTAATTCATCTCACAGAGTTATATCTGTATTTCGTGGATCTCTTTGCTAGCCTTATTTCCGTGGGATCTGAGAACAGATATTTCGGATCCCTTTGAAGACTATAGGGCCAAAGGAAATATCCTCCGATAACAAAGAGAAAGAAGCTTTATGAGAAAGTTCTTTGTATTCTGTGAAATCATCTCACAGAGTTACAGCTTTCCCCTTAAGAAATCTTTCACTAAGACAGTTCTCATGGAATTGGCAAAGTGATATTTAGAAGCCCAAAGAGGGCTATGGTAAAAAAGGGAATAACATCAGGTGAAATCTGGAAAGAAGCTATCTGAGAAACTGCTCTGTGATGTGTGACCTCCATTCACAGAGTTACATCCATATTTCGTGCTTCTCTTTGCTAGTCTTATTTCTGTGGAATCTGAGAAAAGATATTTCGGATCCCTTTGAATACTATAGGGCCAAAGGAAATACCCTCCGCTAACAAAGAGAAAGAAGCTTTCTGAGAATATTATTTGTGTTCTGTGAAATCATTTCGAACAGAGTTACAGCTTTCCCCTCAAGAAGCCTTTCGCTAAGACCGTTCTTGCGGAATTGGCAAAGTGATATTTGGAAGCCCTTAAAGGGCTATGGTGAAAAAGGAAATATCCTCAGATAAAATCTGGAAAGGAGCTTTCTGAGAAACTGCTTATTGTTCTGTTAGTTCATCTCACAGAGTGACATCTTTATTTCGTGGATCTCTTTGCTAGCCTTATTTCTGTGGAATCTGAGAACAGATATTTCGGATACCTTTGAAGACTATAGGGCCAAAGGAAATATCCTCCGATAACAAAGAGAAAGAAGCTTTCTGAGAAACTTCTTTGTGTTCTGTGAAATTATCTCACAGAGTTACAGCTTTCCCCTCAAGAAGCCTTTCGCTAAGACAGTTGTTGTGGAATGGGCAAAGTGATATTTGAAAGCCCATGGAGGGCTATGGTGAAAAAGGAATTATCCTCAGATGAAATCTGGAAAGAAGCTTTCTGAGAAAGTGCCTAGTGTTCTGTTATTTCATCTCACAGAGCTACATCTGTATTTCGTGGATCTCTTAGCTAGCCTTTTTCTGTGGAATCTGAGAACAGATATTTCGGTTCCCTTTGAAGAATATAGGGCCAAAGGAAATGTCCTCCGATAGCAAATAGAAAGAAGTTTTCTGAGAAACTACTTTGTGTTCTGTGAAATCATCTCACAGAGTTAGAGCTTTCCCCTCTAGAAGCCTTTTGCTAAAACAGTTCTTGTGGAATTGGCAAAGTGATATTTGGAGCCCATAGAGGGCTACGGTGAAAAAGGAAATATCCTCAGATGAAATCTGGAAAGAAGCTTTCTGAGAAACTGCTCTGTGATGTGTGACTTCCACTCACAGAGTTACATCTGTATTTCGAGGATCTCTTTGCTAGCCTTATTTCTGTGGAATCTGAGAACAGATATTTCGGATACCTTTGAAGACTATAGGGCGAATGGAAATAT
The DNA here is from genome assembly GCF_043159975.1 of Macaca nemestrina. NCBI lineage: Eukaryota > Metazoa > Chordata > Mammalia > Primates > Cercopithecidae > Macaca > Macaca nemestrina. The sequence goes on along the minus strand of NC_092142.1, from coordinate 33,147,012 downwards.
CCGCCGATAACAAAGAGAAAGAAGTTTTCTGAGAAACTTCTTTGTGTTCTGTGAAATCATCTCACAGAGTTATAGCTTTCCCCTCTAGAAGCCTTTCGCTAAGACAGTTCTTGTGGAATTGGCAAAGTGATATTTGGAAGCCAATAGTTGGCTATGGTGAAAAAGAAAATATCCTCAGATGAAATCTGGAAAGAAGCTTTCTGAGTTACCGCTCTTTGACGTGTGACTTCCACACACAGAGTTACATCCATATTTAGTGGATCTCTTTGCTAGCTTTATTTCTGAGGAATCTGAGAAACAGATATTTCGGTTCCCTTTGAAGACTTTAGGGTCAAAGGAAATATCCTCTGATAACAAAGAGAAAGAAGCTTTCTGAGAAACTTCTTTGTGTTCTGTGAAATCATGTCACAGAGTTACAGCTTTCCCCTCAAGAAGCCTTTCGCTAAGACCGTTCTTGTGAAATTGGCAAAGTGATATTTGGAAACCCATAAAGGTCTATGGTGAAAAAGGAAATATCCTCAGATGAAATCTGGAAAGAAGTTTTCTGAGAAACTGCTTAGTGTTCTGTTAATTCATCTCACAGTGTTACATCTGTATTTCTTGGATCTCTTTGATAGCCTTATTTCTGTGGAATCTGAGAACAGATATTTCGGATCCCTTTGAAGACTATAGGGCCAAAGGAAATATCCTCCGATAACAACGAGAAAGAAGGTTTCTGAGAAACTTCTTTGTGTTCTGTGAAATCATCTCACAGAGTTACAGCTTTCCCCTCAAGAAGCCTTTCGCTAACACAGTTCTTGTGGAATTGGCAAAGTGATATTTGGAAGACCATAGAGGACTATGGTGAAAAAGGTACTATCCTCAGATGAAATCTGGAAAGAAGCTTTCTGAGAAACTGCTCTGTGATGTGTGACTTCCACTCACAGAGTTACATCTGTATTTCGTGGATCTCTTTCCTAGCCTTATTTCTGTGGAATCTCAGAACAGATATTTCGGATCTCTATGAAGACTATAGGGCCAAAGGAAATATCCTCCGATAACAAAGAGAAAGAAGCTTTCTGAGAAACTTCTTTGTGTTCTGTGAAATCTTCTCACAGAGTTACAGCTTTCCTATCAAGAAGCCTTTCGCTAAGACAGTTCTTGTGGAATTGTCAAAGTGATATTTGGAAGCCCATAGAGGGCTATGGTAAAAAAGGAATTATCCTCAGATGAAATCTGAAAAGAAGCTTTCTGAGAAACTGCTCTGTGATGTGTGACTTTCACTCAAAGAGTTACATATGTATTTCGTGGATCTCTTTGCTAGCCTTATTTCTGTGGAAACTGAGAACAGATATTTTGGATTCCTTTGAAGAATATAGGGCCAAAGTAAATATCCTCCGATTACAAAGAGAAAGAAGCTTTCTGAGAAACTTCTTTGTGTTCTGTGAAATCATCTCACATAGTTACAGCTTTCCCCTCAAGAAGCCTTTCGCTAAGACACTTCTTTTGGAATTGGCAAAGTGATATTTGGCAGCCCATGGAGGGCTATGGTGAAAAAGGAAATATCCTCAGATGAAATCTGGAAAGAAGCTTTCTGAGTAACTGCTCTGTGATGTGTGACTTCCACTCACAGAGTTACATCTGTATTTCCTGGATCACTTTGCTAGCCTTATTTCTCTGGAATCTGAGAACAGATATTTCGGATCCCTTTGAAGACTAGGGCCAAAGGAAATATCCTCCGATAACAAAGAGAAAGAAGCTTTCTGAGAAACTTCTTTGTGTTTTGTGAAATCATCTCCTAGAGTTACAGCATTCCCCTCAAGAAGCCTTCCGCTAAGACAGCTCTTGTGGAATTGGCAAAGTGATATTTGGAAGCCCATAGAGAGCTATGGTGAAAAAGGAAATATCCTCAAATGAAATCTGGAAAGAAGCTTTCGGTGAAACTGCTCAGTGTTCTGTTAATTCATCTCACAGAGTTACATCTGTATTTCGTGGATCTCTTTTCTATCCTTATTTCTGTGGAATCTGAGAACAGGTATTTCGGATCCCTTTGAAGACTATAGGGCCAAAGGAAATATCCTCCGATAACAAAGAGAAAGAAGCTTTCTGAGAAACTTCTTTGTGTTCTGTTCAATCATCTCACAGAGTTACAGCTTTCCCCTCAAGAAGCCTTTCGTTAAGACAGTTCTTGTGGAATTGGCAAAGTGATATTTGGAAGCTCATAGAGAGCTATGGTGAAAAAGGAAATTTCCTCAGATGAAATCTGGAAAGAAGCTTTCTGAGATACAGCTTAGTGTTCTGTTAATTCATCTCACAGAGTTACATCTGTATTTCGTGGATCTCTTTGCTAGCCTTATTTCTGTGGAATCTGAGAACAGATATTTCGGATCCCTTTGAAGACTATAGGGCCAAAGAAATATCCTTGGATAACAAAGAGAAAGAAGCTTTCTGAGAAACTTCTTTGTGTTCAGTGAAATCATCTCACAGAGTTACAGCTTTCCCCTCAAGAAGCCTTTCGCTAAGACAGTTTTTGTGGAATTGGCAAAGTGACATTTTGAAGCCCTTAGAGGGCTATGGTGAAAAAGGAAATATACTCAGATGAAATCTGGAAAGAAGCTTTCTGAGAACATGCTCTGTGATATATGACTTCCACTCACAGGGTTACATCTGTATTTCGTGGATCTCTTTGCTAGCCTTATTTCTGTGGAATCTGAGAACAGATATTTCGGATCCCTTTGAAGAATATAGGGCCAAAGGAAATATCCTCCCATAACAAAGAGAAAGAAGCTTTCTGAGAAACTTCTTTGTGTTCTGTGAAATCACCTCACAGAGTTACAGCTTTCCTCTCAAGAAGTCTTTCGGTAAGACAGTTCTTGTGGAATTGGCAAAGTGATATTTGGAAGCCCACAGAGAGCTAAGGTGAAAAAGGATATATCCTCAGATTAAATCTGGAAAGAATATTTATGAGAAAGTCCTCGGTGATGTGTGACTTCCACTCACAGAGTTACATCTGTATTTCGTGGATCTCTTTGCTAGCCTTATTTCTGTGGAATCTGAGAACAGATATTTCGGATCCCTTTGAAGGCTATAGGGCAAAAGAAAATATCCTCCGATAAAAAAGAGAAAGAAGCTTTCTGAGAAACTTCTTTGTGTTCTGTGAAATCACCTCACAGAGTTACGGCTTTCCCCTCAAGAAGCCTTGCGCTAAGACAGTTCTTGTGGAATTGGCAAAGTGATATTTGGAAGCCCATAGAGGGCTATGGTGAAAAAGGAAATATCCTCAGAGGAAATCTGGAAAGAAGCTTTGTGAGAAACTGCTTCGTGTTCTGTTAATTCATCTTACAGAGTTACATCTGTATTTCGTGGAGCTCTTTCCTAGCCTTATTTCTGTGGAATCTGAGAACAGATATTTCGGATCCCTTTGAAGGCTGTAGGGCCAAAGGAAATATCCTCCGATCACAAAGAGAAAGAAGCTTTCTGAGAAACTTCTTTGTGTTCTGTGAAATCATCTCACAGAGTTACAGCTTTCCCCTAAAGAACACTTTCGCTAAGACAGTTCTTGTGAAATTGGCAAAGTGATATTTGGAAGCCCATAGAGGGCTATGGTGAAAAAGGAAATATCCTCAGATGAAATCTGGAAAGAAGCTTTCTGAGAACATGTTCTGTTATATATGACTTCCACTCACAGAGTTACATCTGTATTTCGTGGATCTCTTTGCTAGCCTTATTTCTGTGGAATCTGTGAACAGATATTTCGGATCCCTTTGAAGACTATAGGGCCAAAGGAAATATCCTCCGATAACAAAGAGAAAGAAGCTTTCTGAGAAACTTCTTTGTGTTCTGCGAAATCATCTCACTGAGTTACAGGTTTGTCCTCAAGAAGCCGACCGCTAAGACAGTTCTTGTGGAATTGGCAAAGTGATATTTGGAAGCCCATAGAGGACTATGGTGTAAAAGGAAATATCCTAAGATGAAATCTGGAAAGAAGCTTTGTGATAAATTGCTCTGTGATGTGTGACTTTCACTCACAGTATTACATCTGTATTTCGTGGATCTCTTTGCTAGCCTTATTTCTGTGGAATGTGAGAACAGATATTTCGGATCCCTTTGAAGACTATAGGGCCAAAGGAAATATCCGTCGATAACAAAGGGAAAGAAGCTTTCTGATAAACTACTTTGTGTTCTGTGAAAGCATCTCACAGAGTTACAGCTTTCCCCTCAAGAAGCCTTTCGCTAAGACAGTTCTTGTGGATTGCGCAAAGTGATATTTGGAAGCCCATGGAGGGCTATGGTGAAAAAGGAAATATCCTCAGATGAAATCTGGAAAGAAGCTTTCTGAGAAACTGCTCTGTGATGTGTGACTTCCACTCCCAGAGTTACATCTGTATTTCGTGGATCTCTTTGCTAGCCTTATTTCTGAGGAATCTGAGAACAGATATTTCGGATCCCTTTGAAGACTATAGGGCCATAGGAAATGTCCTCCGATAGCAAAGAGAAAGAAGCTTTCTGAGAAACTTCTTTGTGTTCTGTGAAATCATCTCACAGAGTTACAGCTTTCCTCTCAACAAGCCTTTCGCTAAGGTAGTTCTTGTGGAATTGGCAAAGTGATATTTGGAAGCGCATAGAGGGCTATGATAAAAAAGGAATATCATCAGTTGAAATCTGGAAAGAAGCTATCTGAGAAACTGCTCTTTGATGTGTGACTTCCACTCACAGAGTTACATCCCTATTTCGTGGATCTCTTTGCTAGCCTTTTTTCTCTGGAATCTGAGAACAGATATTTCGGATCCCTTTGAAGAATATAGGGCCAAAGGAAATATCCTCCGATAACAATGAGAAAGAAGCTTTCTATGAAACTTCTTTGTGTTCTGTGAAATCATCTGACAGAGTTTCAGCTTTCCCCTCAATAAGCCTTTCGCTAAGAGAGTTCTTGTGAAATTAGCAAAGTGATATTTGGAAGCCCATAGAGGGCTATGGTGAAAAAGGAGAATCCTCAGATGAAATCTGGAAAGAAGCTTTCTGAGAAACTGCTTAGTGTTGTGTTAATTCATCTCACAGAGTTACATCTGTATTTCCTGCATCTCTTTTCTATCCTTATTTCTGTGGAATCTGAGAACAGATATTTCGGATCCCTTTGAAGACTATAGGGCCAAAGGAAATATCCTCCGATAACAAAGAGAAAGAAGCTTTGTGCGAAACTGCTTTGTGTTCTGTTCAATCATTTCACAGAGTTACAGCTTTCCCCTCAAGAAGCCTTTCGTTAAGACAGTTCTTGTGGAATTGGCAAAGTGATATTTGGAAGCTCATAGAGGTCTATGGTGAAAAAGGAAATTTCCTCAGATGAAATCTGGAAAGAAGCTTTCTGAGAAACTGCTTAGTCTTCTGTTAATTCATCTCACAGAGTTACATCTGTATTTCGTGGTTCTCTTTGCTAGCTTTATTTCTGTGGAATCTGAGAAGAGATATTTCGGATCCCTTTGAAGAATATAGGGCCAAAGGAAATATCCTCCGATAACAAAGAGAAAGAAGCTTTCTGAGAAACTTCTTTGTGTTCAGTGAAATCATCTGACAGAGTTACAGCTTTCCCCTCAAGAAGCCATTCGCTAAGACAGTTTTTGTGGAATTTGCAAAGTGATATTTGCAAGCCCATAGAGGGCTACGGTGAAATAGGAATATCCTCAGATGAAATCTGGAAAGAAGCTTTCTGAGAAACTGCTCTGTGATATGTGACTTCCACACACAGAATTACATCTGTATTTCGTGGATCTCTTTGCTAGCCTTATTTCTGTGCAATCTGAGAACAGATATTTCGGATCCCTTTGAAGACTATAGGGCCAAAGGAAATATCCTCCGATAACAAAGAGAAAGAAGCTTTCTGAGAAACTTCTTTGTGTTCAGTGAAATCATCTCACAGAGTTACAGCTTTCCCCTCAAGTAGCCATTCGCTAAGACAGTTTTTGTGGAATTGGCAAAGTGATATTTGGAAGCCCATAGAGGGCTATGGTGAAAAAGGAAATATACTCAGATGAAATCTGGAAAGAAGCTTTCTGAGAACCTGCTCTGTGATATGTGAGTTCCACTCACAGAGTTACATCTGTATTTCGTGAGTCTCTTTGCTAGCCTTTTTTTGTGGAATCTGAGAACAGATATTTCGGATCCCTTTGAAGGCTATAGGGCCAAAGGAAATATCCTCCGATAACAAAGAGAAAGAAGCTTTCTGAGAAACTTCTTTGTGTTCTGTGAAATCGCCTTACAGAGTTACGGCTTTCCCCTCAAGAAGCGTTGCGCTAAGACAGTTCTTGTGGAATTTGCAAAGTGATATTTGGAAGCCCCTAGAGGGCTATGGGGAAAAAGGAAATATCCTCAGATGAAATGTGGAAAGAAGCTTTGTGAGAAACTGCTTCGTGTTCTGTTAATTCATCTCACAGAGTTACATCTGTATTTCGTGCATCTCTTTGCTAGCCTTATTTCTGTGGGATCTGAGAACAGATATTTCGGATCCCTTTGAAGGCTATGGGGCCAAAGTAAATATCCTCCGATCACAAAGAGAAAGAAGCTTTCTGAGAAACTTCTTTGTGTTCTGTGAAATCATCTCACAGAGTTACAGCTTTCCCCTCAAGAAGACTTTCGCTAAGACAGTTCTTGTGGAATTGGCAAAGTGATATTTGGAAGCCAATAGAGGGCTATGGTGAAAAAGGAAGTATCCTCAGATGAAATCTGGAAAGATGCTTCCTGAGAAACTTCTTAGTGTTCGGTTAGTTTTTCTCACAGAGTTACAACTGTATTTCGTGGATATCTTTGCTAACCTTTTTTCTGTGGAATCTGAGAACAGATATTTCGGATCCCTTTGAAGACTATACGGCCAAAGGAAATATCCTCCGATAACAAAGAGAAAGAAGCTTTCTGAGAAACTTTTTTGTGTTCTGTGAAATCATCTCAGAGAGTTACAGTTTTCCCCTGAAGAAGCGTTTCGCTAAGACAATTCTAGTGGAATTGGCAAAGTGATATTTGGAAGCCCATAGAGGGCTATGTTGAAAAAGGATGTATCCTCAGAAGAAATCGGGAAAGAAGTTTTGTGAGAAACTGCTCTGTGATGTGTGACTTCCACTCACAGAGTTACATCGGTATTTCTTGGATCTCTTTGCTAGCCTTATTTCTGTGGAATCTGAGAACAGATATTTCGGATCCCATTGAAGACTATAGGGCCAAAGGAAATATCCTCCGATAACAAAGAGAAAGATGGTTTCTGAGAAACTTCTTTGTGTTCTGTGAAATCATCTCACAGAGTTACAGGTTTGTCCTCAAGAAGCCGACCTCTAAGACAGTTCTTGTGGAATTGGCAAAGTGATATTTGGAAGCCCATAGGGGGCTATGGTGATAAAGGAAATATCCTCAGATGAAATCTGGAAAGAAGCTTTCTGAGAAACTGCTTAGTGTTCTGTTAATTCATCTCACAGAGTTACATCTGTATTCCGAGGATCACTTTGATAGCCTTATTTCTGTGGAATCTGAGAACAGATATTTCAGATCCCTTTGAAGACTATAGGGCCAGAGGAAATATCCTCCGATAACAAAGACAAAGAAGCTTTATGAGAAACTTCTTTGTGTTGAGTGAAATCATCTCACAGAGTTACAGCTTTTCCCTCAAGAAGACTTTCCCTAAGACAGTTCTTGTGGAATTGGCAAAGTGATATTTGGAAGCCCATGGAGGTCTAGGGTGAAAAAGGAAATATACTCAGATGAAATCTGGAAAGAAGCTTTCTGAGAACATGCTCTGTGATATATGACTTCCACTCACAGAGTTACATCTGTATTTCGTAGATCTCTTTGCTAGCCTTATTTCTGTGGAATCTGAGAACAGATATTTCGGATCCCTTTGAAGACTATAGGGCCAAAGGAAATATCCTCCGATAACAAAGAGAAGGAAGCTTTCTGAGAAACTTCTTTGTGTTCTGTTCAATCATCTCACAGAGTTCAGCTTCCCCACAGGAAGCCTCTCGCTAAGACAGTTCTTGTGGAATTGGCAAAGTGATATTTGGAAGCCCATAGAGGGCTATGGTGAAAAAGGAAATGTCATTAGATGTAATCTGGAAAGAAGCTTTCTGAGAAACTGCTCTGTGATGTGTGACTTCCAGTCAGAGAGTTACGTATGTATTTCGTGGATCTCTTTGCTAGCCTTATTTCTGTGGAATCTGAGAACAGATATTTCGGATCCCTTTGAAGACTATAGGGCCAAAGGAAATATCCTCCGATAACAAAGAGAAAGAAGCTTTCTGAGAAACTTCTTTGTGTTCTGTGAAATCATCTCACAGAGTTACAGCTTTCCCCTCAAGAAGCCTTTCGCTAATACAGTTCTTGTGGAATTGGCAAAGTGATATTTGGAAGCCCTTAGACGGCTACGTTGAAAAAGCAAATATCCTCAGATGAAATCTGGAAAGAAGAGTTTTAAGAATCTGCTCTGTGATATGTGACTTCCACTCACATAGTTACATATGTATTTCGTCGATCTCTTTGGTAGCCTTATTTCTGTGGAATCTGAGAACAGATATTTCGGATCCCTTTGAAGACTATAGGGCCAAAGGAAATATACTCCGATCACAAATAGAAAGAAACTTTCTGAGAAACTACTTTGTGTTCTGTGAAATCATCTCACAGAGTTACAGCTTTCTCCTCTACAAGCCTTTCGCTAAGACACTTCTTGTGGAATTGGCAAAGTGATATTTGGAAGCCTATAGTGGGCTATGGTGAAAAAGGAAATATCCTCAGATGAAATCTGGAAAGAAGCTTTCTGAGATACTTCTCTGTGATGTGTGACTTCCACACACTGATTTACATCTGTATTTCGTGGATCTCTTTGCTAGCCTTATTTCTGTGGAATCTGAGAACAGATATTTCGTATCCCTGTGAAGAATATAGGGCCAAAGGAAATATCCTCCGATAACAAAGAGAAAGAAGCTTTCTGAGAAACTTCTTTGTGTTCTGTGAAATTATCTCACAGAGATACAGCTTTCTCTTCAAGAAGCCTTTTGCTAAGACAGTTCTCGTGGAATTGGCAAAGTGATATTTGGAAGCCCGTTGAGAGCTATGATGAAAAAGGAAATATCCTCAAATGAAATCTGGAAAGAAGCTTTCTGAGAAAATGCTTAGTGTTCTGTTAATTCATCTCACAGAGTTACATCTGCATTTCGTGGATCTCTTTGCTAGCCTTATTTCTGTGGAATCTGAGAACAGATATTTCGGATCCCTTTGAAGACTATACGGCCAAAGGAAATATCCTCCGATAACAAAGAGAAAGAAGCTTTCTGAGAAACTTCTTTGTGTTCTGTGAAATCATCTCACCGAGTTACAGCATTCCCCTCAAGAATCCTTCCGCTAAGACAGTTCTTGTGGAATTGGCAAAGTGATATTTGCAAGCCCATAGAGAGCTATGGTGAAAAAGGAAACATCCTCAAATGAAATCTGGAAAGAAGCTTTCTGAGAAACTGGTTAGTGTTCTGTTAATTCATCTCACAGAGTTACATCTGTATTTCGTGGATCTCTTTGCTAGTCTTATTTCTGTGGAATCTGAAAACAGATATTTCGGATCTCTTTGAAGACTACACGGCCTGATGAATATCCTCCGATAACAAAGAGAAAGAAGCTTTCTGAGAAACTTCTTTGTGTTCTGTGAAATCATCTCACAGAGTTACAGCTTTCCCCTCAAGAAGCCTTTCGCTAAGACAGTTCTTGTGGATTGCGCAAAGTGATATTTGGAAGCCCGTGGAGGGCTATGGTGAAAAAGAAAATACCCTCAGATTAAATCTAGAAAGAAGCTCTCTGAGAAACTGCTTAGTGTTCTTTTAATTCATCTCACAGGGTTACATCTGTATTTCGTGGATCTCTTTGCTAGCCTTATTTCTGTGGAATGTGAGAACAGATATTTCGGATACCTTTGAAGACTACACGGCCAAAGGAAATATCCTCCGATAACAAAGAGAAAGAAGCTTTCTAAGAAACTTCTTTGTGTTCTGTGAAATCATCTCACAGAGTTACATCTTTCCCCTCAAGAAGACTTTCGCTAAGACAGTTCTTGTGGAATTGGCAAAGTGATATTTGGAAGCCCATGGAGGACTAGGCTGAAAAATGAAATATCCTCAGATTAAAGCTGGAAAGAAGCTTTCTGAGAAACTGCTCTGTGATGTGTGACTTCCACTCACAGAGTTACATCTGTATTTCGTGGATCTCTTTGCTAGCCTTTGTCTGTGGAATCTGAGAACACATACTTCGGATCCCTATGAAGACTATAGGGCCAAAGGAAATATCCTCCGATAACAAAGAGAAGGAAGCTATCTGAGAAAATTTTTGGTGTTCTGTGAAATCACCTCACAGAGTTACAGCTTTCCCCTCAAGAAGCCTTTCGCTAAGACAGTTCTTGTGAAATTGGCAAAGTGATATTTGGAAGCGCATAGAGGTCTATGGTGAAAAAGGAAATATCCTCAGATGAAATCTGGAAAGAAGTTTCTGAGAAGCTGCTTAGTGTTCTGTTAATTCATCTCACAGTGTTACATCTGTATTTCGTGGATCTCTTTGCTAGCCTTATTTCTGTGGAGTCTGAGAACAGATATTTCGGATCCCTCTGAAGACTATAAGGCCAAAGGAAATATCCTCCCATAACAAAGAGAAAGAAGCTTTTTAAGAAACTTCTTTGTGTTCTGTGAAATCATCTCACCGAGTTACAGCTTTCCTCTCAAGAAGCCTTTCGCTAAGACAGTTCTTGTGGAATTGGAAAAGTGATATTTGGAACCCCATAGAGGGCTATGGTGAAAAAGGAAATTTCCTCAGATGAAATCTGGAAAGAAGCTTTCTGAGAAACTGCTTATTGTTCTGTTAATTCATCTCACAGAGTTACATCTGTATTTCGTGGATCTCTTTGCTAGCCTTATTTCTGTGGAATCTGAGTACAGATATTTCGGATCCCTTCGAAGACTATAGGGCCAAAGGAAATATCCTCCGACAACAAAGAGAAAGAAGCTTTCTGAGAATCTTCTTTGTGTTCTGTGAAATCATCTCACAGAGTTACAGCTTTCCCCTCAAGAAGCCTTTCGTTAGGACAGTTTTTGTGGAATTGGCAAAGTGATATTTGGAAGCCCATAGAGGGCTATGGTGAAAAAGGAAATATACTCAGATGAAATCTGGAAAGAAGCTTTCTGAGAACATGCTCTGTGATATGTGACTTCCACTCACAGAGTTACATCTGTATTTCGTGGATCTTTTTGGTCGCCTTATTTCTGTGGAATCTGAGAACAGATATTTCGGATCACTTTGAAGACCATAGGGCCAAAGGAAATATCCTCGGATAACAAAAAGAAAGAAGCTTTCTGAGAAACTTCTTTGTGTTCAGTGAAATCATCTCACAGAGGTACAGCTTTCCCCTCAAGAAGCCTTTCGCTAAGACAGTTTTTGTTGAATTGGCAAAGTGATATTTGGAAGCCCAAAGAGGGCTATGGTGAAAAAGGAAACATCCTCAGATGAAATCTGGAAAGAAGCTTCCTGAGAAACTGCTTAGTGTTCTTTTAATTCATCTATCAGAGTTACATCTGTATTTCGTGGATCTCTTTGCTAGCCTTATTTCTGTGGAATCTGAGAATAGATATTTCGGATCCCTTTGAAGACTACAGGGCCAAAGGAAATATCCTCCGATAACAAAGGGAAAGAAGCTTTCTGAGAAATTTCTTTGTGTTCTGTGAAATCATCTCACAGAGTAACAGCTTTCCCATCAAGAGGTCTTTCGCTAAGACAGTTCTTGTGGAATTGGCAAAGTGATATTTGGCAGCCCATAGCGGGCTATGGTGAAAAAGGAAATATCCACAGATGAAATCTTGAAAGAAGGGTTCTGAGAAACTGCTTAGTGTTCTGTTAATTCATCTCACAGAGTTACATATGTATTTCGTCTTTCTCTTTGCTAGCCTTATTTCTGTGGAATCTGAGAACAAATATTTCGGATCCCTTTGAAGACTATAGGGCCAAAGGAAATATCCTCCGATAACAAAGAGAAAGAAGCTTTCTGAGAAACTTCTTTGTTTTCCGTTCAATCATCTCACAGAGTTACAGCTGTCCCCTCAAGAAGCCTTTCGCTAAGACAGTTCTTGTGGAATTGGCAAAGTGATATTTGGAAGCCCATAGAGGGCTATGTTGAAAAAGGAAATATCCTAAGATGAAATCTGGAAAGAAGCTTTCTGAGAAACTGCTCTGTGATGTGTGACTTCCACTCACCGAGTTACATCTGTGTTTCGTGGATCACTTTGCTAGCCTTATTTCTGTGGAATCAGAGAACAGATATTTCGGATCCCTTTGAAGACTATACGGTCAGATGAATATCCTCCGATAACAAAGGGAAAGAAGCTTTCTGAGAAACTTCTTAGTGTTCTGTGAAATCATCTCACAGAGTTACAGCTTTCCCCTCAAGAAGACTTTCGCTAAGACAGTTCTTGTGGAATTGGCAAAGTGATATTTGGAATCCCATAGAGGGCTATGGTGAAAAAGGAATTATCCTCTGTTGAAATCTGGAAAGAAGCTTTCTGAGAATCTTCTTAGTGTTCGGTTAATTCATCTCACAGAGTTACATCTGTATTTCGTGAATATCTTTGCTAGCCTTATTTCTGTGGAATCAGAGAACAGATATTTCGGATCCCTTTGAAGACTATACGGTCAGATGAATATCCTCCGATAACAAAGGGAAAGAAGCTTTCTGAGAAACTTCTTAGTGTTCTGTGAAATCATCTCACAGAGTTACAGCTTTCCCCTCAAGAAGACTTTCGCTAAGACAGTTCTTGTGGAATTGGCAAAGTGATATTTGGAATCCCATAGAGGGCTATGGTGAAAAAGGAATTATCCTCTGTTGAAATCTGGAAAGAAGCTTTCTGAGAATCTTCTTAGTGTTCGGTTAATTCATCTCACAGAGTTACATCTGTATTTCGTGAATATCTTTGCTAGCCTTATTTCTGTGGAATCTGAGAACAGATATTTCGGATCCCTTTGAAGACTATACGGCCAAAGGAAATATCCTCCGATAACAAAGAGAAAGAAGCTTTCTGAGAAACTTTTTTGTGTTCTGTGAAATCATCTCACAGAGTTACAGCTTTTCCCTGAAGAAGCGTTTCGCTAAGACAATTCTTGTGGATTTGGCAAAGTGATATTTGGAAGCCCATAGAGGGCTATGTTGAAAAAGGAAGTATCCTCAGATGAAATCTGGAAAGAAGCTCTGTGAGAAACTGCTCTGTGATGTGTGACTTCCTCTCACAGAGTTACATCGGTATTTCTTGGATCTCTTTGCTGGCCTTATTTCTGTGGAATCTGAGAACAGATATTTCTGATCCCTTTGAAGACTATAGGGCCAAAGGAAATATCGTCCGATAACAAAGAGAAAGAAGCTTTCTGAGAAACTTCTTTGTGTTCTGTGAAATCATCTCACAGAGTTACAGGTTTGTCCTCAAGAAGCCGACCGCTAAGACATTTCTTGTGGAATTGGCAAAGTGATATTTGGAAACCCATAGAGGGCTATGGTGAAAAAGGAAATATCCTCAGATGAAATCTGGAAGGAAGCTTTCTGAGAAACTGCTTAGTGTTCTGTTAATTCATCTCACAGAGTTACATCTGTATTTCGTGGATCTCTTTGATAGCCTTATTTCTGTGGAATCTGAGAACAGGTATTTCGGATCCCTTTGATGACTATAGGGCCAAAGCAAATATCCTCCGATAACAAAGAGAAAGAAGCTTTCTGAGAAACTTCTTTGTGGTCTGTCAAATCATCTCACAGAGTTACAGCTTTGGCCACAAGAAGCCTTTCGCTAAGACAGTTCTTGTGGAATTGGCAAAGTGATATTTGGAAGCCCTTAGAGGGCTATGGTGAAAAAGGAAATATCCTCAGGTGAAATATGGAAAGAAGCTTACTGAGAAACTGCTCTGTTTTGTTTGACTTCAATTTACACAGTTACATCTGTATTTCGTTGATCTCCTTGCTAGCCTTATGTCTGTGTAATTTGAGAAAAGATATTTCGGATCCCTTTGAAGACTATAAGGCCAGAGGAAATATCCTCCGATAACAAAGACAAAGAAGCTTTCTGAGAAAATATTTTGTGTTCTGTGTAATCATCTCACAGAGTCACAGCTTTCCCCTCAAGATGTCTTTCTCTAAGACAGTTCTTGTGGAATTGGCAAAGTGATATTTGGAAGCCCATAGTGGGCTATGGTGAGAAAGGAAATATCCTAAGATGAAATCTGGAAAGAAGATTTGTGAGAAACTGCTCTGTTTTGTGTGACTTCCACTCACAGAGTTGCATCTGTATTTCGTGGCTCTCTTTGCTAGCCTTATTTCTGTGGAATCTGAGAACAGATATTTCGGATCCCTTTGAAGACTATAGCGCCAAAGGAAAAGTCCTCCGATTACAAAGAGAAAGAAGCTTTCTGAGAAACTTCTTTGTGTTCTGTGAAATCATCTCACAGAGTTACTGCTTTCCCCTCAAGAAGTCTTTTTCTAAGACAGTTTTTGTGGAATAGGCAAAGTGATATTTGGAAGCCTTAGAGGGCTATGGTGAAAAAGGAAATATCCTCAGATGAAATCTGGAAAGAAGCTTTCTGAGAACCTGCTCTGTGATATGTGACTTCCACTCATAGAGTTACATCTGTATTCCATGGATATCTTTGCTCGCCTTGTTTCGGTGGAATCTGAGAACAGATATTTCGGATCCCTTTGAAGACTATAGGTCCAAAGGAAATATCTTCCGATAACAAAGAGAAAGAAGATTTCTGAGAAACTTCTTTCTGTTCTCTGAAATAGTCTCACAGAGTTACAGCTTTCCCCTGAAGAAGCCTTTCGCTAAGACAGTTCTTGTGCAATTGGCAAAGTGATATTTGCAAGCCCATAGAGGGCTCTGGTGAAAAAGGAAATATCCTCAAATGAAATCTGGAAAGAAGCTTTCTGAGAAACTGCTTAGTGATCTGTTAATTCATCTCACAGAGTTACATCTGTATTTCGTGGATCACTTTGCTAGCGTTATTTCTGTGGAATCTGAGAACAGATATTTCGGATCCATTTGAAGACTATAGGGCCAAAGGAAATATCCTCCGATAACAAAGAGAAAGAAGATTTCTGAGAAATTTCTTTGTGTTCTGTGAAATCGTCTCACAGAGTTACAGCTTTCCCCTGAAGAAGCCTTTCGCTGAGACACTTCTTGTGGAATAAGAAAAGTGATATTTGGAAGCCCATAGAGGGCTATGGTGAAAAAGGAAATATCCTCAGATGAAATCTGGAAAGAAGCTTTCTGAAAAAATGCATTGTGATGTGTGACTTCCACTCATAGAGTTACATCGGTATTTCGTGGATCTCTTTGCTAGCCTTATTTCTGTGGAATCTGAGAACAGATATTTCGCATCCCTTTGAAGATTATAGGGCCAAAGGAAATATCCTCCGATACCGAAGAGAAAGAAGCTTTCTGAGAAACTTCTTTGTGTTCTGCGAAATCACCTCACTGAGTTACAGCTTTCCCCTCAAGAAGCCTTTCGCTAAGACAGTTCTTGTGGAATTGTCAATGTGATATTTGGAAGGCCCTAGAGGGCTATGGTGAAAAAGGAAATATCCTCAGATGAAATCTGGAAAGAAGCTTTCTGAGAAACTGCTTAGTATTCTGTTAATTCATCTCACATGGTTACATCTCTATTTCGTGGATCTCTTTGCTAGCCTTATTTCTGTGGAATCTGACAACATATATTTCGGATCCCTTTGAAGACAATAGGTCCACAGGAAATATTCTCCGATAACAAAGAGAAAGAAGCTTTCTGAGAATCTTCTTTGTGTTCTGTGAAATCACCTCACAGAGTTACAGCTTTCCCCTCAAGAAGCCTTTCGTAAGACTGTTCTTGTGAAATAGGGAAAGTGATATTTGGAAGCCCATCGAGGGCTATGGTGAAAAAGGAAATATACTCAGATGAAAAATGGAAAGAAGCTTTCTGAGAAACTGCTCTGTGATGTTTGACTTCCACTCACAGAGTTACACCTGTATTTCGTGGATCTCTTTGCTAGCCTTATTTCTGTGGAATCTGAGAACAGATATTTCGGATTCCTTTGAAGAATAAAGGGCCAAAGGAAATATCCTCCGAAAACACAGAGAAAGAAGCTTTCTGAGAAACTTCTTTGTGTTCTGTGAAATCGTCTCACAGAGTTACAGCTATGCCCTGAAGAAGCCTTTCGCTAAGACAGTTCTTGTGGAATTGTCAAAGTGATATTTGGAAGCCCATAGAGGGCTATGGTGAAAAAGGAAATATGGTCAGATGAAATCTGGAAAGAAGCTTTCTGAAAAAATGCTCTGTGATATGTGACTTCCACTCACAGAGTTACATCTGTATTTCGTGGATCTCTTTGCAAGCCTTATTTCTGTGGAATCTGAGAACAGATATTTCGGATCTTTTGAAGATTATAGGGCCAAAGGAACTATCCTCCGATACCGAAGTGAAAGAAGGTTTCTGAGAAACTTCTTTGTGTTCTGTGAAATCACCTCACAGAGTTACAGGTTTCCCCTCAAGAAGCCTTTCGCTAAGACAGTTCTTGTGGAATTGGCAAAGTGATATTTGGAAGCCCAGAGGGGGCTGTGGTGAAAAAGGAAATATCCTCAGATGAAATCTGGAAACAAACTTTCTGAGAAACTGCTTAGTGTTCGGTTAATTCATCTCACAGAGTTACATCTGTATTTCGTGGATCTCTTTGCTAGATTTATTTCTGTGGAATATAAGAACAGATATTTCGGATCCCTTTGAAGACTATAGGGCCAAAGGAAATATCCTCCGATAACAAAGAGAAAGAAACTTTCTGAGGAAATTCTTTGTGTTCTGTGAAATCGTCTCACAGAGTTACAGCTTTCCCCTGAAGAAGCCTTTCGCTGAGACACTTCTTGTGGAATAAGAAAAGTGATATTTGGAAGCCCATAGAGGGCTATGGTGAAAAAGGAAATATCCTCAGATGAAATCTGGAAAGAAGCTTTCTGAAAAAATGCATTGTGATGTGTGACTTCCACTCATAGAGTTACATCGGTATTTCGTGGATCTCTTTGCTAGCCTTATTTCTGTGGAATCTGAGAACAGATATTTCGCATCCCTTTGAAGATTATAGGGCCAAAGGAAATATCCTCTGATACCGAAGAGAAAGAAGCTTTCTGAGAAACTTCTTTTTGTTCTGCGAAATCACCTCACTGAGTTACAGCTTTCCCCTCAAGAAGCCTTTCGCTAAGACAGTTCTTGTGGAATTGTCAATGTGATATTTGGAAGGCCCTAGAGGGCTATGGTGAAAAAGGAAATATCCTCAGATGAAATCTGGAAAGAAGCTTTCTGGAAACTGCTTAGTATTCTGTTAATTCATCTCACACGGTTACATCTCTATTTCGTGGATCTCTTTGCTAGCCTTATTTCTGTGGAATCTGACAACATATATTTCGGATCCCTTTGAAGACAATAGGTCCACAGGAAATATCCTCCGATAACAAAGAGAAAGAAGCTTTCTGAGAAACTTCTTTGTGTTCTGTGAAATCATCTCACAGAGTTACAGCTTTCACCTCAAGAAGCCTTTCGCTAAGACAGTTCTTGTGGAATTGGGAAAGTGATATTTGGAAGCACATAGATGGCTATGGTGAAAAAGTAAATATCCTCAGATGAAATCTGGAAAGAATCTTTCTGAGAAACTGCTTAGCGTTCTGTTAATTCATCTCACAGAGTTACATCTGTATTTCGTGGATCTCTTTGCTAGCCTTATTTTTTGGAAACTGAGAATAGATATTTCGGATCCCTTTGAAGACTATAGGGCCAAAGGAAATATCCTCCGATAACAAAGAGAAAGAAGCTTTCTGAGAATTTTCTTTGTATTCTGTGAAATCTTCTCACAGAGTTACATCTTTCCCCTCAAGAAGCCTTTCGCTAAGACAGTTCTTTTGGAATTGGAAAAGTGATAATAGGAAGCCCATAGAGGGCTACGGTGAAAATGGAAATATGCTCTGATGAAATCTGGAAAGAAGCTTTCTGAGAAACTGCTCTGTGACGTCTGACTTCCACTCGCAGAGTTACATCTGTATTTCTTGGATCTCTTTTCTAGCCTTATTTCTGTGGAATCTGCGAACAGATATTTCGGATCCCTTTGAAGATTATAGGGCCAAAGGAAATATCCTCCGATCACAAAGAGAAAGAAGCTTTCTGAGAAACTTCTTTGTGTTCTGTGAAATCATCTCACAGAGTTACAGCTTTCCCCTCAAGAAGCCTTTCGTAAGACAGTTGTTGTGAAATTGGGAAAGTGATATTTGGAAGCCCATCGAGGGCTATGGTGAAAAAGGAAATATACTCAGATGAAAAATGGAAAGAAGCTTTTTGAGAAACTGCTCTGTGATGTCTGACTTCCACTCACAGAGTTACACCTGTATTTCGTGGATCTCTTTGCTACCCTTATTTCTGTGGAATCTGAGAACAGATATTTCGGATTCCTTTGAAGAATAAAGGGCCAAAGGAAATATCCTCCGAAAACACAGAGAAAGAAGCTTTCTGAGAAACTTCTTTGTGTTCTGTGAAATCGTCTCACAGAGTTACAGCTATGCCCTGAAGAAGCCTTTCGCTAAGACAGTTCTTGTGGAATTGTCAAAGTGATATTTGGAAGCCCATAGAGGGCTATGGTGAAAAAGGAAATATGGTCAGATGAAATCTGGAAAGAAGCTTTCTGAAAAAATACTCTGTGATATGTGACTTCCACTCACAGAGTTACATCTGTATTTCGTGGATCTCTTTGCAAGCCTTATTTCTGTGGAATCTGAGAACAGATATTTCGGATCTTTTGAAGATTATAGGGCCAAAGGAAATATTCTCCGATACCGAAGTGAAAGAAGGTTTCTGAGAAACTTCTTTGTGTTCTGTGAAATCACCTCACAGAGTTACAGGTTTCCCCTCAAGGAGCCTTTCGCTAAGACAGTTCTTCTGTGATTGGCAAAGTGATATTTGGAAGCCCAGAGGGGGCTATGGTGAAAAAGGAAATATCCTCAGATGAAATCTGGAAACAAACTTTCTGAGAAACTGCTTAGTGTTCTGTTAATTCATCTCACAGAGTTACATCTGTATTTCGTGGATCTCTTTGCTAGCCTTATTTCTGTGGAATCTGAGAACAGATATTTTGGATCCCTTTGAAGACTATAGGGCCAAAGGAAGTATCCTCCGATAACAAAGAGAAAGAAGCGTTCTGTGAAACTTCTTTGTGTTCTGTGAAATCATCTCACAGAATTACAGCTTTCCCCTCAAGAAGCCTTTCGCTAAGACAGTAATTGTGGAATTGGCAAAGTGATATTTAGAAGCCCATAGAGGGCTATGGTGAAAAAGGAAATATCCTCAGATGAAATCTGGAAAGAAGTTTTCTGAGAATCTGCTCTGTGTTGTGTGACTTCCACTCACAGAGTTTCATCTGTATTTCGTGGATCTGTTTGCTAGCCTTATTTCTGTGGAATCTGAGAACAGATATTTCGGATCCCTTTGTAGACTATAGGGCCAAAGGAAATGTCCTCCCATAACAAAGAGAAAGAAGCTTTCTGTGAAACTTCTTTGTGTTCGGTGAAATCAACTCACAGAGTTACAGCTTTGCACTCAAGAAGCCTTTCGCTAAGACAGTTCTTGTGGAATTGGGAAAGTGATATTTGGAAGCCCACAGAGGGCTATGGTGAAAAAGGAAATATCCTCGGATGAAATCTGGAAAGAAGCTTTCTGAGAAACTGCTCTGTGATGTGTGACTTCTACTCACAGAGTTACATCTGTGTTTCGTGGATCTCTTTGCTAGCCTTATTTTTGTGGAATCTGAGAACAGATATTTCGGATACCTTTGAAATCTATAGGGCCAAAGGAAATATCCTCCGATAACAAAGAGAAAAAAGCTTTCTGAGAAACTTCTTTGTGTTCTGTGAAATCATCTCACAGAGTTACAGCTTTCCCCTCAAGAAGCCTTTCGCTAAGATAGTTCTTGTGGAATTAGCAAAGTGATATTTGGAAGCCCATGGAGGGCTAAGGTGAAAAAGGAAATATCCTCAGTTGAAATATGGAAAGAAGCTCTCTGAGAAACTGCTTAGTGTTCTGTTAATTCATCTCACAGAGTTACATCTTTATTTCATGGATCTCTTTGCTAGCCTTATTTCTGTGTAATCTGAGAACAGATATTTCGGATCCCTTTGAAGACTATAGTGCCAAAGGAAATATCCTCCGATAACAAAAAAAGGAAGCTTTCTGAGAAACTTCTTTGTGCTCTGTGAAATCATCTCACAGAGTTACAGCTTTCCCCTCATGAATCCTTTGGGTAAGACAGTTCTTCGGAATTGGAAATGTGATATTTGGAAGCCCTTAGAGGGCTATGGTGAAAAAGGAAATATCCTCAGATGAAATCTGGAAAGAAGCTTTCTGAGAAACTGCTTAGTGTTCTGTTATTTCTCTCCCATAGTTACATCTGTATTTCTTGTATCTCTTTGCTAGCCTTATTTCTGTGGAATCTGAGAACAGATATTTCGGATGCCTTTGAACACTATAGGGTCACAGGAAATATCCTCCCATAACAAAGAGAAAGAAGATTTCTGAGAAACTTCTTTGTGTTCCGTGAAATCATCCCACAGAGTTACAGCTTACCCCTCTGGAAGGCTTTCGCGAAGACAGTTCTTGTGGAATTGGCAAAGTGATATTTGGAAGCCCATGGAGGGCGATGGTGGAAAAGGAAATATCCTAAGATGAAATCTGGAAAGAAGCTTTCTGAGAATCTCCTTAGTGATCTGTTCATTCATCTCACAGAGTTACATCTGTATTTCGTGGATCTCTTTGCTAGCCTTATTTCTGTGGAATCTGACAACAGATATTTCGGATCCCTTTGAAGATTATAGGGCCAAAGGAAATAAACTCCGATAACAAAGAGAAAGAAGCTTTCTGAGAAACTTCTTTGTGTTCTGTGAAATCGTCTCACAGAGATACAGCTTTTCCCTCAAGAAGCCTTTCGCTAAGACAGTTCTTGTGGAATTGGCAAAGTGATATTTGGCAGCCCTTAGAGGGCTATGGTGAAAAAGGAAATATACTGAGATGAAATCTGGAAAGAAGCTTTCTGAGAAACTGCTCTGTGATGTGTGACTTCCACTCGCAGAGTTACATCTGTATTTCGTGGATCTCTTTGCTAGCCTTATTTCTGTGGAATCTGAGAAGAGATATTTCGGATCCCTTTGAAGACTATAGGGCCACAGGAAATATCCTCTGATAACAAAGAGAAAGAAGCTCTCTGAGAAACTTCTTTGTGTTTTGTGAAATCATCTCACAGAGTTACAGCTTTCCCCTCAAGAAGCCTTTGGCTAAGACAGTTGTTGTGGAATTGGCAAAATGATATTTGGAAGCTCATAGAGGGCTATGGTGAAAAAGGAAATATCCTCAGATGAAAACTGAAGAGAAGCTTTCTGAAAAACTGCTCTGTGATGTGTGACTTCCACTCACAGAATTACATCAGTATTTCGTGGATCTCTTTGCTAGCCTTATTTCTGTGAAATCTGGGAACAGGTATTTCGGATCCCTTTGAAGACTATAGGGCCAAAGGGAATATCCTCCGATAACAAAGAGAAAGAAGCTTTCTGAGAAACTTCTTTGTATTCTGTTAAATCATCTCAAAGAGTTACAGCTTTCCCCTCAAGAAGCCTTTCGCTAAGACAGTTCTTGTGGAATTGACAAAGTGATATTTGGAAGCCCATAGAGGGCTATGGTGAAAAAGGAAATATCTTCAGATGAAATCTGGAAAGAGCTTTCTGAAAAACTGCTTAGTGTTCTGTTAATTCATCTCACAGAGTTACATCTGTATTTCGTGGATCTCTTTGCTAGCCTTATTTCTGTGGATTCTGAGAACAGATATTTCGGATCCCTTTGAAGACTATAGGGCCAAAGGAAATATCCTCCGATAACAAAGAGAAAGAAGCTTTCTGAGAAACTTCCTTGTGTTCTGCGAAATCATCTCACAGAGTTACAGCTTTGCCCTCAAGAAGCCTTTTTCTAAGACAGTTTTTGTGGTATTGGCAAAGTGATATTTGGAAGCCCGTAGAGGGCTATGTTGAAAAACGAAATAGCCTCAGATGAAAACTGAAAAGAAGCTTTCTGAGAAACTGCTCTGTGATGTGTGACTTCCACTCACAGAGTTACATCAGTATATCGTGGATCTCTTTGCTAGCCTTATTTCTGTGAAATCTGGGAAATGATATTTCTAATCCCTTTGAAGGCTATAGGGTCAAAGGGAATATCCTCTGATAAGAAAGAGAAAGAAGCTTTCTGAGAAACTTCTTTGTGTTCTGTGAAATCATCTCACAGAGTTACAGCTTTCCCCTCAAGAAGCCTTTCGCTAAGACAGTTCTTGTGGAATTGGCAAAGTGATATTTGGAAGCCCATAGAGGGCTACGGTGAAAAAGGAAACATCCTCAGATGAAATCTGGAAAGAAGCTTTTTGAGAAACTGCTTAGTGTTCTTTTAATTCATCTCACAGAGTTACATCTGTATTTCGTGGATCTCTTTGCTAGCCTTATTTCTGTGGAATCTGCGAACAGATATTTTGGATGCTTTTGAAGACTATAGGGCCAAAGGAAGTATCCTCCGATAACAAAGAGAAAGAAGCGTTCTGTGAAACTTCTCTGTGTTCTGTGAAATCATCTCACAGAATTACAGCTTTCCCCTCAAGAAGCCTTTCGTTAAGACAGTACTTGTGGAATTGGCAAAGTGATATTTAGAAGCCCATAGAGGGCTATGGTGAAAAAGGAAATATCCTCAGATGAAATCTGGAATGAAGCTTTCTGAGAAACTGCTTAGTGTTCCGTTAATTCAACTCACAGAGTTACATCTGTATTTCGTGGATCTCTTTGCTAGCCTTATTTCTGTAGAATCAGACAACAGATATTTCGGATCCCTTTGAACACTGTAGGGCCAAAGGAAATATCCTCCAATTACAAAGAGAAAGAAGCTTTCTGAGAAACTTCTTTGTGTTCCATGAAATCATCTCACAGAGTAACAGCTTTCCCCTCAAGAAGCGTTTCGCTAAGACAGTTCTTGTGGAATTGGCAAAGTGATATTTGGAAGCCCAAGGAGGGCTATGGTGAAAAAGGAAATATCCTCAGATGAAATCTGGAAAGAAGTTTTCTGAGAAACTACTCTGTGATGTGTGACTTCCACTCACAGAGTTACATCTCTATTTCGTAGATCTCTTTGCTAGCCTTATTTCTGTGGAAACTGAGAACAGATATTTCGGATCCCTTTGAAGACTATAGGGCCAAAGGAAATATCCTCCGATAACAAAGAGAAAGAAGCTTTCTGAGAAACTTCTTTGTGTTCTGTGAAATCATCTCACAGAGTTACAGCTTTCCCCTCAAGAAGCCTTTCGGTAAGACAGTTCTTGTGGAAATGCTAAAGTGATATTTGGAAGCCCATAGAGGGCTATGGTGAAAAAGGAAATATACTGAGATGAAATCTGGAAAGAAGCTTTTGAGAAACTGCTCTGTGATGTGTGACTTCCACTCACAGAGTTACATCTGTATTTCGTGGATCTCTTTGCTTGCCTTATTTCTGTGAAATCTGAGAACATATATTTCGGAACCACTTGAAGCCTATAGGGCCAAAGGAAATATCCTCCGATAACAAAGAGAAAGAAGCTTTCTGAGAAACTTCTTTGTGTTCTGTGAAATCATCTCACAGAGTTACAGCTTTCCCCTCAAGAAGCCTTTCGCTAAGACAGTTCTTGTGGAATTGGCAAAGAGATATTTGGAAACCCTTAGAGGGCTATGGTGAAAAAGGAAATATCCTCAGATGAAATCTGTAAAGAAGCTTTCTGAGAAACTGCTTAGTGTTCTTTTAATTCATCTCACTGTGTTTCATCTGTATTTCGTGGATCTCTTTGCTACCCTTATTTCTGTTGAATCTGAGAACAGGTATTTCAGATCCCTTTGAAGACTATAGGGCCAAAGGAAATATCCTCCGATAACAAAGAGAAAGAAGATTTCTGAGAATCTTCTTTGTGTTCTGTGAAATCACCTCACCGAGTTACAGCTTTCCCCTCAAGAAGCCTTTCGCTAAGACAGTTCTTGTGGAATTGGCAAAATGATATATGAAGCGCATAGAGGTCTATGGTGAAAAAGGAAATATCCTCAGATGAAAACTGAAAAGAAGCTTTCTGAGAAACTGCTCTGTGATGGGTGACTTCCACTCACAGAGTTACATCAGTATTTCGTGGATCTCTTTGCTAGCCTTATTTCTGTGAAATCTGGGAACAGATATTTCGGATCCCTTTGAAGACAATAGGGCCAAAGGGAATATCCTCCGATAACAAAGAGAAAGAAGCTTTCTGAGAAACTTCTTTGTGTTCTGTGAAATCATCTCACAGAGTTACAGCTTTCCCCTCAAGAAGCCTTTCGCTAAGACAGTTCTTGTCGAATTGGCAAAGTGATATTTGGAAGCCCATAGAGGGCTATGGTGAAAAAGGAAATATCCTCAGATGAAATCTGGAAAAGAAGCTTTCTGAGAAACTGCTTAGTTTTCTGTTAATTCATCTCACAGAGTTACATCTGTATTTCTGGATCTCTTTGCCAGCCTTATTTCTGTGGAATCTGAAAACAGACATTTCGATGCCTTTGAAGACTATAGGGCAAAAGGAGGTACCATCCGATAACAAAGAGAAAGAAGCTTTCTGATAAACTTCTTTGTGTGCTGTGAAATCATCTCACCGAGTTACAGCTTTGCCCTCAAGAAGCCTTTGGCTAAGACAGTTCTTGTGGAATTGGCAAAGTGGTATTTGGAAGCCCATAGAGGGCTATGGTGAAAAAGGAAATATCCTGAGATGAAATCTGGAAAGAAGCTTTTTGAGAAACTGCTGAGTGTTCTGTTAATTCATCTCACAGAGTTACATCTGTATTTCGTGGATCTCTTTGCTAGCCTTATTCTGTGGAATCTGAGAACAGATATTTCGGATCCCTTTGAAGACTATAGGGCCAAAGGAAATATCCTCCGATAAAAAAGAGAAGGAAGCTTTCTGTGAAACTTCTTTGTGTTCTGTGAAATCATCTCACAGAGATACAGCTTTTCCCTCAAGAAGCCTTTCGCTAAGACAGTTCTTGTGGAATTGTCAAAGTGATATTTGGAAGCCCATAGAGGGCTATGGTGAAAAAGGAAATATACTGAGATGAAATCTGGAAAGAAGGTTTTGAGAAACTGCTCTGTGATGTGTGACTTCCACTCCCAGAGTTACATCTGTATTTCGTGGATCTCTTTGCCAGCCTTATATCTGTGGAAACTGAGAACAGATATTTCGGATCCCTTTGAATACTATAGGGCCGAACGAAATAGGCTCCGATAACAAAGAGAAAGAAGCTTTCTGAGAAACTTCTTTGTGTTCTGTGAAGTCATCTCACAGAGTTACAGCTTTCCCCTCAATAAGCCTTTCTCTAAGACAGGTCTTTTGGAATTGGCAAAATGATATTTGGAAGCCCATAGAGGGCTATGGTGAAAAAGGAAATATCCTCAGATGAAATCTGGTAAGAAGCTTTCAGAGAAACTTCTCTGTGATGTGTGACTTCCACTCACAGAGTTACATCTGTATTTCGTGGATCTCTTTGCTAGCCTTATTTCTGTGGAATCTGAGAACAGATATTTCGGATCCCTTTGAAGACTATGGGGCCAAAGGAAATATCCTCCAATAACGAAGAGAAAGAAGCTTTCTGAGAAACTTCTTTGTGTTCTGTGAAATCATCTCACAGAGTTACAGCTTTCCCCTCAAGAAGCCTTTCACTAAGACAGCTCTTGTGGAATTGGCAAAGTGATGTTTGGAAGCCCTTAGAGGGCTATGGTGAAAAAGGAAATATCCTCAGGTCAAATCTGGAAAGAAGCTTTGTAAGAAACTGCTCTGTTTTGTATGACTTCCCCTCACAGGGTTACATCTGTATTTCGTGGATCTCTTTGCTATCCTTTTTTCTGTGGAATATGAGAACAGATATTTCGGATCCCTTTGAATACTATAGGGCCAAAGGAAATATCCTCTGATAACAAAGAGAAAGAAGATTTATGAGAAACCTCTTTGTGTTCTGTGAAATCATCTCACAGAGTTACAGCTTTCCCCTCAAGAAGCCTTTCGCTAAGACAGTTCTTGTGGAATTGGCAAAATGATATTTGGAAGCCCATAGAGGGCTACGGTGAAAAAGGAAATATCCTCAGCTGAAATCTGGAAAGAAGTTTTCTGAGAAAATGCTCTGTGATATGTGACTTCCACTCACAGAGTTACGTCTGTATTTCGTGGATCTCTTTGCTAGCCTTATTTCTGTTGAATCTGAGAACAGATATTTCGGATCCCTTTGAAGACTATAGGGCCAAAGGAAATATCCTCCGATAACAAAGAGAAAGAAGCTTTCTGAGAAACTTCTTTGTGTTCTGTGACACCATCTCACAGAGTTACAGCTTTCCCCTCAAGAAGCCTTTCGCTAAGACAGTTCTTGTGGAATTGGCAAAATGATATTTGGAAGCCCATAGAGGGCTACGGTGAAAAAGGAAATATCCTCAGATGAAATCTGGAAAGAAGATTTGTGAGAAACTGCTCTGTGGTATATAAATTCCACTCACAGAGTTACATCTGTATTTCGTGGATCTCTTTGCTAGCCTCATTTCTGTGGAATCTATGAACAGATATTTCGGATCCCTTTGAAGACTATAGGGCCAAAGGAAATATCCTCCGATAACAAAGAGAATGAAGATTTCTGCGAAACTTCTTTGTGTTCTGTGAAATCATCTCACAGAGTTACACCTTTCCCCTCAAGAAGCCTTTCGTTAAGACAGTTCTTGTGGAATTGGCAAAATGATATTTGTAAGTCCATAGAGGGCTACGGTGAAAAAGGAAATATCCTCAGATGAAATCTGGAAAGAAGCTTTCTGAGAAACTGTTCAGTGTTCTGTTAATTCATCTCACAGAGTTACATCTGTATTTCGTGGATCTCTTTGCTAGCCTTATTTCTGTGAAATCTGAGAACAGATATTTCGGATCCATTTGAAGACTATAGGGCCAAAGGAAATATCCTCCGTTAACAAAGAGAATGAAGATTTCTGAGAAACTTCTTTGTGTTCTGTGAAGTCATCTCACAGAGTTACAGCTTTCCCCTGAAGAAGCCTTTCGCTAAGACAGTTCTTGTGGAATTGGCAAAGTGATATTTGGAAGCCCATAGAGGACTATGGTGAAAAAGGAAATATCCTCAGATGAAATCTGGAAAGAAACTTCCTGAGAAACTGCTCTGTGATGTGTGACTTCCACTCACAGAGTTACATCTGTATTTCGTAGATCTCTTTGCTAACCTTATTTTTGTGCAATCTGAGAACAGATATTTCGGATCCCTTCGAAGACTATAGGGACAAAGGAAATATCCTCCGATAACAAAGAGCAAGAAGCTTTCTGAGAAACCTCTTTGTGTTCTCTGAAATCATCTCACAGAGTTACAGCTTTCCCTTTAAGAAGCCTGTCGCTAAGACAATTCTTGTGGAATTGGCAAAGTGATATTTGGAAGCCCATAGAGGGCTCCGGTGAAAAAGGAAATATCCTCAGATGAAATCTGGAAAGAAGCTTTCTGAGAAACTGCTCTGTGATGTGTGACTTCCACTCAGAGTTACATCTGTATTTCGTAGATCTCTTTGCTAGCCTTATTTCTTTGGAATCTGAGAACAGATATTTCGGATCCCTTGGAAGACTAGAGGGACAAAGGAATTATACTCCGATAACAAAGAGAAAGATTTCTGAGAAACTTCTTTGTGTTCTGTGAAATCATCTCACAGAGTTACAGCTTTCCCCTCAAGAAGCCTTCGCTAAGACAGTTCTTGTGGAATTGGCAAAATGATATTTGGAGGCCCATTGAGGGCTACGGTGAAGAAGGAAATATCCTCAGATGAAATCTGGAAAGAAGCTTTCTGAGAAACTGTTCAGTGTTCTGTTAATTCATCTCACAGAGTTACATCTGTATATCGTGGATCTCTTTGCTAGCCTTATTTCTGTGGAATCTGAGAACAGACATTTCGGATCCCTTTGAAGACTGTAGGGCCGAACGAAATATACTCCGATAACAAAGAGAAAGAAGCTTTCTGAGAAACCTCTTTGTGTTCTGTGAAATCAACTCACAGAGTTACAGCTTTCCCCTGAAGAAGGCTTTGGCTAAGACAGTTCTTCTGGAATTGGGAAAGTGATATTTGAAAGCCCATAGAGGGCTATGGTGAAAAAGGAAATATCCTCCGATGAAATCTGGAAAGAAGCTTTCTGAGAAACTGCTCTGTGATGTGTGACTTCCACTCACAGAGGTTCATCTGCATTTCGTAGATCTCTTTCCAGGCCTTATTTCTGTGGAATCTGAGAACAGATATTTCGGATCCCTTTTAAGACTAAAGGGCCAAAGGAAATATCTTCCGATAACAAAGAGAAAGAAGCATTCTGAGAAACTTCTTTGTGTTCTGTGAAATCATCTCACAGAGTTACAGCTTTCACCTCAAGAAGCCTTTCGCTAAGACAGTTTTTGTGGAATTGGCAAGGTGATATTTGGAAGCCCATAGGGGGCTATGGTGAAAAAGGAATTATCCTCAGATGAAATCTGGAAAGAAGCTTTGTGAGAAACTGCTCTGTGATGTGTGACTTCCACTCAGACTTACATCTGTATTTCGTGGATCTCTTTGCTAGGCTTATTTCTGTGGAATCTGAGAACAGATATTTTGGAACCCTTTGAAGACTAGAGGGCCGAAGGAATTATCCTCCAATAACAAAGATAAAGAAGCTTTCTGAGAATCTTCTTTGTGTTCTGTGAAATCAGCTCACAGAGTTACAGCATTCCCCTCAAGAAGCCTTTCGCTAAGACAGTTCTTGTGGAATTGGCAAAGTGATATTTGGAAGCCCATAGAGGGCTATGGTGAAAATGGCAATATCCTCAGATGAAATCTGGAAAGAAGCTTTCTAAGAAAGAGCTCAGTGCTCTGTTAATCCTTCTCACAGAGTTACATCTCTATTTCGTGGATCTCTTTGCTAGCCTTATTTCTGTGCAATCTGAGAACAGATATTTCGGATGCCTTTGAAGACAATAGGGCCAAAGGAAATATCCTCCGATAACAAGGAGAAAGAAGATTTATGAGAAACATCTTTGTGTTCTTTGAAATCATCTCACAGAGTTACAGCTTTCCCCTCAAGAAGCCTTTCGCTAAGACAGTTCTTGTGGAATTGGCAAAAAGATATTTTGAAGCCCATTGAGGGCTATGGTGCAAAAGGAAATATCCTAGATGAAATCTGGAAGGAATCTTTCTGATGAACTGCTCTATGATGTGTGACTTCCAATCACAGAGTTACATCTGCATTTCGTGGATCTCTTTGCTAGCCTTATTTCTGTGGAATCTCAGAACAGATATTTCGGATCCCTTTGAAGACTATAGGACCAAAGGAAATATCCTCCGATAACAAAGAGAAAGAAGCTTTCTGAGAAACTTCTTTGTGTTCTGTGAAATCATCTCACAGAGTTACAGGTTTCCCCTCAAGAAGCCTTTCTCTAAGACAGTTCTTGTGGAATTGGCAAAGTGATATTTGGAAGCCCATAGGGGGCTATGGTGAAAAAGTCAATATCCTCAGATGAAATGTGGAAAGAAGCTTTCTGAGAAACCGCTCTGTGATGTGTGACTTCAACTCACAGAGTTACATCTGTATTTCGTGGATCTCTTTTCAGGCCTTATTTCTGTGGAATCTGAGAACAGATATTTCGGATCCCTTTGAAGACTATAGGGCCAAAGGAAATATCCTCCGATAACAAAGAGAAAGAAGCATTCTGAGAAACTTCTTTGTGTTCTGTTAAATCATCTCACAGAGTTACAGCTTTCCCCTCAAGAAGCCTTTCGCTAAGACAGTTCTTGTGGAATTGGCAAAGTGATATTTGGAAGCCCATAGAGGGCTATGGTGAAAAAGGAAATATTCTCAGATGAAATCTGGAAAAAAGCTTTCTGAGAAACTTCTCTGTGATGTGTGACTTCCTCACACAGAGTTACATCTGTATTTCGTGGATCTATTTGCTAGCCTTATTTCTGTGGAATCTGAGAACAGATATATCGGATCCCTTTGAAGACTATGGGGCCAACGGAAATATCCTCCAATAACGAAGAGAAAGAAGCTTTCTGAGAAACTTCTTTGTGTTCTGTGAAATCATCTCACAGAGTTACAGCTTTCCCCTCAGGAAGCCTTTCACTAAGACAGTTCTCGTGGAATTGGCAAAGTGATGTTTGTAAGCAAATACAAGGCTATGGTGAAAAAGGAAATATCCTCAGATGAAATCTGGAAAGAAGCTTTCTGAGAAACTGATCTGTGATATGTGACTTCCACTCAAAGAGTTACATCTGTATTTCGTGGATCTCTTTGCTATCCTTTTTTCTGTGGAATCTGAGAACAGATATTTCGGATCCCTTTGAAGACTATAGGGCCAAAGGAAATATCCTCCGATAACAAAGAGAAAGAAGATTTCTGAGAAACTTCTTTGTGTTCTGTGAAATCATCTCACAGAGTTACAGCTTTTCCCTCAAGAAGCCTTTCGCTAAGACAGTTCTTGTGGAATTGGCAAAGTGATATTTGGAAGCCCATAGAGGGCTATTGTGAAAAAGGAAATATCCTCAGATAAATCTGGAAAGAAGCTTTCTGAGAAAATGCTCTGTGATATGTGACTTCCACTCACAGAGTTACATCTGTATTTCGTGGATCTCTTTGCTATCCTTATTTCTGTTGAATCTGAGAACAGATATTTCGGATCCCTTTGAAGACTATAGGGCCAAAGGAAATATCCTCCGATAACAAAGAGAAAGAAACTTTCTGAGAAACTACTTTCTGTTCTGTGACATCATCTCACAGAGTTACAGCTTTCCCCTCAAGAAGCCTTTTGCTAACACAGTTCTTCTGTAATTGGCAAAGTGATATTTGGAAGCCCATAGAGGGCAATGGTGAAAAAGGAAATATCCTCAGACGAAAACTGGAAAGTAGATTTGTGAGAAACTGCTCTGTGATGTGTGACTTCCACTCACAGAGTTACATCTGTATTTCGTGGATCTCTCTGCTAGCCTTATTTCTGTGGAATCTGAGAACAGATATTTCGGATCCCTTTGAAGACTATAGGGCCACAGGAAATATCCTCCGATAACAAAGAGAAAGAAGCTATCTTAGAAACTTCGTTGTGTTCTATGAAATCATCTCACAGAGTTACACCTTTACTTCAAGAAGCCTTTCGCTAAGACAGTTCTTGTGGAATTGGCAAAGTGATGTTTGTAAGCAAATACAGGGCTATGGTGAAAAAGGAAATATCCTCAGATGAAATCTGGAAAGAAGCTTTCTGAGAAACTGCTCTGTGATATGTGACTTCCACTCACAGAGTTACATCTGTATTTCGTGGATCTCTTTGCTATCCTTTTTTCTGTGGAATCTGAGAACAGATATTTCGGATCCCTTTGAAGACTATAGGGCCAAAGGAAATATCCTCCGATAACAAAGAGAAAGAAGATTTCTGAGAAAGTTCTTTGTGTTCTGTGAAATCATCTCACAGAGTTACAGCTTTCCCCTCAAGAAGCCTTTCGCTAAGACAGTTTTTGTGGAATTGGCAAAATTATATTTGGAAGCCCATAGAGGGCTACGTTGAAAAAGGAAATATCCTCAGATGAACTCTGGAAAGAAGCTTTCTGAGAAACTGCTCTGTGATGTGTGACTTCCACTCACAGATTTACATCTGTATTTCGTGGATCTCTTTGCTAGCCTTATTTCTGTGGAATCTGAGAACATCTGTTTCGGATACCTCTGAAGACTATAGGGCCAAAGGAAATATCCTCCGATAACAAAGAGAAAGAAGATTTCTGAGAAACCTCTTTGCGTTCTGTGAAATCATCTCACAGAGTTACACCTTTCCCCTCAAGAAGCCTTTCGCTACGACAGTTCATGTGGAATTGGCAAAATGATATTTGGAAGCCCATAGAGGTCTACGGTGAAAAAGGAAATATCCTCAGATGAAATCTGGAAAGAAGCTTTCTGAGAAACTGTTCAGTGATCTGCTAATTCATCTCACAGTGTTACATCTGTATTTCGTGGATCTCTTTGCTAGCCTTATTTCTGTGGAATCTGAGAACAGATATTTCGGATCCATTTGAAGACTATAGGGCCAAAGGAAATATCCTCCGATAAAAAAGAGAATGACGATTTCTGAGAAACTTCTTTGTGTTCTGTGAAGTCATCTCACAGAGTTACACCTTTCCCCTCAAGAAGCCTTTCGCTAAGACAGTTCTTGTGGAATTGGCAAAGTGATATTTGGAAGCCCATAGAGGACTATGGTGAAAAAGGAAATATCCTCAGATGAAATCTGGAAAGAAACTTCCTGAGAAACTGCTCTGTGATGTGTGACTTCCACTCACAGAGTTACATCTGTATTTCGTAGATCTCTTTGCTAGCCTTATTTTTGTGCAATCTGAGAACAGATATTTCAGATCCCTTCGAAGACTATAGGGACAAAGGAAATATCCTCCGATAACAAAGAGCAAGAAGCTTTCTGAGAAACTTCTTTGTGTTCTCTGAAGTCATCTCACAGAGTTACAGCTTTCCCTTTAAGAAGCCTTTCGCTAAGACAATTCTTGTGGAATTGGCAAAGTGATATTTGTAAGCCCATAGAGGGCTACGGTGAAAAACGAAATATCCTCTAATGAAATCGGAAAAAAGATTTGTGAGAAACTGCTTTGTGATGTGTGACTTCCACTCACAGATTTACATCTGTATTTCGTGGATCTCTTTGCTAGCCTTATTTCTGTGGAACCTGAGAACAGATATTTCGGATCCCTTTGAATACTATAGGGCCGAACGAAATATGCTCCGATAACCAAGAGAAAGAAGCTTTCTGAGAAACTTCCTTGTGTTCTGTGAAGTCATCTCACAGAGTTACAGCTTTCCCCTCAAGAAGCCTTTCGCTAAGACAGGTCTTTTGGAATTGGCAAAATGATATTTGGAAGCCCTTAGAGGGCCACGGTGAAAAAGGAAATATCCTCAGATGAAATCTGGAAAGAAGCTTTCTGAGAAACAGCTCTGTGATGTGTGATTTCCACTCACAGAGTTACATCTGTATTTCGTGGATCTCTTTGCTAGCCTTATTTCTGTGGAATCTGAGAACATCTGTTTCGGATCCCTCTGAAGACTATAGGGCCAAAGGAAATATCCTCCGATAACAAAGAGAAAGAAGATTTCTGAGAAACTTCTTTGTGTTCTGTGAAATCATCTCACAGAGTTACACCTTTCCCCTCAAGAAGCCTTTCGCTAAGACAGTTCTTGTGGAATTGGCAAAATGATATTTGGAAGCCCATAGAGGGCTAGGGTGAAAAAAGAAATATCCTCAGATGAAATCTGGAAAGAAGCTTTCTGAGAAACTACTCTGTGATGTGTGACTTCCACTCACAGAGTTACATCTGTATTTCGTGGATCTCTTTTCTAGCCTTATTTCTGTGGAATCTGAGAACAGATATTTCGGATCCCTTTGAAGACTATGGGGCCAAAGGAAATATCCTCCGATAACAAAGAGAAAGAAGATTTCTGAGAAACTTCTTTGTGTTCTGTGAAATCATCTCACAGAGTTACAGCTTTCCCCTCAAGAAGCCTTTCGCTAAGACAGTTCTTGGGGAATTGGCAAAATGATATTTGGAAGCCCATAGAGGGCTATGGTGAAAAAGGAAATATCCTCTTATGAAATCTGGAAAGAAGCTTTCTGAGAAACTGCTCTGTGATATGTGACTTCCACTCACAGAGTTACATCTGTATTTCGTGGATCTCTTTGCTAGCCTTATTTCTGTGGAATCTGAGAACATCTGTTTCGGATCCCTCTGAAGACTATAGGGCCAAAGGAAATATCCTCCGATAACAAAGAGAAAGAAGATTTCTGAGAAACTTCTTTGTTTTCTGTGAAATCATCTCACAGAGTTACACCTTTCCCCTCAAGAAGCCTTTCGCTAAGACAGTTCTTGTGGAAATGGCAAAATGATATTTGGAAGCCCATAGAGGGCTCTGTTGAAAAAGGAAATATCCTCAGATGAAATCTGGTAAGAAGCTTTCTGAGAAACTGCTCTGTGATGTGTGACTTCCACTCACAGAGTTACATCTGTATTTCGTGGATCTCTTTGCTAGCCTTATTTCTGTGGAATCTGAGAACATCTCTTTCGGATCCCTCTGAAGACTATAGGGCCAAAGGAAATATCCTCCGATAACAAAGAGAAAGAAGATTTCTGAGAAACTTCTTTGTGTTCTGTGAAATCATCTCACAGAGTTACACCTTTCCCCTCAAGAAGGCTTTCGCTAAGACAGTTCTTGTGGAATTGGGAAAATGATATTTGCAAGCCCATAGAGGTCTACGGTGAAAAAGGAAATACCCTCAGATGAAATCTGGAAAGAAGTTTTCTGAGAAACTGCTCAGTGATCTGCTAATTCATCTCACAGAGTTACGTCTGTATTTCGTGGATCTCTTTGCTAGCCTTATTTCTGTGGAATCTGAGAACAGATATTTCGGATCCATTTGAAGACTATAGGGCCAAAGGAAATATCCTCCGATAAAAAAGAGAATGACGATTTCTGAGAAACTTCTTTGTGTTCTGTGAAGTCATCTCACAGAGTTACACCTTTCCCCTCAAGAAGCCTTTCTCTAAGACAGTTCTTGTGGAATTGGCAAAGTGATATTTGGAAGCCCATAGAGGACTATGGTGAAAAAGGAAATATCCTCAGATGAAATCTGGAAAGAAAATTCCTGAGAAACTGCTCAGTGATGTGTGACTTCCACTCACAGAGTTACATCTGTATTTCGTAGATCTCTTTGCTAGCCTTATTTTTGTGCAATCGGAGAACAGATATTTCAGATCCCTTCGAAGACTATAGGGACAAAGGAAATATCCTCCGATAACAAAGAGCAAGAAGCTTTCTGAGAAACTTCTTTGTGTTCTCTGAAATCATCTCACAGCGTTACAGCTTTCCCTTTAAGAAGCCTTTCGCTAAGACAATTCTTGTGGAATTGGGAAAGTGATATTTGGAAGCCCATAGAAGGCTATGGTGAAAAAGGAAATATCCTCCGATGAAATCTGGAAAGAAGCTTTCTGCGTAACTGCTCTGTGATGTGTGACTTCCACTCACAGAGGTACATCTGCATTTCGTGGATCTCTTTCCAGGCCTTATTTCTGTGGAATCTGAGAACAGATATTTCGGATCCCTTTTAAGACTAAAGGGCCAAAGGAAATATCTTCCGATAACAAAGAGAAAGAAGCATTCTGAGAAACTTCTTTGTGTTCTGTGAAATCATCTCACAGAGTTACAGCTTTCACCTCAAGAAGCCTTTCGCTAAGACAGTTCTTGTGGAATTGGCAAGGTGATATTTGGAAGCCCATAGGGGGCTATGGTGAAAAAGGAAATATCCTCAGATGAAATCTGGAAAGAAGCTTTGTGAGAAACTGCTCTCTGATGTGTGACTTGCACTCAGAGTTACATCTGTATTTCGTGGATCTCCTTTGTAGCCTTATTTCTGTGGAATCTGAGAACAGATATTTCGGAACCCTTTGAAGACAAGAGGGCCAAAGGAATTATCCTCCAATAACAAATATAAAGAAGCTTTCTGAGAATCTTCTTTGTGTTCTGTGAAATCAGCTCACAGAGTTACAGCATTCCCCTCAAGAAGCCTTTCGCTAAGACAGTTCTTGTGCAATTGGCAAAGTGATATTTGGAAGCCCATAGAGGGCTATGGTGAAAAAGGAAATATCCTCAGATGAAATCTGGAAAGAAGCTTTCTGAGAAACTGCTCTGTTTTGTATCACTTCCACTCACAGAGTTACATCTGTATTTCGTGGATCTCTTTGCTATCCTTTTTTCTGTGGAATCTGAGAACAGATATTTCGGATCCCTTTGAAGACTATAGGGCCAAAGGAAATATCCTCCGATAACAAAGAGAAAGAAGATTTCTGAGAAACTTCTTTGTGTTCTGTGAAATCATCTCACAGAGTTACAGCTTTCCCCTCAAGAAGCCTTTCGCTAAGACAGTTCTTGTGGAATTGGCAAAATGATATTTGGAAGCCCATAGAGGGCTACAGTGAAAAAGGAAATATCCTCTTATGAAATCTGGAAAGAAGCTTTCTGAGAAACTGCTCTGTGATATGTGACTTCCACTCACAGAGTTACATCTGTATTTCGTGGATCTCTTTGCTAGCCTTATTTCTGTGAAATCTGAGAACATCTGTTTCGGATCCCTCTGAAGTCTATAGGGCCAAAGGAAATATCCTACCATAACAAATAGAAAGAAGATTTCTGAGAAACTTCTTTGTGTTCTGTGAAATCATCTCATAGAGTTACACCTTTCCCCTCAAGAAGCCTTTCGCTAAGACAGTTCTTGTGGAATTGGCAAAATGATATTTGGAAGCCCATAGAGGGCTCTGGTGAAAAAGAAAATATCCTCAGATGAAATCTGGAAAGAAGCTTTCTGAGAAACTGCTCTGTGATGTGTGACTTCCACTCACAGGGTTACATCTGTATTTCGCGGATCTCTTTGCTAGCCTTATTTCTGTGGAATCTGAGAACATCTCTTTCGGATCCCCCTGAAGACTATAGGGCCAAAGGAGCTATCCTCCGATAAGAAAGAGAAAGAAGATTTCTGAGAAACTTCTTTGTGTTCTGTGAAATCAGCTCACAGAGTTACAGCTTTTCCCTAAAGAAGCCTTTCGCTAAGGCAGTTCTTCTGGAATTGGCAAAATGATATTTGGAAGCCCATAGAGGACTATGGTGAAAAATGAAACATCCTCAGATGAAATCTGGAAGTAAGCTTTCTGAGAAACTGTTCAGTGTTCTGTTAATTCATCTCACAGAGTTACATCTGTATATCGTGGATCTCTTTGCTAGCCTTATTTCTGTGGATACTGAGAACAGATATTTCAGAATCATTAGAAGACTATAGGGCCAAAGGAAATATCCTCCGATATCAAAGAGAATGAAGATTTCTGAGAAACTTCTTTGTGTTCTGTGAAATCATCTCACAGAGTTACACCTTTCCCCTCAAGAAGCCTTTCGCTAAGACAGTTCTTGGGGAATTGGCAAAATGATATTTGGAAGCCCATAGAGGGCTACGGTGAAAAAGGAAATATCCTCTTATGAAATCTGGAAAGATGCTTTCTGAGAAACTGCTCTGTGATATGTTACTTCCACTCACAGAGTTACATCTGTATTTCGTGGATCTCTTTGCTAGCCTTATTTCTGTGTAATCTGAGAACATCTGTTTCGGATCCCTCTGAAGACTATAGGGCCAAAGGAAATATCCTCCGATAACAAAGAGAAAGAAGATTTCTGAGAAACTTCTTTGTTTTTTGTGAAATCGTCTCACAGAGTTACACCTTTCCCCTCAAGAAGCCTTTCGCTAAGACAGTTCTTGTGGAAATGGCAAAATGATATTTGGAAGCCCATAGAGGGCTCTGTTGAAAAAGGAAATATCCTCAGATGAAATCTGGAAAGAAGCTTTCTGAGAAACTGCTCTGTGATGTGTGACTTCCACTCACAGAGTTACATCTGTATTTCGTGGATCTCTTTGCTAGCCTTATTTCTGTGGAATCTGAGAACATCTCTTTCGGATCCCTCTGAAGAGTATAGGGCCAAAGGAAATATCCTCCGATAACAAAGAGAAAGAAGATTTCTGAGAAACTTCTTTGTGTTCTGTGAAATCATCTCACAGAGTTACACCTTTCCCCTCAAGAAGCCTTTCGCTAAGACAGTTCTTGTGGAATTGGGAAAATGATATTTGCAAGCCCATAGAGGTCTACGGTGAAAAAGGAAATACCCTCAGATGACATCTGGAAAGAAGTTTTCTGAGAAACTGCTCAGTGATCTGCTAATTCATCTCACAGAGTTACGTCTGTATTTCGTGGATCTCTTTGCTAACCTTATTTCTGTGGAATCTGAGAACAGATATTTCGGATCCATTTGAAGACTATGGGGCCAAAGGAAATATCCTCCGATAAAAAAGGGAATGACGATTTCTGAGAAACTTCTTTGTGTTCTGTGAAGTCATCTCACAGAGTTACACCTTTCCCCTCAAGAAGCCTTTCTCTAAGACAGTTCTTGTGGAATTGGAAAAGTGATATTTGGAAGCCCATAGAGGACTATGGTGAAAAAGGAAATATCCAGAGATGAAATCTGGAAAGAAAATTCCTGAGAAACTGCTCAGTGATGTGTGACTTCCACTCACAGAGTTACATCTGTATTTCGTAGATCTCTTTGCTAGCCTTATTTTTGTGCAATCGGAGAACAGATATTTCAGATCCCTTCGAAGACTATAGGGACAAAGGAAATATCCTCCGATAACAAAGAGCAAGAAGCTTTCTGAGAAACTTCTTTGTGTTCTCTGAAATCATCTCACAGCGTTACAGCTTTCCCTTTAAGAAGCCTTTCGCTAAGACAATTCTTGTGGAATTGTGAAAGTGATATTTGGAAGCCCATAGAAGGCTATGGTGAAAAAGGAAATATCCTCCGATGAAATCTGGAAAGAAGCTTTCTGCGTAACTGCTCGGTGATGTGTGACTTCCACTCACAGAGGTACATCTGCATTTCGTGGATCTCTTTCCAGGCCTTATTTCTGTGGAATCTGAGAACAGATATTTCGGATCCCTTTTAAGACTAAAGGGCCAAAGGAAATATCTTCCGATAACAAAGAGAAAGAAGCATTCTGAGAAACTTCTTTGTGTTCTGTGAAATCATCTCACAGAGTTACAGCTTTCACCTCAAGAAGCCTTTCGCTAAGACAGTTCTTGTGGAATTGGCAAGGTGATATTTGGAAGCCCATAGGGGGCTATGGTGAAAAAGGAAATATCCTCAGATGAAATCTGGAAAGAAGCTTTGTGAGAAACTGCTCTCTGATGTGTGACTTGCACTTAGAGTTACATCTGTATTTCGTGGATCTCTTTTGTAGCCTTATTTCTGTGGAATCTGAGAACAGATATTTCGGAACCCTTTGAAGACAAGAGGGCCAAAGGAATTATCCTCCAATAACAAATATAAAGAAGCTTTCTGAGAATCTTCTTTGTGTTCTGTGAAATCAGCTCACAGAGTTACAGCATTCCCCTCAAGAAGCCTTTCGCTAAGACAGTTCTTGTGCAATTGGCAAAGTGATATTTGGAAGCCCATAGAGGGCTATGGTGAAAAAGGAAATATCCTCAGATGAAATCTGGAAAGAAGCTTTCTAAGAAACTGCTCAGTGCTCTGTTAATCCATCTCACAGAGTTACATCTGTATTTCGTGGATCGCTTTGCTAGCCTTATTTCTGTGGAATCTGAGAACAGATATTTCGGATCCCTTTGAAGACTATAGGGCCAAAGTAAATATCCTCCGAATACAAGGAGAAAGAAGATGTATGAGAAACATCTTTGTGTTCTTTGAAATCATCTCACCGAGTTACAGCTTTCCCCTCAAGA
The DNA here is from genome assembly GCF_043159975.1 of Macaca nemestrina. Taxonomy (NCBI): domain Eukaryota; kingdom Metazoa; phylum Chordata; class Mammalia; order Primates; family Cercopithecidae; genus Macaca; species Macaca nemestrina. The sequence goes on along the minus strand of NC_092142.1, from coordinate 33,107,523 downwards.
AGCCTTTCGCTAAGACAGTTATTGTGGAATTGGCAAAATGACATTTGGAAGCCCATAGAGGGCTATGGTGAAAAAAAAAAATATCCTCAGATGAAATCTGGAAAGAAGCTTTCTGAGAAACTACTCTGTGATGTGTGACTTCCACTCACAGAGTTACATCTGTATTTCGTGGATCTCTTTGCTAGCCTTATTTCTGTGGAATCTGAGAACAGATATTTCGGATCCCTTTGAAGACTATGGGGCCAAAGGAAATATCCTCCAATAACGAAGAGAAAGAAGCTTTCTGAGAAACTTCTTTGTGTTCTGTGAAATCATCTCACAGAGTTACAGCATTCCCCTCAAGAAGACTTTCACTAAGACAGTTCTTGTGGAATTGACAAAGTGATGTTTGGAAGCCAATACAGGGCTATGGTGAAAAAGGAAACATCCTCAGATGAAATCTGGAAAGAAGCTTTCTGAGAAACTGCTCTGTTTTGTATCACTTCCCCTCACAGAGTTACATCTGTATTTCGTGGATCTCTTTGCTATCCTTTTTTCTGTGGAATCTGAGAACAGATATTTCGGATCCCTTTGAAGACTATAGGGCCAAAGGAAATATCCTCCGATAACAAAGAGAAAGAAGATTTCTGAGAAACTTCTTTGTGTTCTGTGAAATCATCTCACAGAGTTACAGCTTTCCCCTCAAGAAGCCTTTCGCTAAGACAGTTCTTGTGGAATTGGCAAAATGATATTTGGAAGCCCATAGAGGGCTACAGTGAAAAAGGAAATATCCTCTTATGAAATCTGGAAAGAAGCTTTCTGAGAAACTGCTCTGTGATATGTGACTTCCACTCACAGAGTTACATCTGTATTTCCTGGATCTCTTTGCTAGCCTTATTTCTGTGAAATCTGAGAACATCTGTTCCGGATCCCTCTGAAGTCTATAGGGCCAAAGGAAATATCCTCCGATAACAAATAGAAAGAAGATTTCTGAGAAACTTCTTTGTGTTCTGTGAAATCATCTCATAGAGTTACACCTTTCCCCTGAAGAAGCCTTTCGCTAAGACAGTTCTTGTGGAATTGGCAAAATGATATTTGGAAGCCCATAGAGGGCTCTGGTGAAAAAGAAAATATCCTCAGATGAAATCTGGAAAGAAGCTTTCTGAGAAACTGCTCTGTGATGTGTGACTTCCACTCACAGGGTTACATCTGTATTTCGCGGATCTCTTTGCTAGCCTTATTTCTGTGGAATCTGAGAACATCTCTTTCGGATCCCCCTGAAGACTATAGGGCCAAAGGAAATATCCTCCGATAAGAAAGAGAAAGAAGATTTCTGAGAAACTTCTTTGTGTTCTGTGAAATCAGCTCACAGAGTTACAGCTTTTCCCTAAAGAAGCCTTTCGCTAAGGCAGTTCTTCTGGAATTGGCAAAATGATATTTGGAAGCCCATAGAGGACTATGGTGAAAAATGAAACATCCTCAGATGAAATCTGGAAGTAAGCTTTCTGAGAAACTGTTCAGTGTTCTGTTAATTCATCTCACAGAGTTACATCTGTATATCGTGGATCTCTTTCCTAGTCTTATTTCTGTGGATACTGGGAACAGATATTTCAGATTCATTAGAAGACCATAGGGACAAAGGAAATATCCTCCGATATCAAAGAGAATGAAGATTTCTGAGAAACTTCTTTGTGTTCTGTGAAATCATCTCACAGAGTTACACCTTTCCCCTCAAGAAGCCTTTCGCTAAGACAGTTCTTGGGGAATTGGCAAAATGATATTTGGAAGCCCATAGAGGGCTACGGTGAAAAAGGAAATATCCTCTTATGAAATCTGGAAAGAAGCTTTCTGAGAAACTGCTCTGTGATATGTGACTTCCACTCACAGAGTTACATCTGTATTTCGTGGATCTCTTTGCTAGCCTTATTTCTGTGGAATCTGAGAACATCTGTTTCGGATCCCTCTGAAGACTATAGGGCCAAAGGAAATATCCTCCGATAACAAAGAGAAAGAAGATTTCTGAGAAACTTCTTTGTTTTCTGTGAAATCATCTAACAGAGTTACACCTTTCCCCTCAAGAAGCCTTTCGCTAAGACAGTTCTTGTGGAAATGGCAAAATGATATTTGGAAGCCCATAGAGGGCTCTGTTGAAAAAGGAAATATCCTCAGATGAAATCTGGAAAGAAGCTTTCTGAGAAACTGCTCTGTGATGTGTGACTTCCACTCACAGAGTTACATCTGTATTTCGTGGATCTCTTTGCTAGCCTTATTTCTGTGGAATCTGAGAACATCTCTTTCGGATCCCTCTGAAGAGTATAGGGCCAAAGGAAATATCCTCCGATAACAAAGAGAAAGAAGATTTCTGAGAAACTTCTTTGTGTTCTGTGAAATCATCTCACAGAGTTACACCTTTCCCCTCAAGAAGCCTTTCGCTAAGACAGTTCTTGTGGAATTGGCAAAATGATATTTGCAAGCCCATAGAGGTCTACGGTGAAAAAGGAAATACCCTCAGATGAAATCTGGAAAGAAGTTTTCTGAGAAACTGCTCAGTGATCTGCTAATTCATCTCACAGAGTTACGTCTGTATTTCGTGGATCTTTTTGCTAGCCTTATTTCTGTGGAATCTGAGAACAGATATTTCGGATCCATTTGAAGACTATAGGGCCAAAGGAAATATCCTCCGATAAAAAAGGGAATGACGATTTCTGAGAAACTTCTTTGTGTTCTGTGAAGTCATCTCACAGAGTTACACCTTTCTCCTCAAGAAGCCTTTCTCTAAGACAGTTCTTGTGGAATTGGAAAAATGATATTTGGAAGCCCATAGAGGACTATGGTGAAAAAGGAAATATCCAGAGATGAAATCTGGAAAGAAAATTCCTGAGAAACTGCTCAGTGATGTGTGACTTCCACTCACAGAGTTACATCTGTATTTCGTAGATCTCTTTGCTAGCCTTATTTTTGTGCAATCGGAGAACAGATATTTCAGATCCCTTCGAAGACTATAGGGACAAAGGAAATATCCTCCGATAACAAAGAGCAAGAAGCTTTCTGAGAAACTTCTTTGTGTTCTCTGAAATCATCTCAGAGCGTTACAGCTTTCCCTTTAAGAAGCCTTTCGCTAAGATAATTCTTGTGGAATTGGGAAAGTGATATTTGGAAGCCCATAGAAGGCTATGGTGAAAAAGGAAATATCCTCCGATGAAATCTGGAAAGAAGCTTTCTGCGTAACTGCTCTGTGATGTGTGACTTCCACTCACAGAGGTACATCTGCATTTCGTGGATCTCTTTCCAGGCCTTATTTCTGTGGAATCTGAGAACAGATATTTCGGATCCCTTTTAAGACTAAAGGGCCAAAGGAAATATCTTCCGATAACAAAGAGAAAGAAACTTTCTGAGAAACTTCTTTGTGTTCTTTGAAATCATCTCACAGAGTTACAGCTTTCACCTCAAGAAGCCTTTCGCTAAGACAGTTCTTGTGGAATTGGCAAGGTGATATTTGGAAGCCCATAGGGGGCTATGGTGAAAAAGGAAATATCCTCAGATGAAATCTGGAAAGAAGATTTGTGAGAAACTGCTCTGTGATGTGTGACTTCCACTCACACAGTTACATCTGTATTTCGTGGATCGCTTTGCTAGCCTTATTTCTGTGGAATTTGAGAACAGATATTTCGGATCCCTTTGAAGACTAGAGGGCCAAAGGAAATATCCTCCGAATACAAGGAGAAAGAAGATGTATGAGAAACATCTTTGTGTTCTTTGAAATCATCTCACAGAGTTACAGCTTTCGCCTCAAGAAGCCTTTCGGTAAGACAGTTCTTGGGGAATTGGCAAAATGATATTTTGAAGCCCATTGAGGGCTACGGTGAAAAAGGAAATATCCTTAGATGAAATCTGGAAGGAAGCTTTCTGATGAACTGCTCTATGATGTGTGACTTTCACTCACAGAGGTACATCTGTATTTCATGGATCTCTTTGCTAGCCTTATTTCTGTGGAATCTGAGAACAGATATTTCGGATCCCTTTGAAGACTATAGGGCCAAACGAAATATCCTTCGATAACGAAGAGAAAGAAGCTTTCTGAGAAACTTTTTTGTGTTCTGTGAAATCATCTCACAGAGTTACAGCTTTCCCCTCAAGAAGCCTTCCGCTAAGACAATTCTGGAGGAATTGGCAAAGTGATATTTGGAAGCCAATACAGGACTGTGGTGAAAAAGGAAATATCCTCAGATGAAATCTGGAAGGAAGCTTTCTGAGAAAATGCTTGTTGTTCTGTTAATTCATCTCACAGAGTTACATCTGTGTTTCGTGGATCTCTTTGCTAGCCTTATTTCTGTGGAATCTGAGAACAGATATTTCGGTTCCATTTGAAGACTATAGGGCCAAAGGAAATATCCTCAGATAACAAAGAGAAAGAAGCTTTCTGGGAAACTTCTTTGTGTTCTGTGAAATCATCTCACAGAGTTACAGCTTTCCCCTCAAGAAGCCTTTCGCTAAGACAGTTCTTGTGGAATTGGCAAAGTGATATTTGGAAGCCCATAGAGGACTATAGTGGAAAAGGAAATATCCCCAGATGAAATCTGGAAAGAACCTGTCTCAGAAACTGCTTAGTGTTTTGTTAATTCATCTCACTGAGTTACATCTGTATTTCGTGGATCTCTTTGCTAGCCTTATTTCTGTGGAATCTGAGAACAGATATTTCGGATCCCTTTGAAGACTCTAGGGCCAAAGGAAATATCCTCCGATAACAAAGAGAAAGAAGCTTTCTGAGAAACTGCTTTGTGTTCTGTGAAATCATCCCACAGAGTTACAGCTTTCCCCTCAAGAAGCCTTTTGCTAAGACAATTCTTGTGGAGTTGGCAAAGTGATATTTGGAAACCCATAGAGGGCTGTGATGAAAAAGGAAATATCCTCAGATGAAATCTGGAGAAGAAGCTTTCTGAGAAACTGCTCTGTGATGTGTGACTTCCACACAAAGAGTTACATCTGTTTTTCGTGGATCTCTTTGCTAGCCTTATTTCTGTGGAATCTAAGAACGGATATTTCGGATCCCTTTGTAGACTACAGGGCCAAAGGAAATATCCTCCGATAACAAAGTGAAAGAAGCTTTCTGAGAAACTTCTTTGTGTTCTGTGAAATCATCTCACTGAGTTACAGCTTTCCCCTCAAGAAGTCTTTCGCTAAGACAGTTCTTGTGGAATTGGCAAAGTGATATTTGGAAGCCCATCGAGGTCTATGGTGAAAAAGGAAATAACCTCACATGAAATCTGGAAAGAAGCTTCGTGAGAAACTGCTCTGTGATGTGTGACTTCCACTCACAGAGTTACGTCTGTATTTGGTGGATCTCGCTGCTACCCTTTTTTTTGTGGAATGTGAGAACAGATATTTCGGATCCCTTTGAAGACTATAGGGCCGAAGGAAATGTCCTCCGATAACAAAGAGTAAGAAGCGTTCTGAGAAACTTCTTTGTGTTCTCTGAAATCATCTCACAGAGTTACAGCTTTCTCCTCAAGAAGCCTTTCGCTAAGACAGTTCTTGTGGAATTGGCAAAGTGATATTTGAAAGCCCATAGAGGGCTATGGAGAAAAAGGAAATATCCTCAGATGAAATCTGGAAAGATGCTTTCTGAGGAACTCCTTAGTGTTCTGTTAATTCATCTGAAAGAGTTACATCTGTATTTCGAGGATCGCTTTGCTAGCCTTATTTCTGTGGAATCTGAGAACAGATATTTCGGATCCCTTTGAAGACTATAAGGCCACAGGAAATATCCTCCGATAACAAAGAGAAAGAAGCTATCTTAGAATCTTCGTTGTGTTCTATGAAATCATCTCACAGAGTTACACCTTTACCTTAATAAGCCTTTCGCTAAGACAGTTCTTGTGAAATTGGCAAAGTGATAATTGGAAGCTCATTGACGGCTATGGTGAAAAAGAAATATCCTCAGATGAAATCTGGAAAGAAGCTCTCTGAGAAACTGCTCTGTGATGTGTGACTTCCACTCACAGAGTTACATCTCCATTTCGTGGATCTCTTTGCTAGCCTTATTTCTGTGGAATCTGAGAACAGATATTTCGGATCCCTTTGAAGACTATAGGGCCAAAGGAAATATCCTCCGATAAGAAAGAGAAAGAAGCTTTCTGAGAAACTTCTTTGTGTTCTCTGTAATCATCTCACAGAGTTACAGCTTTCCCCTCAAGAAGCCTTTCGCTAAGACAATTCTTGTGGAATTGGCAAAGTGATATTTGGAAGCCCATAGGGGGCTATGGTGAAAAAGGAAATATCCTCAGATGAAATCTGGAAAGAAGCTTTCTGAGAAACCGCTCTGTGATGTGTGACTTGCCCTCAGAGTTACATCTGTGTTTCGTGGATCTCTTTTGTAGCCTTATTTCTGTGGTATCTGAGAACAGATATTTCGGAACCCTTTGAAGACAAGAGGGCCAAAGGAATAATCCTCCAATAACAAATATAAAGAAGCTTTCTGAGAATTTCCTTTGTGTTCTGTGAAATCAGCTCACAGAGTTACAGCATTCCCCTGAAGAAGCCTTTCGCTAAGACAGTTCTTGTGCCGTTGGCAAAGTAATATTTGGAAGCCCATAGAGGGCTATGGAGAAAAAGGAAATATCCTCAGATGAAATCTGGAAAGAAGCTTTGTGAGAAACTGCTCTGTGATGTGTGACTTGCACTCATAGTTACATCTGTATTTCGTAGATCTCTTTTGTAGACTTATTTCTGTGGAATCTGAGAACAGATATTTCGGAAACCTTTGAAGACTAGAGGGCCAAAGGAATTATCCCCCAATAACAAATATGAAGAAGCTCTCTGAGAATTTTCTTTGTGTTCTGTGAAATCAGCTCACAGAGTTACAGCATTCCCCTCAAGAAGCCTTTCCCTAAGACAGTTCTTGTGCAATTGGCAAAGTGATATTTGGAAGCCCATAGAGGGCTATGGTGAAAAAGGAAATATCCACAGATGAAATCTGGAAAGAGGCTTTATAAGAAACTGCTCAGTGCTCTGTTAATTCATCTCACAGAGTTACATCTGTATTTCGTGGATCGCTTTGCTAGCCTTATTTCTGTGGAATCTGAGAACAGATATTTCGGATCCCTTTGAAGACTATATGGCCAAAAGAAATATCCTCCGATAACAAGGAGAAAGAAGATGTACGAGAAACATCTTTGTGTTCTTTGAAATCATCTCACAGAGTTACAGCTTTCCCCTCAAGAAGCCTTTCGGTAAGACAATTCTTGTGGAATTTGTAAAATGATATTTTGAAGCCCATTGAGGGCTACGGTGAAAAAGGAAATATCCTTAGATGAAATCTGGAAGGAAGCTTTCTGACGAACTGCTCTATGATGTGTGACTTCCACTCACAGAGTTACATCTGTATTTCATGGATCTCTTTGCTAGCCTTATTTCTGCGGAATCTGAGAACAGATATTTCGGATCCCTTTGAAGACTATAGGGCCAAACGAAATATCCTTCGATAACGAAGAGAAAGAAGCTTTCTGAGAAACTTCTTTGTGTTCTGTGAAATCCTCTCACAGAGTTACAGCTTTCCCCTCAAGAAGCCTTCCGCTAAGACAATTCTTGTGGAATTGGCAAAGCGATATTTGGAAGCCAATACAGGACTATGGTGAAAAAGGAAATATCCTCAGATGAAATCTGGAAGGAAACTTTCTGAGAAAATGCTTATTGTTCTGTTAATTCATCTCACAGAGTTACATCTGTATTTCTTGGATCTCTTTGCTAGCCTTATTTCTGTGGAATCTGAGAACAGATATTTCGGATTCCTTTGAAGACTATAGGGCCAAAGGAAATATCCTCTGATAACGAAGAGAAAGAAGGTTTCTGAGAAACTTCTTTGTGTTCTGTGAAATCATCTCACAGAGTTACAGCTTTCCCCTCAAGAAGCCTTTCGCTAAGACAGTTCTTGTGGAATTGGCAAAGTGATATTTGGAAGCCCTTAAAGGGCTCTGGAGGAAAAGGAAATATCCTCAGATGAAATCTGGAAGGAAGCTTTCTGTGAAACTTCTCTTGATGTGTGACTTCCACTCACAGTGTTACATCTGTATTTCGTGGATCTCTTTGCAGATATTTCGGATCCCTTTGAAGACTATAGGGCCAAAGGAAATATCCTCCGATAACAAAGAGAAAGAAGCTTTCTGAGAAACTTCTTTGTGTTCTGTGAAATCATCTCACAGAGTTACAGCTTTCCCCTCAAGAAGCCTTTCGCTAAGACAGTTCTTGTGGAATTGGCAAAGTGATATTTGGAAGCCCATAGAGGACTATGGCGGAAAAGGAAATATGCCCAGATGAAATCTGGAAAGAACCTTTCGGAGAAACTGCTAAGTGTTCTGTTAATTCATCTCAAAGAGTTACATCTGTATTTCGTGGATCTCTTTGCTAGCCTTATTTCGGTGCATCTGAAAACAGATATTTAGGATCCCTTTGAAGACTATAGGGCCAAAGGAAATATCCTCAGATAACAAAGAGAAAGAAGCTTTCTGAGTAACTACTTTGTGTTCTGTGAAATCATCTCACAGAATTGCAGCTTTCCCCTCAAGAAGCCTTTCGCTAAAACAGTTCTTTTGGAATTGGCAAAGTGATATTTGGAAGCTCATAGAGGGCTATGGTGAAAGAGGAAATATCCTGAGATGAAATCTGGAAAGAAGCTTTCTGAGAAACTCCTCTGTGATGTGTGACTTCCACACACTGAGTTACATCTGTATTTCGTGGATCTCTCTGCTAGCCTTATTTCTGTGGAATCTGAGAAAAGTTATTTCGGATCCGCTTGACGGCTATAGGGCCAAAGGAAATATCCTCCGATAACAAAGAGACAGAAACTTTCTGAGAAACTTCTTTGTGTTCTGTGAAATCATCTAACAGAGTTACGGCTTTCCCCTCAAGAAGGCTTTCGCTAAGACAGTTCTTGTGGAATTGGCAAAGTGATATTTGGAAGCCCATAGAGTGCTATGGTGAAAAAGGAAATATCCTCAGTTGAAATCCGGAAAGAAGCTTTCTGAGAAACTGCTTAGTGTTCTGTTAATTCATCTCACAGAGTTACATCTGTATTTCGTGGATCTATTTGCTAGCCTTATTTCTGTGGAATCTGAGAACAGATATTTCGGATCTCTTTGGAGACTATAGGGCCGAAGGAAATATCCTCCGATAACAAAGAGAAAGAAGCTTTCTGAGAAACTTCTTTGTGTTCTGTGAAATCATCTCACAGAGTTACAGCTTTCCCCTCAAGAAGCCTTTCGCTAAGACAGTGCTTGTGGAATTGGCAAAGTGATATTTGGAAGTCCATAGAGGGCTATGGTGAAAAAGGAAATATGCTCAGATGAAATCTGTAAAGAAGGTTTCTGAGAAACTGCTCTGTGATGTGTGACTTCCGCACACAGAGTTACATCTGTATTTCGTGGATCTCTTTCCTAGCCTTATTTCTGAGGAATCTGAGAACAGTTATTTCGGATCCCCTTGAAGGCTATAGGGCCAAAGGAAATATCCTCCGATAACAAAGAGAAAGAAACTTTCTGAGAAACTTCTTTGTGTTCTGTGAAATCATCTCACAGAGTTACAGCTTTCCCCTCAAGAAAGCTTTCGCTAAGACAGTTCTTGTGGAATTGGCAAAGTGATATTTGGAAGCCCATAGAGGGCTATGGTGAAAAAGGAAATATCCTCAGATGAAATCTGGAAAGAAGCTTTCTGAGAAACTGCTTAGTGTTCTGTTAATTCATCTCACAGAGTTACATCTGTATTTCGTGGATCTCTTTGCTATCCTTATTCCGGTGGAATCTGAGAACAGATATTTCGGATCCCTTGGAAGACTATAGGGCCAAAGGAAATATCCTCAGATAAGAAAGAGAAAGAAGCTTTCTGAGAAACTTCTTTGTGTTCTGTGAAATCATCTCAGAGAGTTACAGCTTTCCCCCAAGAAGCCTTTCGCTAACACAGTTTTTGTGGAATTGGCAAAGTGATATTTGGAAGCCCATCGTGGTCTATGGTGAAAAAGGAAATATCCTCAGATGAAATCTGGAAAGAAGCTTTGTTAGAAACTGCTGTGATATGTGACTTCCACTCACAGAGTTACATCTGTGTTTCGTGGATCTCTTTGCTAGCCTTATTTCTGTGGTTTCTGAGAACAGATATTTCGGATCCCTTTGAAGACTATAGGGCCGAAGGAAATGTCCTCCGATAACAAAGAGAAAGAAGCGTTCTGAGAATTTTCTTTGTGTTTTGTGAAATCATCTCCCAGAGTTACACCTTTCCCCTCAAGAAGCCTTTTGCTAAGACAGTTCTTGTGGAATTGGCAAAGTGATATTTGGAAGCCCATAGAGGGCAATGATGAAAAAGGAAATATCCTCAGATGAAATCTGGAAAGAAGCTTTGTGAGAAACTGCTCTGTGATGTGTGACTTCCACTCACAGAGTTACATCTGTATTTCGTGGGTCTCTTTGCTAGCCTTATTTCTGTGGAATCTGAGAACAGATATTTCGGATCCCAATGAAGACTATAGGGCCAAAGGAAATATCTTCCGATAACAAAGAGAAAGAAGCTTTCTGAGAAACTTCTTTGTGTTCTGTGAAATCATCTCACAGAGTTACAGATTTTCCTTCAAGAAGCCTTTCGCTAAGACAGTTCTTGTGGAATAGGCAATGTGATATTTGGAAGCCCGTAGAAGGCTATGGTGAAAAAGGAAACATCCTCAGATGAAATCTGGAAAGAAGATTTCTGAGAGACTGCTCTGTGATGTGTGACTTCCACATACAGAGTTACATCTGTATTTCGTGGATGTCTTTGCTAGCCTTATTTCTGTGGAATCTGAGAACAGATAATTCGGATCCCTTTGAAGACTATAGGGCCATTGGAAATAACCTCCGATAACAAAGAGAAAGAAGCTTTCTCAAAAACTTGTTTGTGTTCTGTGAAATCATCTCACAGAGTTACACCTTTCCCCTCAAGAAGCCTTTCGCTAAGACAGTTCTTGTGGAATTGGCAAAGTGATATTTGGAAGCCCATAGAGGGCTCTGGTAAAAAGGAAATATCCTCAGATGAAATCTGGAAAGAAGCTTTCTGGGAAACTACTTAGTGTTCTGTTAATTCATCTCAAAGAGTTACATCTGTATTTCGTGGATCTCTTTGCTAGCCTTATTTCTGTGGAATCTGAGAACAGATATTTCGGATCCCTTTGAAGACTACAGGGCCAAAGGAAATATCCTCCGATAACAAAGAGAAAGAATCTTTCTGAGAAACTTCTTTGTGTTCTGTGAAACCATCTCACAGAGTTACTGCTTTCCCCTCAAGAAGCCTTTCGCTAAGAGTACCGTTGGAATTGGCAAAGTGATATTTGGAAGCCCAAGAGGGCTATGGTGGAAAAGGAAATATCCTCAGATGAAATCTGGAAAGAACCTTTCTGAGAAACTGCTCTGTGATGTGTGAATTCCACTCACAGAGTTACATCTGTATTTCCTGGATCTCCTTGATACCCTTATTTCTGTGGAATCTGATAACAGATATTTCGGATCCCTTTGAAGAATGCAGGGCCAAAGGAAATATCCTCCGATAACAAAGAGAAAGAAGCTTTCAGAGAAACTTCTTTGTGTTCTGTGAAATCATCTCACAGAGTTACAGCTTTCCCCTCAAGAAGCCTTACGCTAAGACAGTTCTTGTGGAATTGGCAAAATGATATTTGGAAGCCCTTAGAGGGCTATGGTGAAGAAGGAAATATCCTCAGATGAAATCTGGAAAGAAGCTTTCTGAAAAATGCTTAGTGTTCTGATAATTCATCTCACTGAGTTACGTCTGTATTTGCTGGATCTCTTGGCTACCCTTATTATTTGTGGAATCTGAGAACAGATATTTCGGATCCCTTTGAAGACTAGAGGGCCAAAGGAAATATCCTCCGATAACAAAGAGAAAGAAGCTTTCTGAGAAACTTCTTTGTGTTCTGTGAAATCATCTCACAGAGTTACAGCTTTCCCCTCAAGAAGCCTTTCGCTAAGACAGTTCTTGTGGAATTGGCAAAGTGATATTTGGAAGCCCATAGAGGGCTATGATGATAAAGGAAATATCCTCAGATGAAATCTGGAAAGAAGTTTCTGAGAAACTGCTCCGTGATATGTGACTTCCACTCACAGAGTTACATCTGTTTTTCGTGGATCTCTTTGCTAGCCTTATTTCTGTGGATTCTAAGAATAGATATTTCGGATCCCTTCGAAGACTACAGGGCCAAAGGAAATATCCTCCGATAACAAAGAGAAAGAAGCGTTCTGAAAAACTTCTATGTGTTCTGTGAAATCATCTCACAGCTTTACTGCTTTCCCCTCAAGAAGCCTTTCGCTAAGAGTACCTGTGGAATTGGAAATGTGATATTGGAAGCCCAAGAGGGCTATGGTGAAAAAGGAAATATCCTCAGATGAAATCAGAAAAGAATATTTCTGAGAAACTGCTCTGTTATGTGTGACTTCCACTCACAGAGTTACGTCTGTATTTCGTGGATCTCTTTGCTACCCTTATTTCTGTGGAATCTTATAACAGATATTTCGGATCCCTTTGAAGACTACAGGGCCAAAGGAAATATCCTCCGATAACAAAGAGAAAGAAGCTTTCTGAGAAACTTCTTTGTGTTCTGTGAAATCATCTCACAGAGTTACAGTTTTCCCCTCAAGAAGCCTTTCGCTAAGACAGTTCTTGTGGAAATGGCAAAGTGATATTTGGAAGCCCTTTGAGGGCTATGGTGAAGAAGGAAATATCCTCAGATGAAATCTGGAAAGAAGCTTTCTGAGAAACTGCTCTGTGATGTGTGACTTCCACTCACAGAGTTACATTTGTTTTTCGTGGATCTCTTTCCTAGCCTTATTTCTGTGGAATCTAAGAACAGATATTTCGTATCCCTTTGAAGACTACAGGGCCAAAGGAAATATCCTCCGATAACAAAGGGAAAGAAGCCTTCTGAAAAACTGCTATGTGTTGTCTGAATTCATCTCACAGAGTTACAGCTTTCCCCTCAAGAAGACTTTCGCTAAGACAGTTCTTGTGGAATTGGCAAAGTGATATTTGGAAGCCCATAGAGGGCTATGGTGAAAAAGGAAATATCCTCAGATGAAATCTGGAAAGAAGCTTTCTGAGAAACTACTTAGTGTCCTGTTAATTCATCTCAAAGAGTTACATCTGTTTTTCGTGGATCTCTTTGCTAGCCTTATTTCTGTGGAATCTGAGAACGATATTTCGGATCCCTTTGAAGACTGTAGGGCCAAAGGAAATATCCTCAGATAACAAAGAGAAAGAAGCTTTCTGAGAAACTTCTTTGTGTTCTGTAAAATCATCTAACAGAGTTACAGCTTTCCCCTCAAGAACCTTTCGCTAAGATAGTTCTTGTGGTATTGGCAAAGTGATATTTGGAAGCCCATAGAGGGTTTTGGTGGAAAAGGAAATATCCTCAGATGAAATCTGAAAAAAGCTTTCTGAGAAACTGCTCTGTGATGTGTGACTTCCATTCACAGTGTTACATCTGTATTTCGTGGATCTCTTTGCTAGCCTTATTCCTGTGAAATCTGAGAACAGATATTTCGGATCCCTTTGAAGACTATAGGGCCAAAGGAAATATCCTCCGATAACAAAGAGAAAGAAGCTTTCCGAGAAAATTCTTTGTGTTCTGTGAAATCATCTCACAGAGTTACAGCTTTCCCCTCAAGAAGCCTTTCGCTAAGACAATTCTTGTGGAATTGGCAAAGTGATATTTGGAAGCCCATAGAAGGCTATGATGAAAAAGGAAATATCCTCAGATGAAATCTGGAAAAAAGCTTTCGGAGAAACTGCTCTGTGATGTGTGACTACCACTCACAGAGTTACATTCGTTTTACGTGGATCTCTTTGCTAGCCTTATTTCCGTGGAATCTAAGAACACATATTTCGGATCCCTTTGAAGACTACAGGGCCAAAGGAAATATCCTCCCATAACAAAGAGAAAGAAGCTTTCTGAGAAACTTCTTTGTGTTCTGTGAAATCGTCTCACAGAATTACACCTTTCCCCTCAAGAATCCTTTCGCTAAGACAGTTCTTGCTGAATTGGGAAAGTGATATTTGGAAGCCCATCGAGGTCTATGGTGAAAAAGGAAATATCCTCAGATGAAATCTGGAAAGAAGCTTTGTAAGAGACTGCTCTGTGATGTGTGACTTCCACTCACAGGGTTACATCTGTATTTCGTGGATCTCTTTGCTAGCCTTATTTCTGTGGAATCTAAGAACAGATATTTCGGATCCCTTTGAAGACTACAGGGCCAAAGGAAATATCCTCCGATAACAAAGAGAAAGAAGCTTTCTGAGAAACATCTTTGTGTTCTGTGAAATCATCTCACAGAGTTACTGCTTTCACCTCAAGAAGCCTTTCACTAAGAGAACCTGTGGAATTGGCAAAGTGGTATTTGGAAGCCCAAGAGGGCTATGGTGAAAAAGGAAATATCCTCAGATGAAATCTGGAAAGAACCTTTCTGAGAAACTGCTCTGTGATGTGTGACTTCCACTCACGGAGTTACATCTGTATTTCGTGGATCTCTTTGCTAGCCTTATTTCTGTGGAATCTGATAACAGATATTTCGGATCCCTTTGAAGACTACAGGGCCAAAGGAAATATCCTCCGATAACAAAGAGAAAGAAGGTTTCTGAGAAACTTGTTTGTGTTCTGTGAAATCATCTCACAGAGTTACAGCTTTCCCCTCAAGAAGCCTTTCGCTAAGACAGTTCTTGTGGAATTGGCAAAGTGATATTTGGAAGCCCTTAGAGGGCTTTGGTGAAGAAGGAAATATCCTCAGATGAAATCTGGAAAGAATTTTTCTGAGAAAATGCTTAGTGTTCTGTTAATTCATCTCAGTGAGTTACATCTGTATTTCGTGGATCTCTTTGCTAGCCTTATTTCTGTGGAATCTGAGAACAGATATTTCGGATCCCTTTGAAGACTCTATGGCCAAAGGAAATATCCTCAGATAACAAAGAGAAAGAAGCTTTCTGAGAAACTTCTTTGTGTTTTGTGAAATCATCTCACAGAGTTACAGCTTTCCCCTCAAGAAGCCTTTCGCTAAGACAATTCTTGTTGAATTGGCAAAGTGATATTTGGAAGCCCATAGAGGGTACTGGTGGAAAAGGAAATATCCTCAGATGAAATCTGAAAAAAGCTTTCTGAGAAACTGCTCTGTGATGTGTGACTTCCACTCACAGTGATACATCTGTATTTCGTGGATCTCTTTGCTAGCCTTATTCCTGTGAAATCTGAGAACAGATATTTCGGATCCCTTTGAAGACTATAGGGCCAAAGGAAATATCCTCCGATAACAAAGAGAAAGAAGCTTTCCGAGAAACTTCTTTGTGTTCTGTGAAATCATCTCACAGAGTTACAGCTTTCCCCTCAAGAAGCCTTTCGCTAAGACAGTTCTTGTGGAATTGGCAAAGTGATATTTGGAAGCCCATAGAAGGCTATGATGAAAAAGGAAATATCCTCAGATGAAATCTGGAAAAAAGCTTTCGGAGAAACTGCTCTGTGATGTGTGACTACCACTCACAGAGTTACATTCGTTTTACGTTGATCTCTTTGCTAGCCTTATTTCCGTGGAATCTAAGAACACATATTTCGGATCCCTTTGAAGACTAAAGGGCCAAAGGAAATATCCTCCCATAACAAAGAGAAAGAAGCTTTCTGAGAAACTTCTTTGTGCTCTGTGAAATCGTCTCACAGAGTTACACCTTTCCCCTCAAGAATCCTTTCGCTAAGACAGTTCTTGTTGAATTGGGAAAGTGATATTTGGAAGCCCATCGAGGTCTATGGTGAAAAAGGAAATATCCTCAGATGAAATCTGGAAAGAAGCTTTGTAAGAGACTGCTCTGTGATGTGTGACTTCCACTCACAGGGTTACATCTGTATTTCGTGGATCTCTTTGCTAGCCTTATTTCTGTGGAATCTAAGAACAGATATTTCGGATCCCTTTGAAGACTATAGGGCCAAAGGAAATATTCTCCGATAACAAAGAGAAAGAAGCCGTCTGAGAAACTTCTTTGTGTTCTGTGAAATCATCTCACAGAGTTACAGCTTTCCCCTCAAGAAGCCTTTTCGCTAAGACAGTTCTTGTGGAATTGGCAAAGTGATATTTCGAAGCCCATAGAGGGCTATGATGAAAAAGGAAATATCCTCTGTTGAAATCTGGAAAGAAGCTATCTGAGAAACTGCTCTGTGATGTGTGATTTCTACTCACAGAGTTACATCTGTTTTTCGTGGATCTCTTTGCTAGCCTTATTTCTGTGAAATCTAAGAACAGATATTTCGGGTCCCTTTGAAGACTACAGGGCCAAAGGAAATATCCTCCTATAACAAAGAGATAGAAGCTTTCTGAGAAACTTCTTTGTGTTCTTTGAAATCATCTAACAGAGTTACAGCCTTCCCCTCAAGAAGCCTTTCGCTAAGACAGTTCTTGTGGAATTGGCAAAGTGATATTTGGAAGCCCATAGAGGGCTATGGTGAAAAAGGAAATATCCTCAGATGAAATCTGGAAAGAAGCTTTTTGAGAAACTACTCTGTGATGTGTGACTTCCACTCACAGAGTTACATCTGTATTTCGTGGATCTCTTTGCTAGCCTTTTTTCTGTGGAATCTGAGAACAGATATTTCGGATCCCTTTGAAGAATATAGGGCCAAAGGAAATATCCTGCGATAACAAAGAGAAAGAAGCTTTCTTAGAAACTTCGTTGTGTTCTGTGAAATCATCTGACGGAGTTGAACCTTTCCCCTCAAGGAGCCTTTCGCTAAGACACTTCTTGTGGAATTGGCAAAGTGATATTTGGAAGCCCATAGAGGGCTATGGTGAAAAAGGAAATATCCTCAGATGAAATCTGGAAAGAAGCTTTCTGAGAAACTGCTCTGTGATGTGTGACTTCCACTCACAGAGTTACATCTCTATTTCGTGGATATCTTTGCTAGCCTTAATTCTGTGGAATCTGAGAACAGATATTTCGGATCCCTTTGAAGACTATAAGGCCAAAGGAAATATCCTCCGATAACAAAGAGAAAGATGCTTTCCGAGAAACTTCTTTGTGTTCTGTGAAATCATCTCAGAATTACAGCTTTCCCCCCAAGAAGCCTTTCGCTAAGACAGTTCTTGTGGAATTCGCAAAGTGATATTTGGAAGCCCGTAGAGGGCTATGGTGGAAAAGGAAATATCCTCAGATGAAATCTGGAAAGAAGTTTTCTGAGAAACTGCTTAGTGTTTTGTTAATTCATCTCACTGAGTTACATCTGTATTTCGTGGATGTCTTTGCTAGCCTTATTTCTGTGGAATCTGATAACAGATATTTCGGATCACTTTGAAGACTCCTGGGCCAAAGGAAATATCCTCCGATAACAAAGAGAAAGAAGCTTTCTGAGAAATTTCTTTGTGTTCTGCGAAATCATCTCACAGAGTTACAGCTTTCCCCTCAAGAAGCCTTTCGCTAAGACAGTTCTTGTGGAATTGGCAAAGTGATATTTGGAAGCCCATAGAAGGCTATGATGAAAAAGGAAATATCCTCAGATGAAATCTGCAAAGAAGCTTTCTGAGAAACTGCTCTGTGATGTGTGACTTCCACTCACAGAGTTACATCTGTATTTCGTGGATGTCTTTGCTAGCTTTATTTCCGAGGAATCTAAGAACAGATATTTCGGATCCCTTTGAAGACTAGAGGCCAAAGGAAATATCCTCCGATAACAAAGAGAAAGAAGCTTTCTGAGAAACTTCTTTCTGTTCTGTGAAATCATCTCACAGAGTTACACCTTTCCCCTCAAGAAGCCTTTAGGTAAGACAGTTATTGTTGAATTGGCAAAGTGATATTTGGAAGCCCATCGAGGTCTATGGTGAAAAAGGAAATATCCTCAGATGAAATCTGGAAAGAAGCTTTGTGAGAAACTGTTCTGTGATGTGTGACTTCCACTCACAGAGTTACATCTGTATTTCGTGGATCTCTTTGCTAGCCTTATTTCTGTGGAATCTAAGAACAGATATTTCGGATCCCTACGAAGACTACAGGGCCAAAGTAAATAAACTTCGATAACAAAGAGAAAGAAGCTTTCTGAGAAACTTCTTTGTGGTCTGTGAAATCATCTCACAGAGTTACTGCTTTCCCCTCAAGAAGCCTTTCGCTAAAAGTACCTGTGGAACTGGCAAAGTGATATTTGGAAGCCCAAGAGGGCTATGGTGAAAAAGGGAATATCCTCAGATGAAATCTGGAAAGAACCTTTCTGAGAAACTGCTCTGTGATGTGTGACTTCCAATCACAGAGTTACATCTGTATTTCGTGGATCTCTTTGCTATCCTTATTTCTGTGGAATCTGAGAACAGATATTTCGGATCCCTTTGAAGACTACAAGGCCAAAGGAAATATCCTCCGATAACGAAGAGAAAGAAGCTTTCCGAGAAACTTCTTTGTGTTCTGTGAAATCATCTCTCAGAGTTACACCATTCCCCTCAAGAAGCCTTTCGCAAAGACAGTTCTTGTGGAATTGGCAAAGTGATATTTGGAAGCCCAAAGAGGGCTCTGGTGAAAAAGGAAATATACTCAGATGGAATCTGGAAAGAAGCTTTCTGAGAAACTGCTTAGTGTTCTGTTAATTCATCTCACAGAGTTACATCTGTATTTCGTGGATCTCAATGGTAGCCTTATTTCTGTGGAATGTAAGAACCGATACTACGGATCACTTTAAAGAATATAGGGCGAAAGGAAACATCCTCCGATAACAAAGAGAAAGAAGCTTTCTGAGAAACTTCTTTGTGTTCTGTGAAATCATCCCACAGAGTTACAGCTTTCACCCAGGAAGCCTTTCGCTAAGACAGTTTTTCTAGAATTGGCAAAGTGATATTTGGAAGCCCATAGAGGGCTATGGTGAAAAAGGAGATATCCTCAGATGAAATCTGGAAAGAAGTTTTCTGAGAAACTGCTCTGTGATGTGTGACTAGCACTCACAGCGTTACATCTGTGTTTCGTGGATCTCTTTGCTAGCCTTATTTCTGTGGAATCTGAGAACTGATGTTTCGGATCCCTTTGAAGACAATAGGGCCAAAGGAAATATCCTCCGATAACAAAGAAAAAGAAACTTTCTGAGAAACTTCTTTGTGTTCTGTGAAATCATCTCACAGAGTTACAGCTTTCCACTCAAGAAGCCTTTCGCTAAGACAGTTCTTGTGCAATTGAGAAAGTGATATTTGGAAGCCCTTAGAGGGCTATGGTGAAGAAGGAAATATCCTCAGATGAAATCTGGAAAGAATCTTTCTGAGAAAATGCTTAGTGTTCTGTTAATTCATCTCAGAGAGTTACATCTGTATTTCGTGGATCTCTTTGCTAGCCTTATTTCTGTGGAATCTGAGAACAGATATTTCGGATCCCTTTGAAGACTATAGGGCCAAAGGAAATATCCTCCGATAACAAAGAGAAAGAAGCTTTCTGAGAAACTTCTTTGTGTTCTGTGAAATCATCTCACAGAATTACAGCTTTCCCCTCAAGAAGCCTTTCGCTAAGACAGTTCTTGTGGAATTGGCAAAGTGATATTTGGAAGCCCATAGAGGGCTACGGTGAAAAAGGAAATATCCTCAGATGAAATCTGGAAAGAAGCTTTCTGAGAAACTGCTCTGTGATGTGTGACTTCCACTCACAGTGTTACATCTGTTTTTCGTGAATCTCTTTGCTATCCTTATTTCTGTGGAAACTGATAACAGATATTTCAGATCCCTTCGAACACTACAGGGCCGAAGGAAATGTCCTCCGATAATAAAGAGAAAGAAGCGTTCTGTGAAACTTCTTTGTGTTCTTTGAAATCATCTCACAGAGTTACACCTTTCTCCTCAAGAAGACTTTCGCTAAGACAGTTCTTGTGTAATTGGCAAAGTGATATTTGGAAGCCCATAGACGGCTCTGGTGAAAAAGGAAATATCCTCACATGAAATCTGGAAAGAAGCTTTCTGAGAAACTACTTAGTGTTCTGTTAATTCATCTCACAGAGTTACATCTGTATTTCGTGGATCTCTTTGCTAGCCTTATTTCTGTGGAATCTGAGAACAGATATTTCGGATCCCTTTGAAGACTATAGGGCCAAAGGAAATATACTCCGATAACAAAGAGAAAGAAGCTTTCTGAGAAACTACTTTGTGTTCTGTGAAATCATCTCACAGAGTTACTGCTTTCCCCTCAAGAAGCCTTTCGCTAAGAGTACCTGTGGAATTTGCAAAGTGATATTGGAACCCCAAGAGGGCTATGGTGAAAAAGGAAATATCCTCAGATGAAATCTGGAAAGAACATTTCTGAGAAACTGCTCTGTGATGTGTGACTTCCACTCACAGAGTTACATCTGTTTTTCGTGGATCTCTTTGCTACCCTTATTTCTGTGGAATCTGATAACAGATATTTCGGATCCCTTTGAAGACTGTAGGGCCAAAGGAAATATCCTCCCATAACACAGAGAAAGAAGCTTTCTGAAAAACTTCTTTGTGTTCTGTGAAATCATCTCACAGAGTTACAGCTTTCCCCTCAAGAAGCCTTTCGCTAAGACAGTTCTTGTGGAATTGGCAAGGTGATATTTGGAAGCCCTTAGAGGGCTATGGTGAAGAAGGAAATGTCCTCAGATGAAATCTGGAAAGATGCTTTCTAAGAAAATGCTTAGTGTTCTGTTAATTCATCTCACTGAGTTACATCTGTATTTCGTGGATGTCTTTGCTAGCCTTATTTCTGTGGAATCTGAGAACAGATATTTCGGATCCTTTTGAAGACTATAGGGCCAAAGGAAATATCCTACGATAACAAAGAGAAAGAAGCTTTCTGAGAAACTTCTTTGTGTTCTGTAAAATCATCTCACAGAGTTACAGCTTTCCCCCAAGAAGCCTTTCGCTAAGAGAGTTTTTGTGGAATTGGCAAAGTGATATTTGGAAGCCCATAGAGGGCTATGGTGAAAAAGGAAATATCCTCAGATGAAATCTGGAAAGAAGCTTTCTGAGGTACTGCTCTGTGATGTGTGACTTCCACTCACAGAGTTACATCTCTATTTCGTGGATATCTTTGCTAGCCTTATTTCCGTGGAATCTGAGAACAGATATTTCGGATCCCTTTGAAGACTATAGGGCCAAAGGAAATATCCTCCGATAACAAAGAGAAAGAAGCTTTCCGAGAAACTTCTTTGTGTTCTGTGAAATCATCTCACAGAGTTACAGCTTTCCCCTTAAGAAGCCTTTCGCTAAGACAGTTCCTGTGGAATTGGCAAAGTAATATTTGGAAGCCCATAGAGGACTATGGTGGAAAAGGAAATATCCTCAGATGAAATCTGGAAAGAAGCTTTCTGAGAAACTGCTTAGTGTTTTCTTACTTCATCTCACTGAGTTACATCTGTATTTCGTGGATCTCTTTGCTAGCCTTATTTCTGTGGAATCTGAGAACAGATATTTCGGATCCCTTTGAAGACTATAGGGCCAAAGGAAATATCCTCCGATAACAAAGAGAAAGAAGCTTTCCGAGAAACTTCTTTGTGTTCTGTGAAATCATCTCACAGAGTTACAGCTTTCCACTCAAGAAGCCTTTCGCTAAGACAGTTCTTGTGCAATTGAGAAAGTGATATTTGGAAGCCCTTAGAGGGCTAAGGTGAAGAAGGAAATATCCTCAGATGAAATCTGGAAAGAATCTTTCTGAGAAAATGCTTAGTGTTCTGTTAATTCATCTCAGAGAGTTACATCTGTATTTCGTGGATCTCTTTGCTAGCCTTATTTCTGTGGAATCTGAAAAGAGATATTTCGGATTCCTTTTAAGACTTAGGGCCAAAGGAAATATCCTCAGATAACAAAGAGAAAGAAGCTTTCTGAGAAACTTCTTTGTGTTCTGTGAAATCATCTCACAGAGGTACACCTTTCCCCTCAAGAAGTCTTTCGCTAAGACAGTTCTTGTGGAATTGGCAAAGTGACATTTGGAAGCCCTTAGAGGGCTCTGGTGAAAAAGGAAATATCCTCAGATGAACTCGGAAAGAAGCTTTCTGAGAAACTACTTAGTGTTCTGTTAATTCATCTCAAAGAGTTACATCTGCATTTCGTGGAACTCTTTCTAGCCTTATTTCTGTGGAATCTGAGAACAGATATTTCGGATCCCTTTGAAGACTATAGGGCCAAAGGAAATATCCTCCGATAACAAAGAGAAAGAAGCTTTCTGAGAAACTTCTTTGTGTTCTGTGAAATCATCTCACAGAGTTACTGCTTTCCCCTCAAGAAGCCTTTCGCTAAGAGTACCTGTGGAATTGGCAAAGTGATATTGGAAGCCCAAGAGGGCTATGGTGAAAAAGGAAATATCCTCAGATGAAATCTGGAAAGAACCTTTCTGAGAAACTGCTCTGTGATATGTGACTTCCACTCACAGAGTTACATCTGTATTTCGTGGATCTCTTTGCTACCCTTATTTCTGTGGAATCTGATAACAGATATTTCAGATCCCTTCGAAGACTACAGGGCCAAAGGAAATATCCTCCGATAACAAAGAGAAAGAAGCTTTCTGAGAAACTTCTTTGTGTTCTGTGAAATCATCTCACAGAGTTACAGCTTTCCCCTCAAGAAGCCTTTCGCTAAGACAGTTCCTGTGGAATTGGCAAAGTAATATTTGGAAGCACATAGAGGACTATGGTGGAAAAGGAAATATCCTCAGATGAAATCTGGAAAGAAGCTTTCTGAGAAACTGCTTAGTGTTTTCTTACTTCATCTCACTGAGTTACATCTGTATTTCGTGGATCTCTTTTCTAGCCTTATTTCTGTGGAATCTGAGAACAGATATTTCGGATCCCTTTGAAGACTATAGGGCCAAAGGAAATATCCTCCGATAACAAAGAGAAAGAAGCTTTCCGAGAAACTTCTTTGTGTTCTGTGAAATCATCTCTCAGAGTTACACCATTCCCCTCAAGAAGCCTTTCGCAAAGACAGTTCTTGTGGAATTGGCAAAGTGATATTTGGAAGCCCATAGAGGGCTCTGGTGAAAAAGGAAATATACTCAGATGGAATCTGGAAATAAGCTTTCTGAGAAACTGCTTAGTGTTCTGTTAATTCATCTCACAGAGTTACATCTGTATTTCGTGGATCTCTATGGTAGCTTTATTTCTGTGGAATGTGAGAACAGATACTACGGATCACTTTAAAGAATATAGGGCCAAAGGAAATATCCTCCGATAACAAAGAGAAAGAAGCTTTCTGAGAAAATTCTTTGTGTTCTGTGAAATCATCTCACAGAGTTACAGCTTTCACCCAGGAAGCCTTTCGCTAAGACAGTTTTTGTGGAATTGGCAAAGTGATATTTGGAAGCCCATAGAGGGCTATGGTGAAAAAGGAAATATCCTCAGATGAAATCTGGAAAGAAATTTACTGAGAAACTGCTCTGTGATGTGTGACTTGCACTCACAGCGTTACATCTGTGTTTCGTGGATCTCTTTGCTAGCCTTATTTCTGTGGAATCTGAGAACTGATATTTCGGATCCCTTTGAAGACTATAGGGCCAAAGGAAATATCCTCCGATAACAAAGAGAAAGAAACTTTCTGAGAAACTTCTTTGTGTTCTGTGAAATCATCTCACAGAGTTACAGCTTTCCACTCAAGAAGCCTTTCGCTAAGACAGTTCTTGTGCAATTGAGAAAGTGATATTTGGAAGCCCTTAGAGGGCTATGGTGAAGAAGGAAATATCCTCAGATGAAATCTGGAAAGAATCTTTCTGAGAAAATTCTTAGTGTTCTGTTAATTCATCTCAGAGAGTTACATCTGTATTTCGTGGATCTCTTTGCTCGCCTTATTTCTGTGGAATCTGAGAACAGATATTTCGGATTCCTTTTAAGACTTAGGGCCAAAGGAAATATCCTCAGATCACAAAGAGAAAAAAGCTTTCTGAGAAACTTCTTTGTGTTCTGTGAAATCATCTCACAGAGTTACACCTTTCCCCTCAAGAAGTCTTTCGCTAAGACAGTTCTTGTGGAATTGGCAAAGTGACATTTGGAAGCCCGTAGAGGGCTCTGGTGAAAAAGGAAATATCCTCAGATGAAATCGGAAAGAAGCTTTCTGAGAAACTACTTAGTGTTCTGTTAATTCATCTCAAAGAGTTACATCTGCATTTCGTGGATCTCTTTCTAGCCTTATTTCTGTGGAATCTGAGAAGAGATATTTCGGATCCCTTTGAAGACTATAGGGACAAAGGAAATATCCTCAGATATCAAAGAGAAAGAAGCTTTCTGAGAACCTTCTTTGTGTTCTGTGAAATCATCTCACAGAGTTACAGCTTTCCCCTCAAGAAGCCTTTCGCTAAGACAGTTCTTGTGGAATTGGCAAAGTGATATTTGGTAGCCCATAGAGGGCTCTGGTGGAAAAGGAAATATCCTTAGATGAAATCTGGAAAGAAGCTTTCCGGGAAACTGCTCTGTGATGTGTGACTTCCACTCAATGTTACATCTGTATTTCGTGGATCTCTTTTCTAGCCTTATTTCTGTGGAATATGAGAACAGATATTTCGGATCCCTTTGAAGACTATAGGGCCAAGGGAAATATCCTCCGATAACAAAGAGAAAGAAGATTTCTGAGAAACTTCTTTGTGTTCTGTGAAATCATCTCACAGAGTTACAGCTTTCCCCTCAAGAAGACTTTCGCTAAGACAGTTCTTTTTGAATTGGCAAAGTCATTTTTGGAAGCCCTTAGAGGACTATGGTTGAAAAGGAAATATCCTCATATGAAATCTGGAAAGAAACTTTCTGAGAAACTAGTATGTGTTGTGTGACTTCCACTCACAGAGTTACATCTGTATTTGGTGTATCTCTTTGCTACCCTTATTTCTGTGGAATCTGATAACAGATATTTCGCATCCCTTTGAAGACTACAGGGCCAAAGGAAATATCCTCCGAAAACAAAGAGAAAAAAACTTTCTGAGAAACTTATTTGTGTTCTGTGAAATCCCCTCACAGAGTTACAGCTTTCCCCTCAAGAAGCCTTTCGCTAAGACAGTTCTTGTGGAATTGGCAAAGTGATATTTTAAGCCCATAGAGGGCTATGGTGAAAAAGGAAATATCCTCAGATGAAATCTGGAAGGAAGCTTTCTGAGAAACTGCTCTGTGATGTGTGACTTCCACTCACAGAGTTACATCTGTATTTCTTGGATCTCTTTGCTCGCCTTATTTCTTTGGAATCTGAGAACAGATATTTCTATTCCTTATGAAGACTAGTGGGCCAAAGGAAATATACTCCGATAACAAGGAGAAAGAAGTTTTCTGAGAAACTTCTTTGTGTTCTGTGAAATCATCTCACAGAGTTACATCTTTCCCTTCAAGAAGCCTTTCGCTAAGACAGTTCTTGTGGAATTGGCAAAATGGTATTTGGAAGCCCGTAGAGGGCTATGGTGAAAAAGGAAATATCCTCAGATGAAATCTGGAAAGAAGCTTTCTGAGAAACTGCTCTGTGATGTGTGACTTCCACTCACAGAGTTACATCTGTATTTCGTGGATGTCTTTGCTAGCCTTTTTCCGTGGAATCTGAGAACAGATATTTCGGATCACTTTGAAGAATATAGGGCCAAAGGAAATATCCACCGATAACAAAGAGAAAGAAGCGTTCTGAGAAACTTCTTTGTGTTCTTTGAAATCATCTCACAGAGTTACACCTTTCCCCTCAAGAAGCCTTTCGCTAAGACAGTTCTCGTGGAATTGGCAAAGTGATATTTGGAAGCCCATAGAGTGCTCTGGTGAAAAAGAAAATATCCTCAGATGAAATCTGGAAAGAAGCTTTCTGAGAAACTACTTAGTGTTCTGGTAATTCATCTCAAAAGGTTACATATGTATTTCGTGGATTTCTTTGCTAGCCTTATTTCTGTGGACTCTGAGAACAGATATTTCGGATACCTTTGAAGACTATAGGGTCAAAGGAAATATCCTCCGATAACGAAGAGAAAGAAGCTTTCTGAGAAACTTCTTTGTGTTCTGTGAAATCATCTCACAGAGTTACAGCTTTCCCCTCAAGAAGCCTTTCGCTTAGACAGTTCTTGTGGAATTGGCATTGTGATATTTGGAATCCCATAGAGGGCTATGGTGAAAAAGGAAATATCCTCAGATGAAATCTGCAAAGATTCTTTCTGAGAAACTGCTCTGTGATTTGTGACTTCCACTCACAGAGTTGCATCTGTATTTCTTGGATCTCTTCGCTAGCCTTATTTCTGTGAAATCTGAGAACAGATATTTCGGATCCCTTTGAACACTATAGGGCCAAAGGAAATATCCTCCGATAACAAAGAGAAAGAAGCTTTCTGAGAAACTTCTTTTTGTTCTGTGAAATCATCTCACAGAGTTACTGCTTTCCCCTCAAGAAGCCTTTCGCTAAGGGTACCTGTGTAATTGGCGAAGTGATATTTGGAAGCCCAAGAGGGCTTTGGTGAAAAAGGAAATATCCTCAGGTGAAATCTGGAAAAAAGCTTTCTGAGAAACTGCTCTGTGTTGTGTGACTTCCACTCACAGAGTTACATCTGTATTTCGTGGATCTCTTTGCTAGCCTTATTTCTGTGGAATCTGATAACAGATATTTCGGATCCTTTGAAGACTATAGGGCCAAAGGATATTTCCTCCGGTAACAAAGAGAAAGAAGCTTTCTGAGAAACTTTCTTGTGTTCTGTGAAATCACCTCACAGAGTTACTGCTTTCCCCTCAAGAAGACTTTCCCTAAGACAGTTTTTGTGGAATTGGCTAAGTGATATTTGGAAGCCCTTAGAGGGCTCTGCTGAAAAAGGAAATATCCTCAGATGAAATTTGGAAAGAAGCTTTCTGAGAAACTGCTTAGTGTTCTGTTAATTCTTTTCACGGAGGGACATCTGTATTTGGTGGATGTCTTTGCTAGCCTTATTTCTGTGGAATCTGATAACAGATATTTCGGATCTCTTTCAAGACTACAGGGCCGAAGGAAATATCCTCCGATAACAAAGAGAAAGAAACTTTCTGAGAAACTTCTTTGTGTTCTTTGAAATCAGCTCAGAGAGTTACAGCTTTCCACTCAAGAAGCCTTTCGCTAAGACAGTTCTTGTGGAATTGGCAAAGTCATATTTGGAAGCCCATACAGGTCTATGGTGAAAAAGGAAATATCCTTGGATGAAATCTGGAAAGAAGCTTTATGAGAAACTGCTATGTGTTGCGTGACTTCCACTCACAGTGTTACATCTGTATTTCGTGGATCTCTTTGCTAGCCTTATTTCTGTGGATACTGATAACAGATATTTCGGATCCCTTTGAAGACTGTAGGGACAAAGGAAATATCCTCCGATAACAAAGAGAAAGAAGCTTTCTGAGAAATTTCTTTGTGTTCTGTGAAATGATCTCACAGAGTTACAGCTTTCCCCTCAAGAAGCCTTTCGCTAAGACAGTTCTTGTGGATCTGGCAAAGTGATATTTGGAAGCCCATAGAGGACTATGGTGAAAAAGGAAATATCCTCAGATGAAATCTGGAAAGAAGCTTTCTGAGAAACTGCTATGTGTTGTGTGACTTCCACTCACAGAGTTACATCTGTATTTCGTGGATCTCTTTGCTACCCTTATTTCTGTGGAATCTGAGAACAGATATTTCGGATCCCTTTGAAGACTACAGGGCGAAAGGAAATATCCTCCGATAACAAGGAGAAAGAAGATTTCTGAGAAACTTCTTTGTGTTCTGTGAAATCATCTCACAGAGTTACTGCTTTCCCCTCAAGAAGCCTTTCGCTAAGAGAACCTGTGGAATTGGCAAAGTGATATTTGGAAGCCCAAGAGGGCTATGGTGAAAAAGGCAATATCCTCAGATGAAATCTGGAAAGAACCTTTCTGAGAAACTGCTCTGTGATGTGTGACTTCCACTCACAGAGTTACTTTTGTATTTCGTGGATCTCTTTGCTAGCCTTATTTCTGTGGAATCTGAAAACAGTTATTTCGGATCCCTTTGAATACTATAGGGCTAAATGAAATATCCTCCGATAAGAAAGAGAAAGAAGCTTTCTGAGAAACTTCTTTTTGTTCTGTGAAATGATCTCAAGGAGTTACAGCTTTCACCCAAGAAGCCTTTCGATAAGACAGTTTTTGTGGAATTGGCAAAGTGATATTTGGAAGCCCTTAGAGGGCTATGGTTAAAAATGTAATATCCTCAGATGAAATCTGGAAAGAAGCTTTCTGAGAAACTGCTCTGTGATGTGTGACTTCCACTCACAGAGTTACATCTGTATTTCGTGGATCTCTTTGCTAACCTTATTTCTGTGGAATCTGAGAACAGATATTTCGGATACCTTTGAAGACTATAGGGCCAAAGGAAATATCCCCCGATAACAAAGAGAAAGAAGCTTTCTGAGAAACTTCCTTGTGTTCTGTGAAATCACCTCACAGAGTTACAGCTTTCCCTTCAAGATGCCTTTCGCTAAGTCAGTTCTTGTGGAATTGGCTAAGTGATATTTGGAAGTCCATAGAGGGCTCTGGTGAAAAAGGAAATATCCTCAGATGAAATCTGGAAAGAAGCCTTCTGAGAAACTGCTTAGTGTTCTGTTAATTCATCTCACAGAGTTACATCTGTATTTCGTGGATCTCTTTGCTAGCCTTATTTCTGTTGAATCTGAGAACAGTTATTTCGGATCTCTTTGAAGACTATAGGGCCAAAGGAATATCTACCGATAACAAAGAGAAAGAAGCTTTCTGAGAAACTTCTTTGTGTTCTGTGAAATCATCTCACAGAGTTACAGCTTTCCCCCAAGAAGCCTTTCGCTAAGACAGTTCTTGTGGATCTGGCAAAGTGATATTTGGAAGCCCATAGAGGGCTCTGGTGAAAAAGGAAATATCCTCAAATGAAATCTGGAAAGAAGCTTTCTGAGAAACTGCTATGTGTTGTGTGACTTCCACTCACAGAGTTACATCTGTATTTCTTGGATCTCTTTGCTAGACTTATTTCGGTGGAATCTGATAACAGATATTTCGGATCCCTTTGAAGACTACAGGGCCAAAGGAAATATCCTCCGATAACAAGGAGAAAGACGCTTTCTGAGAAACTTCTTTGTGTTCTGTGAAATCATCTCACAGAGTTACTGCTTTCTCCTAAAGAAGCCTTTCGCTAAGAGTACCTGTGGAATTGGCAAAGTGATATTTGGAAGCCCAAGAGGGCTATGGTGAAAAAGGAAATATCCTCTGATGAAATCTCGAAAGAAGCTTTCTGAGAAACTACTCTGTGATGTGTGACTTGCACTCACAGCGTTACATCTGTATGTCGTGGATCACTTTGCTAAGCTTATTTCTGTGGAATCTGATAACAGATATTTCGGATCCCTTTGAAGACTACAGGGCCAAAGGAAATTTTCTCCGATAACAAAGAGAAAGAAGCTTTCTGAGAAACTTCCTTGTGTTCTGTGATATAACCACACAGAGTTACAGCTTTTCCCTCAAGAAGCCTTTCGCTAAGTCAGTTCTTGTGGAATTGGCTAAGTGATATTTGGAAGCCCATAGAGGGCTATGGTGAAAAAGGAAACATCCTCAGATAAAATCTAGAAAGAAGCTTTCTGAGAAACTGCTTAGTGTTCTGTTAATTCATCTCACAGAGTTACATCTGAATTTCGTGGATCTCTTTGCTAGCCTTATTTCTGTGGAATCTGAGAACAGTTATTTCGGATCCCTTTGAAGACTATAGGGCCAAAAGAAATATCCTCCGATAAAAAAGAGAAAGGAGCTTTCTGAGAAACTACTTTGTGTTCTGTGAAATCATCTCACAGAGTTAAAGCTTTCCCCCAAGAAGCCTTTCGATAAGACAGTTTTTGTGGAATTTCCAAAGTGATATTTGGAAGCCCTTAGAGGGCTATGGTGAAAAAGGAAATATCCTCAGATGAAATCTGGAAAGAAGCTTTCTGAGAAACTGCTCTGTGATGTGTGACTTCCACTCACAGAATTACATCTGTATTTAGTGGATCTCATTGCTAGCCTTATTTCTGTGGAATCTGATAACAGATATTTCGGATCCCTTTGAAGACTACAGGGCCAAAGGAAATATCCTCCGATAACAAAGAGAAAGAAGCTTTTTGAGAAACTTCTTGGTGTTCTGTGAAACCATCTCACAGAGTTACAGCTTTCCCCTCAAGAAGCCTTCGCTAAGACAGTTTTTGTGGAATTGGCAAAGTGATATTTGGAAGCCCATAGAGGGCTCTGGTGAAAAAGGAAATACCCTCAGATGAAATCTGGAAAGAAGCTTTCTGAGAAACTACTTAGTGTTGTGTGACTTCCACTTACAGAGTTACATATGTATTAGTGGATATCTTTGCTAGCCTTATTTCTGTGTAATCTGAGAACATCTGTTTCGGATCCCTTTGAAGACTACAGGGCCAAAGGAAATATCCTCCTATAAGAAAGAGAAAGAAGCTTTCTGAGAAACTTCTTTGTGTTCGGTGAAATCATCTCACAGAGTTACAGCTTTCCCCTAAAGAAGCCTTTCACTAAGACAGTTCTTGTGGAATTGGCAAAGTGATATTTGGAAGCCCATAGAGGGCTCTGGTGAAAAAGAAAATATCCTCAGATGAAATCTGGAAAGAATCTTTCTGAGAAACTACTTAGTGTTCTGGTAATTCAACTCAAAGAGTTATATCTGTATTTCGTGGATCTCTTTGCTAGCCTTATTTCTGTGGAATCTGAGAACAGATATTTCATATCCCTTTGAAGACTATAGGGCCAAAGGAAATATCCTCTGATAACAAAGAGAAAGAAGCTTTCTGAGAAACTTCTTTGTGTTCTGTGAAATCTTCACACAGAGTTACAGCTTTCCCCTCAGGAACCCTTTCGTAAAGGCACTTCTTGTGGAATTGGCAAAGTGATAATTGGAAGCCCTTACAGGGCTATGGCGAAAAAGGAAATATCCTCAGATGAAATCTGGAAAGAAGCTTTCTGAGAAACTGCTCTGTGATGTGTGACTTCCACTCACACAGTTACATCTGTATTTCGTCGATCTCTTTGCTAGCCTTATTTCTGTGGAATCTGAGAACATCTGTTTCGGATCCCTTTGAAGACTACAGGGCCACAGGAAATACCCTCTGATAACAAAGAGAAAGAAGCTTTCGTAGAAACTTCGTTGTGTTCTGTGAAATTATCTCACAGAATTACACCTTTCCCCTCAAGAAGCCTTTCGCTAAGACAGTTCTTGTTGAATTGGCAAAGTGATATTTGGAAGCCCATAGAGGGCTATGGTGTAAAAGGAAATATCCTCAGAAGAAATCTGGAAAGGAGCTTTCGGAGAAACTGCTCTGTGATGTGTGACTTCCACTCACAGAGTTACATCTGTATTTCGTGGATCTCTTTGCTCGCCTTATTTCTGTGGAGTCTGAGAACAGAAGTTCGGATCCCTTTGAAGAATATAGGTCCAAAGGAAATATCCACCGATAACGAAGAGAAAGAAGCTCTCTCAGAAACTTCTTTGTGTTCTGTGAAATCATCTCACAGAGTTACAGCTTTTCCCTCAAGAAGCCTTTCGCTTAGACAGTTCTTGTGGAATTGGCATTGTGATATTTGGAATCCCATAGAGGGCTATGGTGAAAAAGGAAATATCCTCAGATGAAATCTGGAAAGAAGCTTTCTAAGAAACTGCTTTGTGATGTGTGACTTCCACTGACAGAGTTGCATCTCTATTTCTTGGATATCATTGCTAGACTTATTTCTGTCGAATCTGAGAACAGATATTTCGGATCCCTTTGAACCATATAGGGCCAAAGGAACTATCCTCCGATAAGAAAGAGAAAGGGGCTTTCTGAGAAACTTCTTTGTGTTCTGTGAAATCATCTCACAGAGTTACAGCTTTCCCCTCAAGAAGCCTTTCGCTAAGACAGTTCTTGTGGAATTGGCAAAGTGATATTTGGAAGCCCATAGACTGCTCTGGTGAAAAAGGAAATATCCTCAGATGAGATCTGGAAAGAAGCTTTCTGAGAAACTGCTCTGTGATGTGTGACTTCCACTCACAGAGTTACATCTGTATTTCGTGGATCTCTTTGATAGCCTTATTTCTGTGGAATCTGAGAACAGATATTTCGGATCCCTTTGAAGTCTATAGGGAAAAAGGAAATATCCGCCGATACCAAAGAGAAAGAAGCTTTATGAGAAACTTCTTTGTGTTCTTTGAAATCATCTCACAGTGTTACAGCTTTGCCCCAAGAAGCCTTTCGATAAGACAGTACTTGTGGAATTGGCAAAGTGATATTTGGAAGCCCATAGAGGGCTCTGTTGAAAAAGGAAATATCCTCAGATGAAATTTGGAAAAAGCTTTCTGAGAAACTGCTTAGTGTTCTGTTAATTTATCTCAAAGAGTGACATCTGTATTTAGTGGATGTCTTTGCTAGCCTTATTTCTGTGGAATCTGAGAACAGATATTTCGGATCCCTTTGAAGACTACAGGGCCAAAGGAAATATCCTCCGATAACAAGGAGAAAGAAACTTTCTGAGAAACTTCTTTGTGTTCTGTGAAATGATCTCACAGAGTTACTGCTTTCCCCTCAAAAATCCTTTCGCTAAGAGTACCTGTGGAATTGGCAAAGTGATATTTGGAAGCCCAAGAGGGCTTTGGTGAAAAAGGAAATATCCTCAGACGAAATCTGGAAAGAAACTTTCTGAGAAAGGGCTCTGTGATGTCTGACTTCCACTCACAGAGTTACATCTGTATTTCGTGGATCTCTTTGCTAACCTTATTTCTGTGGAATCTGATAACAGGTATTTCGGATGCCTTTGAAGACTACAGGTGCAAAGGAAATATCCTCGGATAACAAAGAGAAAGAACCTTTCTGAGAAACTTCTTTATGTTCTGTGAAATCATCTCACAGAGTTACAGCTTTCCCCTAAAGAAGCCTTTCACTAAGACAGTTCTTGTGGAATTGGCAAAGTGATATTTGGAAGCCCATAGAGGGCTCTGGTGAAAAAGAAAATATCCTCAGATGAAATCTGGAAAGAATCTTTCTGAGAAACTACTTAGTGTTCTGGTAATTCAACTCAAAGAGTTATATCTGTATTTCGTGGATCTCTTTGCTAGCCTTATTTCTGTGGAATCTGAGAACAGATATTTCATATCCCTTTGAAGACTATAGGGCCAAAGGAAATATCCTCTGATAACAAAGAGAAAGAAGCTTTCTGAGAAACTTCTTTGTGTTCTGTGAAATCTTCTCACAGAGTTACAGCTTTCCCCTCAGGAACCCTTTCGCAAGGCACTTCTTGTGGAATTGGCAAAGTGATATTTGGAAGCCCTTACAGGGCTATGGTGAAAAAGGAAATATCCTCAGATGAAATCTGGAAAGAAGCTTTCTGAGAAACTGCTCTGTGATGTGTGACTTCCACTCACACAGTTACATCTGTATTTCGTCGATCTCTTTGCTAGCCTTATTTCTGTGGAATCTGAGAACATCTGTTTTGGATCCCTTTGAAGACTACAGGGTCACAGGAAATACCCTCTGATAACAAAGAGAAAGAAGCTTTCGTAGAAACTTCGTTGTGTTCTGTGAAATTATCTCACAGAATTACACCTTTCCCCTCAAGAAGCCTTTCGCTAAGACAGTTCTTGTTGAATTGGCAAAGTGATATTTGGAAGCCCATAGAGGGCTATGGTGTAAAAGGAAATATCCTCAGAAGAAATCTGGAAAGGAGCTTTCTGAGAAACTGCTCTGTGATGTGTGACTTCCACTCACAGAGTTACATCTGTATTTCGTGGATCTCTTTGCTCGCCTTATTTCTGTGGAGTCTGAGAACAGAAGTTCGGATCCCTTTGAAGAATATAGGTCCAAAGGAAATATCCACCGATAACGAAGAGAAAGAAGCTCTCTCAGAAACTTCTTTGTGTTCTGTGAAATCATCTCACAGAGTTACAGCTTTCCCCTCAAGAAGCCTTTCGCTTAGACAGTTCTTGTGGAATTGGCATTGTGATATTTGGAATCCCATAGAGGGCTATGGTGAAAAAGGAAATATCCTCAGATGAAATCTGGAAAGAAGCTTTCTAAGAAACTGCTTTGTGATGTGTGACTTCCACTGACAGAGTTGCATCTCTATTTCTTGGATATCATTGCTAGACTTATTTCTGTCGAATCTGAGAACAGATATTTCGGATCCCTTTGAACCATATAGGGCCAAAGGAACTATCCTCCGATAAGAAAGAGAAAGGGGCTTTCTGAGAAACTTCTTTGTGTTCTGTGAAATCATCTCACAGAGTTACAGCTTTCCCCTCAAGAAGCCTTTCGCTAAGACAGTTCTTGTGGAATTGGCAAAGTGATATTTGGAAGCCCATAGACTGCTCTGGTGAAAAAGGAAATATCCTCAGATGAGATCTGGAAAGAAGCTTTCTGAGAAACTGCTCTGTGATGTGTGACTTCCACTCACAGAGTTACATCTGTATTTCGTGGATCTCTTTGATAGCCTTATTTCTGTGGAATCTGAGAACAGATATTTCGGATCCCTTTGAAGTCTATAGGGAAAAAGGAAATATCCGCCGATACCAAAGAGAAAGAAGCTTTATGAGAAACTTCTTTGTGTTCTTTGAAATCATCTCACAGTGTTACAGCTTTGCCCCAAGAAGCCTTTCGATAAGACAGTACTTGTGGAATTGGCAAAGTGATATTTGGAAGCCCATAGAGGGCTCTGTTGAAAAAGGAAATATCCTCAGATGAAATTTGGAAAAAGCTTTCTGAGAAACTGCTTAGTGTTCTGTTAATTTATCTCAAAGAGTGACATCTGTATTTAGTGGATGTCTTTGCTAGCCTTATTTCTGTGGAATCTGAGAACAGATATTTCGGATCCCTTTGAAGACTACAGGGCCAAAGGAAATATCCTCCGATAACAAGGAGAAAGAAACTTTCTGAGAAACTTCTTTGTGTTCTGTGAAATGATCTCACAGAGTTACTGCTTTCCCCTCAAAAATCCTTTCGCTAAGAGTACCTGTGGAATTGGCAAAGTGATATTTGGAAGCCCAAGAGGGCTTTGGTGAAAAAGGAAATATCCTCAGACGAAATCTGGAAAGAAACTTTCTGAGAAAGGGCTCTGTGATGTCTGACTTCCACTCACAGAGTTACATCTGTATTTCGTGGATCTCTTTGCTAACCTTATTTCTGTGGAATCTGATAACAGGTATTTCGGATGCCTTTGAAGACTACAGGTGCAAAGGAAATATCCTCGGATAACAAAGAGAAAGAACCTTTCTGAGAAACTTCTTTATGTTCTGTGAAATCATCTCACAGAGTTACAGCTTTCCCCTAAAGAAGCCTTTCACTAAGACAGTTCTTGTGGAATTGGCAAAGTGATATTTGGAAGCCCATAGAGGGCTCTGGTGAAAAAGAAAATATCCTCAGATGAAATCTGGAAAGAATCTTTCTGAGAAACTACTTAGTGTTCTGGTAATTCAACTCAAAGAGTTATATCTGTATTTCGTGGATCTCTTTGCTAGCCTTATTTCTGTGGAATCTGAGAACAGATATTTCATATCCCTTTGAAGACTATAGGGCCAAAGGAAATATCCTCTGATAACAAAGAGAAAGAAGCTTTCTGAGAAACTTCTTTGTGTTCTGTGAAATCTTCTCACAGAGTTACAGCTTTCCCCTCAGGAACCCTTTCGCAAGGCACTTCTTGTGGAATTGGCAAAGTGATATTTGGAAGCCCTTACAGGGCTATGGTGAAAAAGGAAATATCCTCAGATGAAATCTGGAAAGAAGCTTTCTGAGAAACTGCTCTGTGATGTGTGACTTCCACTCACACAGTTACATCTGTATTTCGTCGATCTCTTTGCTAGCCTTATTTCTGTGGAATCTGAGAACATCTGTTTTGGATCCCTTTGAAGACTACAGGGTCACAGGAAATACCCTCTGATAACAAAGAGAAAGAAGCTTTCGTAGAAACTTCGTTGTGTTCTGTGAAATTATCTCACAGAATTACACCTTTCCCCTCAAGAAGCCTTTCGCTAAGACAGTTCTTGTTGAATTGGCAAAGTGATATTTGGAAGCCCATAGAGGGCTATGGTGTAAAAGGAAATATCCTCAGAAGAAATCTGGAAAGGAGCTTTCTGAGAAACTGCTCTGTGATGTGTGACTTCCACTCACAGAGTTACATCTGTATTTCGTGGATCTCTTTGCTCGCCTTATTTCTGTGGAGTCTGAGAACAGAAGTTCGGATCCCTTTGAAGAATATAGGTCCAAAGGAAATATCCACCGATAACGAAGAGAAAGAAGCTCTCTCAGAAACTTCTTTGTGTTCTGTGAAATCATCTCACAGAGTTACAGCTTTCCCCTCAAGAAGCCTTTCGCTTAGACAGTTCTTGTGGAATTGGCATTGTGATATTTGGAATCCCATAGAGGGCTATGGTGAAAAAGGAAATATCCTCAGATGAAATCTGGAAAGAAGCTTTCTAAGAAACTGCTCTGTGATGTGTGACTTCCACTGACAGAGTTGCATCTCTATTTCTTGGATATCATTGCTAGACTTATTTCTGTCGAATCTGAGAACAGATATTTCGGATCCCTTTGAACCATATAGGGCCAAAGGAACTATCCTCCGATAAGAAAGAGAAAGGGGCTTTCTGAGAAACTTCTTTGTGTTCTGTGAAATCATCTCACAGAGTTACAGTTTTCCCCTCAAGAAGCCTTTCGCTAAGACAGTTCTTGTGGAATTGGCAAAGTGATATTTGGAAGCCCATAGACTGCTCTGGTGAAAAAGGAAATATCCTCAGATGAGATCTGGAAAGAAGCTTTCTGAGAAACTGCTCTGTGATGTGTGACTTCCACTCACAGAGTTACATCTGTATTTCGTGGATCTCTTTGATAGCCTTATTTCTGTGGAATCTGAGAACAGATATTTCGGATCCCTTTGAAGTCTATAGGGAAAAAGGAAATATCCGCCGATACCAAAGAGAAAGAAGCTTTATGAGAAACTTCTTTGTGTTCTTTGAAATCATCTCACAGAGTTACAGCTTTGCCCCAAGAAGCCTTTCGATAAGACAGTACTTGTGGAATTGGCAAAGTGATATTTGGAAGCCCATAGAGGGCTCTGGTGAAAAAGGAAATATAATCAGATGAAATTTGGAAAAAGCTTTCTGAGAAACTACTTAGTGTTCTGTTAATTCATCTCAAACAGTGACATCTGTATTTCGTGGATGTCTTTGCTAGCCTTATTTCTGTGGAATCTGAGAACAGATATTTCGGATCCCTTTGAAGACTACAGGGCCAAAGGAAATATCCTCCGATAACAAGGAGAAAGAAACTTTCTGAGAAACTTCTTTGTGTTCTGTGAAATGATCTCACAGAGTTACTGCTTTCCCCTCAAAAATCCTTTCGCTAAGAGTACCTGTGGAATTGGCAAAGTGATATTTGGAAGCCCAAGAGGGCTTTGGTGAAAAAGGAAATATCCTCAGACGAAATCTGGAAAGAAACTTTCTGAGAAACGGCTCTGTGATGTCTGACTTCCACTCACAGAGTTACATCTGTATTTCGTGGATCTCTTTGCTAGCCTTATTTCTGTGGAATCTGATAACAGGTATTTCGGATCCCTTTGAAGACTACAGGTGCAAAGGAAATATCCTCCGATAACAAAGAGAAAGAACCTTTCTGAGAAACTTCTTTATGTTCTGTGAAATCATCTCACAGAGTTACAGCTTTCCCCTCAAGAAGCCTTTCACTAAGAGAGTTCTTGTGGAATTGGCAAAGTGATATTTTAAAGCCCATAGAGGGCTATGGTGAAAGAGGAAATATCCTCAGATGAAATCTGGAAAGAAGCTTTCTGAGAAACTGCTATGTGTTGTGTGACTTCCACTCACAGAGTTACATCTGTGTTTCGTGGATCTCTTTGCTAGACTTATTTCGGTGGAATCTGATAACAGATATTTCGGATCCCTTTGAAGACTCCAGGGCCAAAGAAAATATCCTCCGATAACAAAGAGAAAGAAGCTTTCTGAGAAACTTCCTTGTGTTCTGTGATATCACCTCACAGAATTAGAGCTTTCCCCTCAAGAAGCCTTTCGTTAAGTCAGTTCTTGTGGAATTGGCTAAGTGATATTTGGAAGCCCATAGAGGGCTCTGGTGAAAAAGGAAATATCCTCAGATGAAATCTGGAAAGAAGCTTTCTGAGAAACTGCTCTGTGATGTGTGACTTCTACTCACAGAGTTACATCTGTTTTTCTTGGATCTCTTTGGTAGCCTTATTTCTGTGGAATCTGAGAACAGTTATTTCAGATCCCTTTTAAGACTATAGGGCCAAATGAAATATCCTCCGATAACAAAGAGAAAGAAGCTTTCTGAGAATCTTCTTTGTGTTCTGTGAAATCATCTAACAGACTTACAGCTTTCCCCCAAGAAGCCTTTCGATAAGACAGTTTTTGTGGAATTTGCAAAGTGATATTTGGAAGCCTAAAGAAGGCTATGGTGAAAAAGGAAATATCCTCAGATGGAATCTGGAAAGAAGCTTTATGAAAAACTGCTCTGTGATGTGTGACTTCCACTCACAGAGTTTCATTTGTATTTTGTGGATCTCTTTGCTAGCCTTATTTCTGTGGAATCTGAGAACAGATATTTCGGATCCCTTTGAAGACTGTAGGGCCAAAGGAAATAACCTCCGATAACAAAGAGAAAGAAGCTTTCTCAGAAACTTCTTTGTGTTCTGTGAAATCACCTCAGAGAGTTACAGCTTTCCCCTCAAGAAGCTTTTCGCTCAGACAGTTCTTGTGGAATTGGCAAAGTGATATTTGGAAGCCCATAGAGGGCTATGGTGAAAAAGGAAATATCCTCAGACGAAATCTGGAAAGAAGCTTTCTGAGAAACTGCTCTGTGATGTGTGACTTCCACTCACAGAGTTACATCTGTATTTCGTGGATCTCTTTGCTAGCCTTATTTCTGTGGAATCTGAGAACAGATATTTCGGATCCCTTTGAAGGCTATAGGGCCAAAGGAAATATCCTCCGATAACAAAGAGAAAGAAGCTTTCTCAGAAACTTCTTTGTGTTCTGTGAAATCGTCTCACAGAGTTACAGCTTTCCCCACAAGAAGCCTTTCGCTACGATAGTTTTTGTGGAATTGGCAAAGTGATATTTGGAAGCCCATAGAAGCTCTGGTGAAAAAGGAAATATCCTCAGATGGAATCTGGAAAGAAGCTTTCTGAGAAACTGCTTAGTGTTCTGTTAATTCATCTCACAGTGTTACATCTGTATTTCGTGGATCTCTTTGCTAGCCTTATTTCTGTGGAATCTGAGAACAGATATGTCGGATCCCTTTGAAGAATACAGGGCCAAAGGAAATATCCTCCGATAAAAAACAGAAAGAAGCTTTCGGGGAAACTTCTTTGTGTTCTGTGAAATCACCTCACAGAGTTACAGAATTCCCCTCAAGAAGCCTTTCGCTAAGTCAGTTCTTGTCGAATTGGCTAAGAGATATTTGGAAGCCCCTAGAGGGCTCTGGTGCAAAAGTAAATATTCTCAGATGAAATCTGGAAAGAAGCTTTCTGAGAAACTGCTTTGTGTTCTGTTAATTCATCTCACAGCGTTACATCTGTATTTCGAGGATCTCTTTGCTAGCCTTATTTCTGTTGAATCTGAGAACAGATATTTCGAATCCCTTTGAAGACTACAGAGCCAAAGGAAATATCCTCCGATAACAAGGAGAAAGACACTTTCTGAGAAACTTCTTTGTGTTCTGTGAAATCACTCAGAGAGTTACTGCTTTCCCCTCAAGAAGCCTTTCGCTAAGACAGTTCTTGTGGAATTGGAAAAGTGATATTTGGAAGTCCATTGAGGGCTATGGTGAAAAAGGAAATATCCTCAGATGAAATCTGGAAGGAAGCTTTCTGAGAAACTGCTCTGTGATGTGTGACTTCCACTCACAGAGTTACATCTGTATTTCGTGGATCTCTTTGCTAACCTTATTTCTGTGCAATCTGATAACAGATATTTCGGATCCCTTTTAAGACTATGGGGCCAAAGGAAATGTCCTCCGATAACAAAGAGAAAGAAACTTTCTGAGAAACTTCTTTGTGTTCTGTGAAATCATCTCACAGAGTTACAGCTTTCCCCTCAAGAAGCCTTTCGCTAAGACAGTTCTTGTGGAATTGGCAAAGTGATATTTGGAAGCCCTTAGAGGGCTCTGGTAAAAAGGAAATATCCTCAGATGAAATCTGGAAAGAAGCTTTCTGAGAAACTACTTAGTGTTGTGTGACTTCCACTCACAGAGTTACATCTGTATTTCGTGGATCTCTTTGCTAGCCTTATTTCGGTGGAATCTGATAACAGATATTTCGGATCCCTTTGAAGACTACAGTGCCAAAGGAAATATCCTCCGATAACAAGGAGAAAGACACTTTCTGAGAAACTTCTTTGTGTTCTGTGAAATCATCTCACAGAGTTACTGCTTTCCCCTCAAGAAGCCTTTCGCTAAGAGCACCTGTGGAATTGGCAAAGTGATATTTGGAAGCCCAAGAGGGCTATGATGAAAAAGGAAATATCCTCCGATGAAATCTGGAAGGAACCTTTCTGAGAAATTGCTCTGTTATGTGTGACTTCCACTCACAGAGTTACATCTGTATTTCGTGGATCAGTTTGCTAGCCTTATTTCTGTGAAATCTGATAACAGATATTTCGGATCCCTTTGAAGACTACAGGGCCAAAGGAAATTTCCTCCGATAACAAAGAGAAAGAAACTTTCTGAGAAACTTCTTTTTGTTCTGTGAAATCACCTCAGAGAGTTACAGATTTGCCCTGAAGAAGCCTTTCGCTAAGTCAGTTCTTGTGGAATTGGCAAAGTGATATTTGGAAGCCCATAGAGGGCTCTGGTGAAAAAGTAAATATCCTCAGACGCAATCTGAAAAGAAGCTTTCTGAGAAACTGCTCTGTGATGTGTGACTTCCACTCACAGAGTTACATTTGTATTTCGTGGATCTCTTTGCTAGCCTTATTTCTGCGGATTCTGAGAACAGATATTTCGGATCCCTTTGATGATTATAGGGCCAAAGGAAATAACCTCCGATATCAAAGAGAAAGAAGCGTTCTCAGAAACTTATTTGTGTTCTGCGAAATCATCTCACAGAGTTACACCTTTCCCCTCAAGAAGCCTTTCGCTAAGACAGTTCTTCTGGAATTGGCAAAGTGATATTTGGAAGCCCATAGAAGCTCTGGTGAAAAAGGAAATATCCTCAGATGGAATCTGGAAAGAAGCTTTCTGAGAAACTGCTTAGTGTTCTGTTAATTCATCTCACAGTGTGACATCTTTATTTCGTGGTTCTCTTTGCTAGCCTTATTTCTGTGGAATCTGATAACAGATATTTCGGATCCCTTTGAAGATTACAGGGCCAAAGAAAATATCCTCCGGTAACAAAGAGAAAGAAACTTTCTGAGAAACTTCTTTGTGTTCTGTGAAATCACCTCAGAGAGTTACAGCTTTCCCCTCAAGAAGCCTTTCGCTAAGACAGTTCTTGTGGAATTGGCAAAGTGATATTTGGAAGCCCATAGAGGGCTATGGTGAAAAAGGAAATATCCTCAGATGAAATCTGGAAAGAAGCTTTCTGAGAAACTGCTCTGTGATGTGTGACTTCCACTCACAGAGTTACATTTGTATTTCGTGGATCTCTTTGCTAGCCTTATTTCTGTGGAATCTGAGAACTTATTTCGGATCCCTTTGAAGACTATAGGGCCAAAGGAAATAACCTACGATATCAAAGAGAAAGAAGCTTTCGGAGAAACTTCTTTGTGTTCTGTGAAATCATCTCACAGAGTTACACCTTTCCCCTGATGAAGCCTTTCGCTAAGACAGTTCTTCTGGAATTGGCAAAGTGATATTTGGAAGCCCATAGAAGCTCTGGTGAAAAAGGAAATATCCTCAGATGGAATCTGGAAAGAAGCTTTATAAGAAACTGCTCTGTGATGTGTGACTTCCACTCCCAGAGTTACATTTGTATTTCGTGCATCTCTTTGCTAGCCTTATTTCCATGGAATCTGAGAACAGATATTTCGGATCCCTTTGAATACTATAGGGCCAAAGGAAATATTCTCCGATAACAAAGAGAAAGAAGCTTTCGGAGAAACTATTTTGTGTTCTGTGAAATCATCTCACAGAGTTACAGCTTTCCCCTCAAGAAGCCTTTCGCTAAGACAGTTCTTGAGGAATTGGCAAAGTGATATTTGGAAGCCCATAGAGGGCTATGGTGAAAAAGGAAATATCCTCAGACGAAATCTGGAAAGAAGCTTTCTGAGAAACTGCTCTGTGATGTGTGACTTCCACTCACAGAGTTACATTTGTATTTCGTGGTTCTCTTTGCTATCCTTATTTCTGTGGAATCTGAGAACAGATATTTCGGATCCCTTTGAAGATTATAGGGCCAAAGGAAATATCCTCCGATAACAAAGAGAAAGAAGCTTTCTGAGAAACTTCTTTGTGTTCTGTGAAATCATCTCACAGAGTTACAGCTTTCCCCCAAGAAGCCTTTTGATAAGACAGTTTTTGTGGAATTTGCAAAGTGATATTTGGAATCTCATAGAGGGCTATGGTGAAAAAGGAAATATCCTCAGATGAAATCTGGAAAGAAGCTTTCTGAGAAACTGCTCTGTGATGTGTGACGTCCACTCACAGAGTTACATCTGTATTTCGTGGATCTCTTTGCTAACCTTATTTCTCTGGAATCTGAGAACAGATATTTCGGATCCCTTTGAAGACTACAGGGCCAAAGGAAATTTCCTCCGATAACAAAGAGAAAGAAGCTTTCTGAGAAACTTCCTTGTGTTCTGTGAAATCACCTCACAGAGTTACAGCTTTCCCCTCAAGAAGCCTTTCGCTAAGACAGTTCTTGTGGAATTGGCTAAGTGATATTTGGAAGCCCATAGAGGGCTCTGTTGAAAAAGGAAATATCCTCAGATGAAATCTGGAAAGAAGCTTTCTGAGAAACTGCTTAGTGATCTGTTCATTCATGTCACAGATTTACATCTGTATTTTGTGGATCTCTTTGCTAGCCTTATTTCTGTTGAATCTGAAAACAGTTTTTTCGGATCCCTTTGAAGACTATAGGGCCAAATGAAATATCCTCCGATAACAAAGAGAAAGAAGCTTTCTGAGAAACTTCCTTGTGTTCTGTCAAATCACCTCACAAAGTTATAGCTTTCCCCTCAAGAAGCCTTTCCCTAAGACAGTTCTTGTGGAATTGGCTAAGTGATATTTAGAAGCCCATAGAGGGCTCTGGTGAAAAAGGAATTATCCTCAGATGAAATTTGGAAAGAAGCTTTCTGAGAAACTGCTTAGTGTTCTGTTAATTCATCTCACAGTGTGACATCTTTATTTCGTGGTTCTCTTTGCTAGCCTTATTTCTGTGGAATCTGATAACAGATATTTCGGATCCGTTTGAAGACTACAGGGCCAAAGGAAATATTCTCCGATAACAAAGAGAAAGAAACTTTCTGAGAAACTTCTTTGTGTTCTGTGAAATCACCTCAGAGAGTCACAGCTTTCCCCTCAAGAAGCCTTTCGCTAAGACAGTTCTTGTGGAATTGGCAAAGTGATATTTGGAAGCCGATAGAGGGCTATGGTGAAAAAGGAAATATCCTCAGACGAAATCTGGAAAGAAGCTTTCTGAGAAACTGCTCTGTGATGTGTGACTTCCACTCACAGAGTTACATTTGTATTTCGTGGATCTCTTTGCTAGCCTTATTTCTGTGGAATCTGAGAACTGATTTCGGATCCCTTTGAAGACTATAGGGCCAAAGGAAATAACCTCCGATATCAAAGAGAAAGAAGCTTTCGGAGAAACTTCTTTGTGTTCTGTGAAATCATCTCACAGAGTTACACCTTTCCCCTCAAGAAGCCTTTCGCTAAGACAGTTCTTGAGGAATTGGCAAAGTGATATTTGGAAGCCCATAGAAGCTCTGGTGAAAAAGGAAATATCCTCAGATGGAATCTGGAAGGAAGCTTTATGAGAAACTGCTCTGTGATGTGTGACTTCCACTCACAGAGTTACATTTGTATTTCGTGCATCTCTTTGCTAGCCTTATTTCCGTGGAATCTGAGAACAGATATTTCGGATCCCTTTGAAGACTATAGGGCCAAAGGAAATATCCTCCGATAACAAAGAGAAAGAAGCTTTCGGAGAAACTTCTTTGTGTTCTGTGAAATCATCTCACAGA
This sequence comes from Macaca nemestrina, assembly GCF_043159975.1. Lineage (NCBI taxonomy): Eukaryota > Metazoa > Chordata > Mammalia > Primates > Cercopithecidae > Macaca > Macaca nemestrina. The sequence continues at coordinate 33,063,427 of NC_092142.1, read as the reverse complement.
GTTACAGCTTTCCCCTCAAGAAGCCTTTCGCTAAGACAGTTCTTGAGGAATTGGCAAAGTGATATTTTTAAGCCCATAGAGGGCTATGGTGAAAAAGGAAATATCCTCAGACGAAATCTGGAAAGAAGCTTTCTGAGAAACTGCTCTGTGATGTGTGACTTCCACTCACAGAGTTACATTTGTATTTCGTGGTTCTCTTTGCTATCCTTATTTCTGTGGAATCTGAGAACAGATATTTCGGATCCCTTTGAAGATTATAGGGCCAAAGGAAATATCCTCCGATAACAAAGAGAAAGAAGCTTTCTGAGAAACTTCTTTGTGTTCTGTGAAATCATCTCACAGAGTTACAGCTTTCCCCCAAGAAGCCTTTCGATAAGACAGTTTTTGTGGAATTTGCAAAGTGATATTTGGAATCTCATAGAGGGCTATGGTGAAAAAGGAAATATCCTCAGATGAAATCTGGAAAGAAGCTTTCTGACAAACTGCTCTGTGATGTGTGACGTCCACTCACAGAGTTACATCTGTATTTCGTGGATCTCTTTGCTAGCCTTGTTTCTGTGGAATCTGAGAACCTTTATTTCGGATCCCTTTGAAGACTACAGGGCCAAAGGAAATTTCCTCCGATAACAAAGAGAAAGAAACTTTCTGAGAAACTTCCTTGTGTTCTGTGAAATCACCTCACAGAGTTACAGCTTTCTCCTCAGGAAGCCTTTCCCTAAGACAGTTCTTGTGGAATTGGCTAAGTGATATTTGGAAGCCCATAGAGGGCTCTGTTGAAAAAGGAAATATCCTCATATGAAATTTGGAAAGAAGCTTTCTGAGAAACTGCTTAGTGTTCTGTTAATTCATCTCACAGAGTTACATCTGTATTTCGTGGATCTCTTTGCTAGCCTTATTTCTGTGGAATCTGAGAACAGATATTTCGGATCCCTTTGAAGACTACAGGGCCAAAGGAAATATCCTCCGATAACAAAGAGAAAGAAACTTTCTGAGAAACTTCTTTGTGTTCTGTGAAATCATCTCACAGAGTTACAGCTTTCCCCTCAAGAAACCCTTCACTAAGACAGTTCTTGTGGAATTGGCAAAGTGATATTTGGAAGCCCATAGAGGGCTATGGTGAAAAAGGAAATATCCTCAGACGAAATCTGGAAAGAAGCCTTCTGAGAAACTGCTCTGTGATGTGTGACTTCCACTCACAGAGTTACATTTGTATTTCGTGGTTCTCTTTGCTAGCCTTATTTCTCTGGAATCTGAGAACATCTCTTTCGGATCCATTTGAAGACTATAGGGCCAAAGGAAATATCCTCCGATAACAAAGAGAAAGAAGCTTTCTGAGAAACTTCTTTGTGTTCTGTGAAATCACCTCACAGAGTTACAGCTTTCCCCTCAAGAAGCCTTTCACTAAGACAGTTCTTGTGGAATTGGCAAAGTGATATTTGGAAGCCTAAGGAGGGCTACTGTGAAAAGGGGAATATCCTCAGATGAAAACTCTAAAGAACCAATCTGAGAAACTGCTTAGTGTTTTGGTAATTCATCTCACAGTTTTACAGCTTTCCCCTCAAGGAGCCTTTCGCTAAGACTGTTCTTGTGGAATTTTCAAAGTGATATTTGGAAGCCCATGGAAGGCTATGGTGAAAAAGGAAATATCCTCAGGTGAAAACTGGAAATAAGCTTTCTGAGAAACTCTCTTGTGATGTGTGACCTCCACTCACAGAGGTACAGCTGTATTTCTTGGAGCTGTTTGCTAGCCTTCTTTCTGTTGAATCTGACAAATTATATTTCAGATCCCTTTGAAGACTATAGGGCCATAGCAAATATCCTCCGATAACAAAGAGAAAGAAGCTTTCTGAGAAACTTCGTTGTGATTTGTCAATTAACCTCCCAGAGTTACAACTTTCTCCTAAAGAAGCCTTTCGCTAGGACGGTTCTTGTGGAATTGGCAAAGTGATATTTGGAAGCCCTTGGAGGGATATGGTGAAAAAGGAAATATCTTCAAATGAAAACTGGAAAGAAGCTTTCTGAGAAACTGCTTAGTGTTCTGTTAATTCATCTCACAGAGTTACAGCTTTCCCCTCAAGAAGCCGTTCGCTAAGCCTGTTCTTGTGGAATTTGCATTGTGATATTTGGAAGCCCAAAGAGGGCTATGGTGAAAAAGAAAATATTCTCAGAGAAAAACTGGAAAGAAGCTTTCTGAGAAACTGCTTTGTGATGTGTGACTTCCACTCACAGAGTTACAGCTGTGTTTCGTGGATCTGTTTGCTAGCCTTATTTCTCTGGAATCTGAGAACTGAGATTTCGGATGTCTTTGAAGACTATAGGGCTAAAGAAAATGTCCTCCGATAACAAAGAGAAAGAAGCATTCTGAGCAACTTCTTTGTATTCTGTGAAATCATCTCACAGAGTTACAGCTTTCCCCTGAAGAAGCGTTTTGCTAAGACTGTTCTTGTGGAATTTGCAAAGTGATATTTTGAAGCCCAAGGAGTGCTATAGTGAAAAAGGAATATCCTCAGATGAAAACTGTAAAGAACCTATCTGAGAAACTGCTTAGTGTTTTGGTAATTCATCTCACAGATTTACAGCTTTCCCCTCAAGAAGCCTTTCGCTAAGACTGTTCTTGTGGAATTTTGAAAGTGATATTTGGAAGCCCATGGAGGGCTATGGTGAAAAAGGAAATATCCTCAGGGTAAAACTGGAAAGAAGCTTTCTGAGAAACTCTCTTGTGATGTGTGACCTCCACTCACAGAGGTACAGCTGTATTTCGTGGAGCTGTTTGCTAGCCTTCTTTCTGTGGAATCTGACAAATGATAATTCGGATCCCTTTGAAGACTATAGGGCCAAAGCAAATATCCTCCGATCGCAAAGAGAAAGAAGCTGTCTGAGAAATTTCTTTGTGATCTGTCAATTCATTGCACAGAGTTACAGCATTCCCCTCAGGAAGCCTTTCACTACGACTGTTCTTGTGAAATTTGCAAAGTGATATTTGGAAGCCTATGGAGGGCTACTGTGAAAAGGGGAATATCCTCAGATAAAAACTGGAGAGAAGCTTTCTGAGAAACTTCTCTGTGTTCTGTGAATTCATCTCACAGAATTACAGCTTTTCCCTCCAGAATTCGTTCGATAACTGTTCTTGTGGAATTTTCCAAGGGGTATTTGGAAGCCCATAGAGGCCTCGGGTGAAAAAGAAAATATCCTCAGACGAAAACTGTAAAGAAGCTTTCTGGGAAACTGCTTTGTGATGTGTGACTTCCACTCAGTAAGTTACAGCTGTGTTTCGTGGAGCTGTTTGCAAGCCTTATTTCTGTGGAATCCGAGAACTGATATTTCGGATCCCTTTGAGTATTATAGGGCCAAAGCAAACATCCTCAGATCAAAATGAGAAAGAAGCTTTTGAGAATCTTCTTTGTGATCTGTGAATTCACCTCAGAGTGTTACAACTTTCCCCTCAAGAAGCCTTTCGCTACGACTATTCTTGTGAAATTCGGAAAGTGATATTTGGAAGCCCATGGAGTGCTATGGTGAAAAATTAAATGTCATCAGATGAAAATTGAAAGAAGCTTTCTGAGAAACTGTTTTGTGATGTGTGACTTCCACTCACTGAGTTACAGCTATATTTCATGGACCTGTTTGCTAGCCTTATTTCTGTGGAATCTGAGAACTGATATTTCGGATCCCTTTGAAGACTATAGGGCCAAAGCAAGTATCCTCCGATCAAATTGAGAAAGAAGCTTTCTGAGAAACTTCTTTGTGATCTGTGAATTCATCTCACAGAGATACAGCATTCCTCTCAAGAAGCCTTTCCCTAAGATTGTTCTTGTGGAATTTCCAATGTGATATTTTGGAACCCATGGAGGGCTATGCTGAAAGGGAAATATCCTCAGATAAAAACTGCAAAGAAGCTTTCTGAGAAACTGCTCTGTGTTCTATGAATTCATCTCACAGAGTTACAGCTTTCCCCTCCAGAAGCCGTTCGCTAAGACTGTTCTTGTGGAATTGGCAAAGGGATATTTGGAAGCCGTAGAGGCCTATGGTGAAAAAGAAAATATCCTCAGATGAAAACTGGAAAGAAGCTTTCTGAGAAACTGCTTTGTGATGTGTGACTTCCACTCACTCAGTTACAGCTGTATTTCGTTGAGCTGTTTGCTAGCCTTATTTCTGTGGAATCTGAGAACTGATATATTGGATAACTTGGAAGAATGTAGGGCCAAAGGAAGTATCCTCTCATCAAAATGAGAAAGAAGCTTTCTGAGAAACTTCTTTGTGATCAGTGAATTAATCTCACAGTGTTACAGCTTTCCCCTCAAAAACTTTTAACTGAGACTGTTCTTGTGGAAATTGCACGGTGATATTTGGAAGCCCATGGAGGGTTATGGTGAAATGGGAAATATCCTCAGATAAAAACTGGAAAGAAGCTTTTGGAGAAACGGGTCTGTGTTCTATGAATTCATCTCACAGAGTTACAGCTTACCCCTCCAGAAGCCATTCGCTAAGATTGTTCTTGTGGAATTTGCAAAGGGATATTTGGAAGCCCATAGACGCCTATGTTGAAAAACAAAATATCCTCAGATTAAAACAGGAAAGAAGCTTTCTGAGAAACTACTTTGTGATGTGGGACTTCCACTCACTTACTTACAGCTGTATTTCGTGGAGCTGTTTGCTAGCCTTATTTCTATCGTATCTGAGAACTGATATTTCGGATCCCTAGGAGGACTATAGGACCAAAGGAAATATCTTCCGATGAAAATTAGAAAGAAAATTTCTGAGAACCTTTTTGTGATATGTGCATTCATCTTACTAATTTACAGCTTTGCCTTCAAGAAGCCTTTCGCTAAGACTGTTTTGTGGAATTTGCAAAGTGATATTGGGAAGCCCATGGAGGGTTATGGTGAAAGGGGAAATATCCTCAGATAAAATTGGAAAGAAGCTTTCAGAGAAACTGCTCTGTGTTCTGTGAATTCATCTAAAAGCGTTAGAGCTTTCCCCTCCAGAAGCCGTTCACTAGGATTGTTCTTGTGGATTTTGCAAAGGGATATTTGGCAGCCATAGAGGCCTACGGTGAAAAAGAAAATATCCTCAGATGAAAACTGGAAAGAAGATTTCTGAGCAACTGCTTTGTGATGTGTGACTTCCACTCACTGAGTTATAGCTGTATTTCCTGGAGCTGTTTGCTAACCTTATTTCTACGGAATCTGAGAACTGATATTTCGGATGCCGTTGAAGACTATAGGGACAAAGCAAATATCCTCTGAGAAAAATGAGAAAGAAGCTTTCTGAGAAACTTCTTTGTGATCTGTGAATTCATCTCACAGAGTTACAGCTTTCCCCTTAAGAAGCCTTTCGCTAAGACTGTTCTTGTGGAATTGGCAAACGGATATTTGGGAGCCCATGGAGGGCTATGGTGAATAGGGAAATACCCTCAGATAAAAACTGGAAAGAAGCTTTCTGAGAAATGGCTCTGTGTTCTATGAATTCATCTCACAGTGTTACAGCTTTCCCCTCCAGAAGTCGTTCGCTAAGACTGTTCTTGTGGAATTGGAAAAGGGATATTTGGAAGCCCATAGAGGCCTATGGTGAAAAAGAAAATATCCTCAGATGAAAACTGGAAAGAAGCTTTCTGAGCAACTGCTTTGTGATGTGTGACTTCCACTCACTGAGTTATAGCTGTATTTCCTGGAGCTGTTTGCTAGCCTTATTTCTACGGAATCTGAGAACTGATATTTCGGATCCCGTTGAAGACTATAGGGACAAAGCAAATATCCTCTGCTAAAAATGAGAAAGAAGCTTTCTGAGAAACTTCTTTGTGATCTGTGAATTCATCTCACAGAGTTACAGCTTTCCCCTTAAGAAGCCTTTTGCTAAGACTGTTCTTGTGGAATTGCAAACGGATATTTGGAAGCCCATGGAGGGCTATGTTGAATAGGGAAATACCCTCAGATAAAAACTGGAAAGAAGCTTTCTGAGAAACGGCTCTGTGTTCTATGAGTTCATCTCACAGAGTTACAGCTTTCCCCTCCAGAAGCCGTTCGCTAAGACTGTTCTTGTGGAATTTGCAAAGGGATATTTGGAAGCCCATAGAGGGCTATGTTGAAAAAGGAAATATCCTCAGATGAAATCTGGAAAGATGCTTTCTGAGAAAATGCTTTGTGATGTGTGACTTCCACTCAGTGAGTTACAGCTGTATTTCGTGGGGCTGTTTGCTAAACTTGTTTCTGTGGAATCTGAGAACTGATATTTCGGATCCCTTTGAAGACTATAGGTCTAAAGGAAATATCCTCCGATCAAAATGAGAAAGAAGCTTTCTGAGAAACTTCTTTGTGTATTGTGAATTTATCTCACAGAGTTACAGCATTTCCCTCAAGAATCCGTTCGGTTAGTCTTTTCTTGTAGAATTTGGAAAGTGATACTTGGAATCCCATAGAGGGCTATGGTGAAAAGAAAATATCTTCAATAAAAACTAGAAAGAGGTTTTCTGAGAAACTGCTTTGTGTTCTGTTAGTTCATCTCACAGAGTTACAGCTTTCCCCTCAAGAAGCCTTTTGCTAAAACTGTTCTTGTGGAATTTGCAAAGTGATATTTGGAAGCCCATAGAGGGCAACGGTGAAAAGGAAAATATCCTCAGATAAAAACTGGAAGGAAGCTTTCTGAAAAACTGCTTTGTGTTCTGTTAATTCATCTCACAGAGTTACAGCTTTCCCCTCAAGAAAACGTTCGGTTAGTCTTTTCTTGTGGAATTTGCAAAGTGATATTTGGAAGCCCATAGAGGCCTATGGTGAAATAGAAAATATCGTCAGATAAAAACTGGAAAGAAGCTTTCTGAGAAAATGCTTTGGACGTGTGACTTCCACTCACTGAGTTACAGCTGTATTTCGAGGGGCTGTTTTCTAGCCTTATTTCTGTGGAATGTGAGAACTGATAGTTCAGATCCCTTTGAACACTATAGGGCCAATGGGAATATCCTCCGAGAAAAATGAGATTGAAGCGTTCTGAGAAACTTCTTTGTGTTCTGTAACTTCATCTCACAGAGTTACAACTATCCCTCAAGAAGTCGTTCGCTAAGATTGTTCCTATGGAATTTGCAAAGGGATATTTGGAACCCCAGAGAGGAGTATGCTGAAAAAAAAAATATCCTCAGAGAAAAACTGGAAAGAGGCTTTCTGAGTGGCTTCTTTGTGATCTGTGAATTCATCTCACAGAGTTACAGCTTTCCCCTCAAGAAGCCGTTCGGTTAGACTTTTCTTGTGGAATTTGCAAAGTGATGTTTCGTAGCCCATAGAGGGGTATGGCGAAAAGAAAATATCGTCAGTTAAAAACTGGAAAGAAGCTTTCTGAGAAACTGCTTTGGAAGTGTGACTTCCACTCACTGAGTTACAGCTGTGTTTCGTGGAGCTGTTTTCTAGCCTTATTTCTGTGTAATCTCAGAACGGATATTTCAGATCCCTTTGAAGACTATAGGGCCAAGGGAATATCCTCCGATATAAATGAGAAAGAATCTTTCTGAGAAACTATTTTGTGTTCTGTAAATTCATCTCACAGAGTTACAGCTTTGCCCTCAATAAGTCGTTCGCTAAGACTGTTCTTGTGGAATCTCCAAAGAGATATTTCGAAGCCCAAAGAGGGCTATGATGAAAAAGAATATATCCTCAGATAAAAACTTGAACAGTCTTTCTGAGATATTGCTTTGTGATGTGTGACATCCACTCACTGAATTACAGCTGTATTTCATGGAAATGTTTGCTAGCCTTATTTCTGTGGAATCTGCGAACTTATATTTCAGATCCCTTGGAAGACTATAAGGCCAAAGGAAATATCCTGCAATAAAAATGAGAAAGAAGCTTTCTGAGAAACTTCTTATTGATCTGTGAATTCATCTCACAGAGTTACAGCTTTCCTCTCAAGAAGTCGTTCTCTAAGAATTTTCTTGTGGAATTTGCAAAGTGGTATTTGGAAGCCCATAGAGGGCTAAGGTGAAAAACAAAATATCCTCAGATAAAAACTGGAAAGAAGATTTCTGAGAAATTGTTTTGTCATGTGTCACTTCCCCTCATTGAGTTATAGTCGTATTTCGTGGAGCTGTTTGTTAGCCTTATTTCTGTGGAATCTGAGAACTGATATTTCGGATCCCTTTGAAGACCATAGGGCCAAAGGAAACATGCTCCGAAAAAAATGAGAAAGAAGCTTTCTGAGAAACTTCTTTGTGATCTGTAAATTAATCTCACAGCGTTACATCTTTCCCCTCAAGAAACCTTTCGCTAAGACTGTTCTTGTGGAATTGGCAAAGTGATATTTGGAAGCCCATGAAGGGCTATGGTGAAAAAGAAGATATCCTCAGATAAAAACTGGAAAGAAGATTTCTGAGAAACTGCTTTGTGATAAGTGACTTCCACTCAGTGAGTTACAGCTGTATTTCGTGGAGCTGTTGGCTAGCATTATTTCTGTGCAATCTGAGAACTGATATTTCCGATGCCTTTGAAGACTATAGGGCCAAAGGAACTATCTTCCGATAAAAATGAGAAGGAAGCTTTCTGAGAAACTCTCTTGTGATGTGTGACCTCCACTCACAGAGGTACAGCTGTATTTCTTGGAGCTGTTTGCTAGCCTTCTTTCTGTTGAATCTGACAAATTATATTTCAGATCCCTTTGAAGACTATAGGGCCATAGCAAATATCCTCCGATAACAAAGAGAAAGAAGCTTTCTGAGAAACTTCGTTGTGATCTGTCAATTAACCTCCCAGAGTTACAACTTTCTCCTAAAGAAGCCTTTCGCTAGGACGGTTCTTGTGGAATTGGCAAAGTGATATTTGGAAGCCCTTGGAGGGATATGGTGAAAAAGGAAATATCTTCAAATGAAAACTGGAAAGAAGCTTTCTGAGAAACTGCTTAGTGTTCTGTTAATTCATCTCACAGAGTTACAGCTTTCCCCTCAAGAAGCCGTTCGCTAAGCCTGTTCTTGTGGAATTTGCATTGTGATATTTGGAAGCCCAAAGAGGGCTATGGTGAAAAAGAAAATATTCTCAGAGAAAAACTGGAAAGAAGCTTTCTGAGAAACTGCTTTGTGATGTGTGACTTCCACTCACAGAGTTACAGCTGTGTTTCGTGGATCTGTTTGCTAGCCTTATTTCTCTGGAATCTGAGAACTGAGATTTCGGATGTCTTTGAAGACTATAGGGCTAAAGAAAATATCCTCCGATAACAAAGAGAAAGAAGCATTCTGAGCAACTTCTTTGTATTCTGTGAAATCATCTCACAGAGTTACAGCTTTCCCCTGAAGAAGCGTTTTGCTAAGACTGTTCTTGTGGAATTTGCAAAGTGATATTTTGAAGCCCAAGGAGTGCTATAGTGAAAAAGGAATATCCTCAGATGAAAACTGTAAAGAACCTATCTGAGAAACTGCTTAGTGTTTTGGTAATTCATCTCACAGATTTACAGCTTTCCCCTCAAGAAGCCTTTCGCTAAGACTGTTCTTGTGGAATTTTGAAAGTGATATTTGGAAGCCCATGGAGGGCTATGGTGAAAAAGGAAATATCCTCAGGGTAAAACTGGAAAGAAGCTTTCTGAGAAACTCTCTTGTGATGTGTGACCTCCACTCACAGAGGTACAGCTGTATTTCGTGGAGCTGTTTGCTAGCCTTCTTTCTGTGGAATCTGACAAATGATAATTCGGATCCCTTTGAAGACTATAGGGCCAAAGCAAATATCCTCCGATCACAAAGAGAAAGAAGCTGTCTGAGAAATTTCTTTGTGATCTGTCAATTCATTGCACAGAGTTACAGCATTCCCCTCAGGAAGCCTTTCACTACGACTGTTCTTGTGAAATTTGCAAAGTGATATTTGGAAGCCTATGGAGGGCTACTGTGAAAAGGGGAATATCCTCAGATAAAAACTGGAGAGAAGCTTTCTGAGAAACTTCTCTGTGTTCTGTGAATTCATCTCACAGAATTACAGCTTTTCCCTCCAGAATTCGTTCGATAACTGTTCTTGTGGAATTTTCCAAGGGGTATTTGGAAGCCCATAGAGGCCTCGGGTGAAAAAGAAAATATCCTCAGACGAAAACTGTAAAGAAGCTTTCTGGGAAACTGCTTTGTGATGTGTGACTTCCACTCAGTAAGTTACAGCTGTGTTTCGTGGAGCTGTTTGCAAGCCTTATTTCTGTGGAATCCGAGAACTGATATTTCGGATCCCTTTGAGTATTATAGGGCCAAAGCAAACATCCTCAGATCAAAATGAGAAAGAAGCTTTTGAGAATCTTCTTTGTGATCTGTGAATTCACCTCAGAGTGTTACAACTTTCCCCTCAAGAAGCCTTTCGCTACGACTATTCTTGTGAAATTCGGAAAGTGATATTTGGAAGCCCATGGAGTGCTATGGTGAAAAATTAAATGTCATCAGATGAAAATTGAAAGAAGCTTTCTGAGAAACTGTTTTGTGATGTGTGACTTCCACTCACTGAGTTACAGCTATATTTCATGGACCTGTTTGCTAGCCTTATTTCTGTGGAATCTGAGAACTGATATTTCGGATCCCTTTGAAGACTATAGGGCCAAAGCAAGTATCCTCCGATCAAATTGAGAAAGAAGCTTTCTGAGAAACTTCTTTGTGATCTGTGAATTCATCTCACAGAGATACAGCATTCCTCTCAAGAAGCCTTTCCCTAAGATTGTTCTTGTGGAATTTCCAATGTGATATTTTGGAACCCATGGAGGGCTATGCTGAAAGGGAAATATCCTCAGATAAAAACTGCAAAGAAGCTTTCTGAGAAACTGCTCTGTGTTCTATGAATTCATCTCACAGAGTTACAGCTTTCCCCTCCAGAAGCCGTTCGCTAAGACTGTTCTTGTGGAATTGGCAAAGGGATATTTGGAAGCCGTAGAGGCCTATGGTGAAAAAGAAAATATCCTCAGATGAAAACTGGAAAGAAGCTTTCTGAGAAACTGCTTTGTGATGTGTGACTTCCACTCACTCAGTTACAGCTGTATTTCGTTGAGCTGTTTGCTAGCCTTATTTCTGTGGAATCTGAGAACTGATATATTGGATAACTTGGAAGAATGTAGGGCCAAAGGAAGTATCCTCTCATCAAAATGAGAAAAAAGCTTTCTGAGAAACTTCTTTGTGATCAGTGAATTAATCTCACAGTGTTACAGCTTTCCCCTCAAAAACTTTTAACTGAGACTGTTCTTGTGGAAATTGCACGGTGATATTTGGAAGCCCATGGAGGGTTATGGTGAAATGGGAAATATCCTCAGATAAAAACTGGAAAGAAGCTTTTGGAGAAACGGGTCTGTGTTCTATGAATTCATCTCACAGAGTTACAGCTTACCCCTCCAGAAGCCATTCGCTAAGATTGTTCTTGTGGAATTTGCAAAGGGATATTTGGAAGCCCATAGACGCCTATGTTGAAAAACAAAATATCCTCAGATTAAAACAGGAAAGAAGCTTTCTGAGAAACTACTTTGTGATGTGGGACTTCCACTCACTTACTTACAGCTGTATTTCGTGGAGCTGTTTGCTAGCCTTATTTCTATCGTATCTGAGAACTGATATTTCGGATCCCTAGGAGGACTATAGGACCAAAGGAAATATCTTCCGATGAAAATTAGAAAGAAAATTTCTGAGAACCTTTTTGTGATATGTGCATTCATCTTACTAATTTACAGCTTTGCCTTCAAGAAGCCTTTCGCTAAGACTGTTTTGTGGAATTTGCAAAGTGATATTGGGAAGCCCATGGAGGGTTATGGTGAAAGGGGAAATATCCTCAGATAAAATTGGAAAGAAGCTTTCAGAGAAACTGCTCTGTGTTCTGTGAATTCATCTAAAAGCGTTAGAGCTTTCCCCTCCAGAAGCCGTTCACTAGGATTGTTCTTGTGGATTTTGCAAAGGGATATTTGGCAGCCATAGAGGCCTACGGTGAAAAAGAAAATATCCTCAGATGAAAACTGGAAAGAAGATTTCTGAGCAACTGCTTTGTGATGTGTGACTTCCACTCACTGAGTTATAGCTGTATTTCCTGGAGCTGTTTGCTAACCTTATTTCTACGGAATCTGAGAACTGATATTTCGGATGCCGTTGAAGACTATAGGGACAAAGCAAATATCCTCTGAGAAAAATGAGAAAGAAGCTTTCTGAGAAACTTCTTTGTGATCTGTGAATTCATCTCACAGAGTTACAGCTTTCCCCTTAAGAAGCCTTTCGCTAAGACTGTTCTTGTGGAATTGGCAAACGGATATTTGGGAGCCCATGGAGGGCTATGGTGAATAGGGAAATACCCTCAGATAAAAACTGGAAAGAAGCTTTCTGAGAAATGGCTCTGTGTTCTATGAATTCATCTCACAGTGTTACAGCTTTCCCCTCCAGAAGTCGTTCGCTAAGACTGTTCTTGTGGAATTGGAAAAGGGATATTTGGAAGCCCATAGAGGCCTATGGTGAAAAAGAAAATATCCTCAGATGAAAACTGGAAAGAAGCTTTCTGAGCAACTGCTTTGTGATGTGTGACTTCCACTCACTGAGTTATAGCTGTATTTCCTGGAGCTGTTTGCTAGCCTTATTTCTACGGAATCTGAGAACTGATATTTCGGATCCCGTTGAAGACTATAGGGACAAAGCAAATATCCTCTGCTAAAAATGAGAAAGAAGCTTTCTGAGAAATTTCTTTGTGATCTGTGAATTCATCTCACAGAGTTACAGCTTTCCCCTTAAGAAGCCTTTTGCTAAGACTGTTCTTGTGGAATTGCAAACGGATATTTGGAAGCCCATGGAGGGCTATGTTGAATAGGGAAATACCCTCAGATAAAAACTGGAAAGAAGCTTTCTGAGAAACGGCTCTGTGTTCTATGAGTTCATCTCACAGAGTTACAGCTTTCCCCTCCAGAAGCCGTTCGCTAAGACTGTTCTTGTGGAATTTGCAAAGGGATATTTGGAAGCCCATAGAGGGCTATGTTGAAAAAGGAAATATCCTCAGATGAAATCTGGAAAGATGCTTTCTGAGAAAATGCTTTGTGATGTGTGACTTCCACTCAGTGAGTTACAGCTGTATTTCGTGGGGCTGTTTGCTAAACTTGTTTCTGTGGAATCTGAGAACTGATATTTCGGATCCCTTTGAAGACTATAGGTCTAAAGGAAATATCCTCCGATCAAAATGAGAAAGAAGCTTTCTGAGAAACTTCTTTGTGTTCCGTGAATTCATCTAAGAAAATTACAGCTTTTCCCTTAAGAAGGCTTTCGCTAAGACTGTTCTTGTGGAATTCGCAAAGTGATATTTGGAAGCCCATGGAGGGCTATGGTGAAAAGGGAAACATCCTCACATAAAAACTGGAAAGAAGCTTTCTTAGAAACTGCTCTGTGTTCTGTGAATTCATCTCACAGAGTTACAGCTTTCCCCTCCAGAAGCCGTTCCCTAAAATTGTTCTTGTGGAATTGGCAAACGGATATTTGGAAGCCCATAGAAGCCTATGGTGAAAAGGAAATTATCCTCAGATGAAAACTGGAAAGAAGCTTTCTGAGCAACTGCTTTGTGATGTGTGACTTCCTCTCAGTGAATTACAGCTGTATTTCGTGGAGCTGTTTGCTAGCCTTATTTATTTGGAGTCTGAGAACTGATATTTCGGATCCCTTTGAAGACTATACGTCCCAAGGAAGTAGCCTCCGATCAAAATGAGGAAGAAGCTTTCTGAGAAACTTCTTTGTGATCTGTGAATTCATCTCACAGAGTTACAGCTTTCCCCTCAAGAAGACGTTCGCTAAGGCTTTTCTTGTGGAATTTGTAAAGGGATATTTGGAAGCCCAAAGAGGCCTACGGTGAAAAAGAAAATATCCTCAGAAGAAAACTGGTAAGAAGTTTTCTGAGAAAATGCTTTGTGATGTGGGACTTCCACTCAGTGAGTTACAGCTGTATTTCGTGGAGCTGTTTGCTAGCCTTATTTCTGTGGAATATGAGAACTGATGTATCAGATCCCTTGGAAGAATATGGGGCCCAAGAAACTAACCTCCGATCAAAATGAGAAAGAAGCTTTCTGAGAAACTTCTTTCTGTTCTGTGAAATAATCTCACAGATTTACAGCTTTCCCCTCAAGAAGCCATTTGCTAAGACTGTTTTTGTGGAATTTGCAAAGTGATATTTGGAAGCCCATGGAGGGCTATGGTGAAAAGGGAAATATCCTCAGATAACAACTGAAAAGAAGCTTTCTGAGAAACTGCTCTATGTTATTGAAATCTCTCACAGACTTAGAGCTTTCCCATCCAGAAGCCGTTCGCTAAGACTGTTCTTGTGTATTTGGAAAAGGGATATTTGAAATCCCATAGATGCCTATGGTGAAAAAGAAAATATCCTCAGATGAAAACTTTAAAGAAGCTTTCTGAGAAACTCCTCTGTCTTCTGTGAATTCATCTCACATAGTTTCTGCTTTCCCCTCCAAATGCTGTTCGCTAAGACTGTTTTTGTGGAATTTGCAAAGGGATATTTCGAAGCCCATAGAGGCCTACGTTGAAAAAGAAAATATCCTCAGATGAGAACTGGAAAGAAGCTTCCGGAGAAACTGTTTTGTGAGGTGCGACTTCCACTCACTTACTTACCACTGTATTTCGTGGAGCTGTTTGCTAGCCTTATTTCTGTGGAATCTGAGAACTGATATTTCGGATACCTTTGAAGACTTTTGGGCCAAAGCAAATATCCTCCGATCAAAATGAGAAAGAAACTTTCTGAGAAACTTCTTTGTGATCTGTGAATTCATCTCACAGAGTACAGCTTTTCACTCCAGAAGCCTTTCGGTACGACGCTTCTTGTGGAATTTTCAAAGTGATATTTGGAAGCCCACGGAGGGCTATGGTGAAAACGGAAATGTCCTCACATACCAACTGAGAAGAAGCTTTCTGAGAAACTGCTCTATGTTATTGAAATCTCTCACAGACTTTCGGCTTTCCTCTCCAGAAGCCGTTCGCTAAGACTGTTCTTGTGGAATTGGAAAAGGGATATTTGGAAGCCCATAGAGGACAATTGTGAAAAAGAAATATCCTCACATGAAAACTGGAAAGAAGCTTTCTGAGAAACTGCTTTGTGATGTGTGACTTCCACTCACTGAGATACAGCTGTATTTTGTGGAGCTGTTTGATAGCCTTATTTCTGTGGAATCTGAGAACTGATATTACGCATAATTTTAAAGAATATAGGGCCAAAGGAAATAAACTCCGATCAAAATGAGAAAGAAGCTTTCTGAGAAACTTCTTTGTGATCTGTGAATTCATCTCACAGAGTTACAGCTTTCCCCTCAAGAAGCCTTGCGCTAATACTGTTTTTGTGGAATTCGCAAAGTGATATTTGGAAGCCCATGCAGGGCTATGGTGAAAAGGGAAATATCCTCAGATAAAAACTGGAAAGATAGTTCCTGAGAAAATACTCAGTGTTCTGTGAATTTACCTCACAGAATTATGGCATTCCCCTCTAGAAGTCGTTGGCTAAGACTGTTCTTGTGGAATTGGCAAAGGGATATTAGGAAGCCATAGAGGCTTATGGTGAAAAAGAAAATATCCTCAGATGAAAAGTGGAAAGAAGTTTTCTGAGAAACTGCTTTGTGATGTGTGACTTCCACTCAGTGAGTTACAGCTGTATTTCGTGGAGCTGTTTGATAGCCTTATTTCTGTGGAATCTGAGAACTGATGTATCGGATCCCTTGGAGGAATGTCCGGCCAAAGGAAGAAACCTCCGATCAAAATGAGAAAGAAGCTTTCTGGGAAACTTATTTGTGATCTGTGAATTCATCTCACAGAGTTACAGCTATCCCCTCAAGAACCCTTTCGCTAAGACTGTTCTTGTGGAATTTGCAAAGTGACATTTGGAAGCCCATGGAGGCCTATGGTGAAAAGGGAAATATCCTCAGATAAAAACTGGAAAGAAGCTTTCTGAGAAACTGCTCTGTGTTCTGTGAATTCATCTCAAAGAGTTACAACTTTCCCCTCCAGAAGTCATTCGCTAAGACTGTTCTTGTGGAATTTGCAAAGGGATATTTGGAAGCCCAAAGAGGCGTATGGTGAAAAAGAAAATATCCTCAGATGAAAACTGGAAAGAAGCTCTCTGAGCAACTGCTTTGTGATGTGTGATTTCCACTCACTGAGTTACAGCTGTATTTCGTGGAGTAGTTTGCTAGCCTTATTTCTGTGGAATCTGAGAACTGATATTTCGGATCCCTATGAAGACTGTAGGGCCAAAGCAAATATCCTCGGATCAAAATGAGAAAGAAGCTTTCTGAGAAACTTCTTTGTGATCTGTGAATTCATCTCACAGAGTTACTGCTTTCCCTCAAGAAACCGTTCGCTAAGACTGTTCTTGTGGAATTTGCAAAGGGATATTTGGAAGCCCATAGAGGCCTATGGTGAAAAAGAAAATATCCACAAATGAAAACTGGAAAGAAGCTTTCTGAGAAACTGCTTTGTGATGTGTGACTTCCACTCACTGAGTTACAGTTGTATGTCATGGAGCTGTTTGCTAACCTTATTTCTGTGGAATCTGAGAACAGATATTTCGGATCCCTTTGAAGACTATGGGGCCAAAGGAAAAATCCTCCAATCAAAATGAGGAAGAAGCTTTCTGAGAAACTTTTTTGTGATCTGTGAATTTATCTCACAGAATTACAGCTTTCCCCTAAAGAAGCCTTTCGCTAAGACTGTTGTTGTGGAATTTGCAAACTGATATTTGGAAGGCCGTTGAGGGCTATGGTGAGAAGGGAAATATCCTCAGATAAAAACTGGAAAGAAGCTTTCTGAGAAACTGCTCTGTGTTCTGTGAATTCATCTCACAGACTTACAGCTTCCCCCTCCAGAAGCCGTTCACTAAGACTGTTCTTGTGGAATTGGCAAGGGGATATTTGGAAACCCATAGAGGCCTAAGGTGAAAAAGAAATTATCCTCAGAAGAAAACTGGAAAGAAGCTTTCTGAGCAACTGCTTTGTGATATGTGACTTCCATTCACTGAGTTACTGCTGTATTTCGTGGAGCTGTTTGCTAGTCTTATTTCTGGATAATATGAGAACTGATATTTCGGATCCCTTTGAAGACTATAGTGCCAAAGGAAATATCCTCCGATGAAACTGAGAAGGAGCTTTCTGAGAAACTTCCCTGTGATCTGTGAATTCATTTCACAGAGTTACAGCTTTCCCCTCAAGAAGCCTTTCGCTAAGACTGTTCTTGTGTAATTTGCAAAGTGATATTTGGAAGCCCATGGAGGGCTATGGTGAAAAGGGAAATATCATCAGATAAAAACTTGAAAGAAGCTTTCTGAGAAACTGCTCTGTGTTCTGTGAAGTAATTTCACAGAGTTACAGCTTTCCCCTCCAGAAGCCGTTCGCTAAGACTGCTCTTGTGGAATTTGCAAAGGGATATTTGGAAGCCCATGGAGGCCTACAATGAAAAAGAAAATATTCTCAGGAGAAAACTGGAAAGAAGCTTTCTGAGAAATTGCTTTGTGATGTGTGACTTCCATTCACTGAGTTACAGCTGTATTTCATGGAACTGTTTGGTAGCCTTTATCTGTGGAATCTGAGAACTGATATTTCGGATCCCTTTGAAGTGTATAGTTCCAAAGGGAACAGCCTTCGATCAAAATGAGAAAGAAGCTTTCTGAGAAACTTCTTTGTGATCTTTGAATTCATCTCACAGAGTTACAGTTTTCCACTCAAGAAGCCTTTTGCTAAGACTGTTCTTCTGGAATTTGCAAAGTGATATTTGGAATCCCATGGAGGACTATGGTGACAAGGGAAATATCCTCACATAAAAACTGGAAACAAGCTTTCCGAGAAACTGCTCTGTGTCTGTGAAATCACCTCACAGAGTTTCAGCTCCCCCTCCAAAAGCCGTTCCCAAGACTGTTCTTGGGGTATTTGCAAAGGGATATTTGGAAGCTCATAGAGGCCTTGGATGAAAAAGGGAATATCTTCAGATCAAAACTGGAAAGAAACTTTCTGAGAAACTGCTTAGCGTTCTGTTAATTCATCTCACAGAGTTACTGCTTTCCTCTCGAGAACCCGTTCTGTTAGTCTTTTCTTGTGGTATTAGCAAAGTGATATTTGGAAGCCCATAAAGGGCTATTGTGAAAAAGAAAATATCCTCAGATAAAAACTAGAAAGAAGCTGTCTGAAAAACTCCTTTGTGATGTGTGACTTCCACTCACTGAGTTACAGCTGTACTTCGTGGAGCTGTTTGCTAGCCCTATTTCTGTGGAATATGAGAACTGATATTTCGGATGCCTTTGAAGACGACAGGGCCAAAGGAAATATCTTCTGATAAAAATGAGAAAGAAGCTTTCTGAGAAACAGTTTTTTGTTTCGTAAATTCATCTCACAGATTTACAGCTTTCCCCTCTAGAAGCCGTTTGTTAAGATTGTTTTTCTGGAATTTGCTAAGTGATATTTGGAAGCCCATAGAGGGATATGGTGAAAAAGAAAATATCCTCAGATAAAAACTGGAAAGAAGCTTTCCGAGAAACTGCATTGTGAAGTGTAACTTCCACTCACTGAGATTCGGATGTATTTCCTGGAGCTGTTTGCTAGCCTTATTTCTGTGGAACATGAGAACTGATATTTCAGATCCTTTCGAAGACTATAGTGCCAAAGGAAATATCCTCCGATAAAAATGAGAAAGAATCTTTCTGAGAATCTTCTTTGTGATCTGTGAATTCATCTCACAGAGTTACAGCTTTGCTCTCCAAAATCCTTTCGCTAAGAAACTTCTTGTGGAATTTGCAAAGTGATATTTGGAAGCCCATGGAGGGCTATGGTGAAAAAGAAAATATCCTCAGATAAAAACTGGAAAGAAGTTTTCTGAGAAACTGCTTTGTGTTCTGTGAATTCATATCACAGAGCTACAGCTTTCCCCTCAAGAAGCCTTTCCCTAAGACTGTTCTTGTGGAATTCGAAAAGTGATATTTGAAAGCTTATGGAGGGCTTTTGTGAAAAAGAAAATATCCTCAGATAAAAACTGGAAAGAAGCTTTCTGAGAAACTGCTTGGTGTTCTGTTAATTCATCTCACAGAGTTAAAGCTTTGCCCTCAAGAAGCCTTTCGCTAAGATTGTTTTTTTGGAATTTACAAAGTGATATTTGGAAGCACAAACAGGTTTATGGTGAAAAAGAAAATATACTCAGATAAAAACTGGAAAGAAACTTTCTGAGAAACTGCTTTGTGTATTGTGAATTTATCTCACAGAGTTACAGCATTTCCCTCAAGAATCCGTTCGGTTAGTCTTTTCTTGTAGAATTTGGAAAGTGATACTTGGAATCCCATAGAGGGCTATGGTGAAAAGAAAATATCTTCAATAAAAACTAGAAAGAGGTTTTCTGAGAAACTGCTTTGTGTTCTGTTAGTTCATCTCACAGAGTTACAGCTTTCCCCTCAAGAAGCCTTTTGCTAAAACTGTTCTTGTGGAATTTGCAAAGTGATATTTGGAAGCCCATAGAGGGCAACGGTGAAAAGGAAAATATCCTCAGATAAAAACTGGAAGGAAGCTTTCTGAAAAACTGCTTTGTGTTCTGTTAATTCATCTCACAGAGTTACAGCTTTCCCCTCAAGAAAACGTTCGGTTAGTCTTTTCTTGTGGAATTTGCAAAGTGATATTTGGAAGCCCATAGAGGCCTATGGTGAAATAGAAAATATCGTCAGATAAAAACTGGAAAGAAGCTTTCTGAGAAAATGCTTTGGACGTGTGACTTCCACTCACTGAGTTACAGCTGTATTTCGAGGGGCTGTTTTCTAGCCTTATTTCTGTGGAATGTGAGAACTGATAGTTCAGATCCCTTTGAACACTATAGGGCCAATGGGAATATCCTCCGAGAAAAATGAGATTGAAGCGTTCTGAGAAACTTCTTTGTGTTCTGTAACTTCATCTCACAGAGTTACAACTATCCCTCAAGAAGTCGTTCGCTAAGATTGTTCCTATGGAATTTGCAAAGGGATATTTGGAACCCCAGAGAGGAGTATGCTGAAAAAAAAAATATCCTCAGAGAAAAACTGGAAAGAGGCTTTCTGAGTGGCTTCTTTGTGATCTGTGAATTCATCTCACAGAGTTACAGCTTTCCCCTCAAGAAGCCGTTCGGTTAGACTTTTCTTGTGGAATTTGCAAAGTGATGTTTCGTAGCCCATAGAGGGGTATGGCGAAAAGAAAATATCGTCAGTTAAAAACTGGAAAGAAGCTTTCTGAGAAACTGCTTTGGAAGTGTGACTTCCACTCACTGAGTTACAGCTGTGTTTCGTGGAGCTGTTTTCTAGCCTTATTTCTGTGTAATCTCAGAACGGATATTTCAGATCCCTTTGAAGACTATAGGGCCAAGGGAATATCCTCCGATATAAATGAGAAAGAATCTTTCTGAGAAACTATTTTGTGTTCTGTAAATTCATCTCACAGAGTTACAGCTTTGCCCTCAATAAGTCGTTCGCTAAGACTGTTCTTGTGGAATCTCCAAAGAGATATTTCGAAGCCCAAAGAGGGCTATGATGAAAAAGAATATATCCTCAGATAAAAACTTGAACAGTCTTTCTGAGATATTGCTTTGTGATGTGTGACATCCACTCACTGAATTACAGCTGTATTTCATGGAAATGTTTGCTAGCCTTATTTCTGTGGAATCTGCGAACTTATATTTCAGATCCCTTGGAAGACTATAAGGCCAAAGGAAATATCCTGCAATAAAAATGAGAAAGAAGCTTTCTGAGAAACTTCTTATTGATCTGTGAATTCATCTCACAGAGTTACAGCTTTCCTCTCAAGAAGTCGTTCTCTAAGAATTTTCTTGTGGAATTTGCAAAGTGGTATTTGGAAGCCCATAGAGGGCTAAGGTGAAAAACAAAATATCCTCAGATAAAAACTGGAAAGAAGATTTCTGAGAAATTGTTTTGTCATGTGTCACTTCCCCTCATTGAGTTATAGTCGTATTTCGTGGAGCTGTTTGTTAGCCTTATTTCTGTGGAATCTGAGAACTGATATTTCGGATCCCTTTGAAGACCATAGGGCCAAAGGAAACATGCTCCGAAAAAAATGAGAAAGAAGCTTTCTGAGAAACTTCTTTGTGATCTGTAAATTAATCTCACAGCGTTACATCTTTCCCCTCAAGAAACCTTTCGCTAAGACTGTTCTTGTGGAATTGGCAAAGTGATATTTGGAAGCCCATGAAGGGCTATGGTGAAAAAGAAGATATCCTCAGATAAAAACTGGAAAGAAGATTTCTGAGAAACTGCTTTGTGATAAGTGACTTCCACTCAGTGAGTTACAGCTGTATTTCGTGGAGCTGTTGGCTAGCATTATTTCTGTGCAATCTGAGAACTGATATTTCCGATGCCTTTGAAGACTATAGGGCCAAAGGAACTATCTTCCGATAAAAATGAGAAGGAAGCTTTCTGAGAAACTTATTTGTGATCTTTGAATTCATCTCACAGAGTTACAGCTTTCCCCTCAAGAATCCTTCCATAAGACTCTTCTTGTGGAATTTGCAAAGTGATATTTGGAAGCCCATAGAGGGCTATTGTGAAAAAGAAACTATCCTCAGTAAAAACTAGAAAGAAGCTTTCTGAAAATCTGCTTTGTGATGTGTGACTTCCACTCACTGAGTTACAGCTGTATTTCGTGGATCTGTTTCCTAGCCTTATTTCTGTGGAATCTGAGAACTGATATTTCGGATATCTTTGAACACTATAGTTTCAAAGGAAATATCCTCCAATATAAATGACAAAGAAGATTTTGGAGAAACTTCTTTGTGATCTGTGACTGCTTCTCACAGAATTACAGCTTTCGCCTCAAGAATTCTTCCGCTAAGACTGTTCTTGGGGAATCTGGGAAGTGATATTTGAAGCCCATGGAGGGCTATGGGGAAAAAGGAACCATCCGCAGATAAAAACTGGAAAGAAGATTTGTGAGAAACTACTTTGTGTTCTGTGAAATCATCGCACAGAGTTATAGGTTTTCCCTCAAGAAGCCATTCGCCTAGACTTTTCATGTGTAATTTGCAAAGTGATATTTGTAAGCCCATAGAGGACTACGGTTAAAAAGAAAACATCCTGAGATAAAAACTAGAAAGAAGCTTTCCGAGAAACTGCTTTGTGATGGGAGACTTCCACTCACTGATTTACAGATGTATTTCGTGGAGCTGTTTGCTAGCCTTATTTCTGTGGAACCTCAGAACTGATATTTCGGATCACTTTCAACACTACCTGGCCAAAGGAAATATTCTCCGATATAAATGAGAAAGAATCTTTCTGAGAAACTGTTTTGTGCTCTGTATATTCATCTCACAGTGTTACAGCTTTACCCTCAAGAAGTCGTTCGCTAAGACTGTTCTTGTGGAATTTCCAAAGAGATATTTCGAAGCCCATATAGGGCTATGATGAAAAAGAATTTATCCTCAGATAAAAACTGGAAAAGTCTTTCTGAGAAATTGCTTTGTGATGTGTGACATCCACTCAATGATTTACAGCAGTATTTCGTAGAACTGTTTGCTAGCCTTACTAGCCTGTTTGCTAGCTTTCATCTCACAGAGTTAAAGCTTTGCCCTCTAGAAGCCTTTAGCTAAGACTGTTCTTTTGGAATTTACAAAGTGTTATTTCGAAGAACAAACAGGTTTCTGGTGAAAAAGGAAATATCCTCAGATAAAAACTGGAAGGAAGCTTTCTGAGAAACTGCTTTGTGTTCTGTTAATTCATCTCACAGAGTTACAGCTTTCCCCTCAAGAAACCGTTCGGTTAGTCTTTTCTTGTGGAATTTGGAATGTGATACTTGGAATCCCATAGAGGGCTATGGTGAAAAAGGAAATATCCTCAGATAAAAACTAGAAAGAAGCTTTCTGAGAAACTTCTTTGTGATCTGTGTATTCATCTCACAAAGTTACAGCTTTCCCCTCAAGAAGCCTTTTGCTAAGACTGTTCTTGTGGAATTTGCAAAGTGATATTTGGAAGCTCATAGAGGGCAAGGGTGAAAAAGCAAATATCCTCAGATAAAAACTGGAAGGAAGCTTTCTGAAAAACTGCTTTGTGTTCTGTTAATTCACCTCACAGAGTTACAGCTTTCCCCTCAAGAAGGCGTTCGGTTCGTGTTTTCTTGTGGAATTTGCAAAGTGATATTTGGAAGCCCATAGAGGGCTATGGTGAAAAGGAAAATATCGTCAGATAAAAACTGAAAAGAAGCTTTCTGAGAAACTGCTTTGGAAGTGTGACTTCCTCTCACTGAGTTACAGCTGTATTTCGAGGAGCTGTTTTCTAGCCTTATTTCTGTGGAATCTGAGAAATGATATTTCAGATACCTTTGAACACTATGGGGCCAATGGGAATATCCTCTGATAAAAATGAAAAAGAAGCTTTCTGAGAAACTTCTTTGTGATCTGTGAATGCTTGTCACAGAGTTACCGCTTTCCCCTCAAGAAGCCTTTCTCTAAGACTCTTCTTTTGGAATTTGCAAAGTGATATTTGGAAGTCCATGGAGGGCTATGGGGAAAAAGAAACTATTCTCAAATAAAAACTGGAATGAAGATTTTTGAGAAACAACTTTGTGTTCTGTGAATTCATCTCACAGAGTTACAGCCTTCCCCAAAGAAGCCGTTCGCTAAGACTGTTCTTGTGGATTTTGCAAAGTGATATTTGGAAGCCCAAAAAGGGCTATGGTGAAAAAGAAAATACCCTCAGATAAAAACTGGAAAGAAGCTTTTCTGAGAAACTGCTTTGTGTTCTCTGAATTCATCTCACAGAGTTACAGCTTTCCCCTCAAGAACTCTTTTGGTCAGTCTCTCCTTGTGGAATTTGCAAAGTGAGATTTGGAAGTCCATGGAGGGCTACTGTGAAAAAGAAAATATCCTCAAATAAAAACTAGAAAGAACCTTTCTGAGATACTGCTTTGTGATGTGTGACTTCCACTCCCTGAGTTACAGTTGTTTTTCGCGGAGCTCTTTGCTAGCCTTATTTCTGTGGAATCTGAGCACTGATATTTTGGATCCCTTTGAAGACTATAGGGCCAAAGGAAACATCCTCCGAAAAAAATGAGAAACAAGCTTTCTGAGAATCTTCTTTGTGATCTGTAAATTCAACCCACAGAGTTACAGCTTTCCCCTCAAGAAGCCTTTCGCTAAGACTGTTCTTGTGGAATTTGCAAAGTGACATTTGGAAGCCAATAGAGGGCTAAGGTGAAAAACAAAATCTCCTCAGATAAAAAGTGGAAAGAAGATTTCTGAGAAATTGTTTCGTGATGTTTCACTTCCCCTCACTGAGTTACACTTGTATTTCGTGGAGCTGTTTGGTAGCCTTATTTCTGTGGCATCTGAGCACTGATATTTCGGATCCCTTTGAAGACTATAGGGCCAAAGGAAACATCCTCCGAAAAAAATGAGATTGAAGCTTTCTGAGAAACTTCTTTGTGATCTGTAAATTCATCTCAGAGAGTTACAGCTTTCCCCTAAAGAAGCCTTTCACTAAGACAGTTCTTGTGGAATTGGCAAAGTGATATTTGGAAGCCCATGAAGGGCTATGGTGAAAAAGAAGATATCCTCAGATAAAAAGTGGAAAGGAGCTTTCTGAGAAACTGCTTTGTGTACTGTTAATTCATCTCACAGAATTACAGCTTTCCCTTCAAGAAGACGTTCACTAAGACTGTTTTTGTCGAATTTGCAAGGTGATATTTTGAAGCCAAAAGAGGACTAAGGTGAAAAAGGAAATATCTTCAGATTAAAAGAGGAAAGAAGGTTTCTGAGAAACTGCTTTGTGATGTGTGACTTCCACTCACTGAGTTACAGCGGTATTTCATGGAGCTCTTTGCTAACCTTATTTCTGTGGTATCTGAGAACTGATATTTCGGATCCCTTTGAAGACTATACACCCAAAGGAAATATCCTCTGATAGAAATGAGAAAGAAGCTTTCTGAGAAACTTCTTTGTAATCTGTGAATTCATATCACAGAGTTACATATTTCCACTCAAGAAACCTTTCACTAATACTTTTCTTGTGGAATTTGCAAAGTGATATTTGGAAGCCCATGGAGGGCTGTGGCGAAAAAGAAAATATCCTCAGATAAAAATTGCAAAGAAGCTTTCTGAGAAACTGCTTTGTGTTCTGTTAATTCACCTCACAGAGTTACAGCTTTCCACTCAAGAAACCATTCGCTAAGACCGTTCTTGTATAATGTGCAATGTGATATTTGGAAGCATATAGAGGGCTATGGGGAAAACAAAATATCCAAAGGTATTTAAGTGGAAAGAGACCTTATGAGACACTGTTTTCTAATGTGTGACTTCCACTCAGTGACTTACAGCTGTATTTAGTGGAGATCATTGCTAGCCATATTTCTGTGGAATCTGAGAACTGATATTTCAGATCCCTTTGGAGACTATAGGGCCAAAGGAAAAATTCTCCGATAGAAATGAGAAAGAAGCCTTCTGAGTGGCTTCTTTGTGATCTGTGAATTCATCTCACAGTGTTACAGCTTTCCCCTCAAGAAGCCTTTCGCTAAGACTGTTCTTGTGGAATTTGCAAGGTGATATTTGGAAGCCCATGGAGGGCTTTGGTGAAAAAGATAATATCCTCAGATAAAAAAAGAAAGAAGCTTTCTGAGAAACTGCTTCGTGTTCTGTTACTTCATTTCACATTATTACAGCTTTCCTCACAAGAATCTGTTCGCTAATACTGTTCTTCGGGAATTTACAAAGTGATATTCAGAATTCCATGGAATCTATGGTTGAAAAGAAAATATCCTCAGATAAAAAATGGAAAGAAGCTTTCTAAGAAACTTCTTTGTGTTCTGTTAATTCATCTCACAGAGTTACAGCTTTCCCCTCAAGAAGCCGTTCGCTAAGACTGTTCTTGTGGAATTTGCAAAGTAATATTTGGAAATCCATAAAGGTCTAAAGTGAAAAAGGAAATAACCTCAGATAAAAACTGGAAAAAAGATTACTGAGAAACTGCTTTGTGTTCTGTTAATTCATCTCACAGAGTTACAGCTTTTCCCTCCAGAAGCTTTTAGCTAAGATTGTTCTTGTGGAATATTCAAAGTTATATATGGAAGCCCATGGAGGGTTAAGGTGAAAAAGAAAATATCCTCAGATAAAAACTGGAAAGAAGGTCTCTGAGAAACTGATTTGTGATATGTGAATTCCACTCAATGAGTTACAGCTGTATTTCATGGAGCTCTTTGTTAGCCTTATTTCTGTGGAATCTGAGAACTGATATTACGGATTCCCATTGAAGAATATATTGCCAAAGGAAATATCCTCCGATAAAAATGAGAAAGAAGCTTTCTGAGAAAGTTCTTTGTGATCTGTGAATTCATCTCACAGAGTTACAGCTTTCCCCTCAAGAAGACGCTCGCTAATACTGTTCTTGTGGAATTTGGGAAGTGATATTTGGAAGCTTATGGAGGGCTTTGGTGAAAAAGAAAATATCCTCAGATAAAAACTGGAAAGAAGCTTTCTGAGAAACTGCTTTGTGTTCTGTTAATTCATCTCACAGAGTTAAAGCTTTGTCCTCTAGAAGCCTTTCGCTAAGACTGTTCTTTTGGAATTTACAAAGTGTTATTTCGAAGCCCAAACAGGTTTCTGGTGAAAAAGGAAATATCCTCAGATAAAAACTGGAAAGAAGCTTTCTGAGAAACTGCTTTGTGTTCTGTTAATTCATCTCACAGAGTTACAGCTTTCCCCTCAAGAAATCGTTCGGTTAGTCTTTCCTGTGGAATTTGGAATGTGATGCTTGGAATCCCATAGAGGGCTATGGTGAAAAAGGAAATATCCTCAGATAAAAACTAGAAAGAAGCTTTCTGAGAAACTTCTTTGTGATCTGTGTATTCATCTCACAGAGTTACAGCTTTCCCCTCAAGAAGCCTTTTGCTAAGACTGTTCTTGTGGAATTTGCAAAGTGATATTTGGAAGCTCATAGAGGGCAATGATGAAAAAGCAAATATCCTCAGATAGAAACTGGAAGGAAGCTTTCTGAAAAACCGCTTTGTGTTCTGTTAATTCACCTCACAGAGTTACAGCTTTCCCCTCAAGAAGGCGTTCGGTTCGTGTTTTCTTGTGGAATTTGCAAAGTGATATTTGGAAGCCCATAGAGGGCTATGGTGAAAAGGAAAATATCGTCAGATAAAAACTGAAAAGAAGCTTTCTGAGAAACTGCTTTGGAAGTGTGACTTCCTCTCACTGAGTTACAGCTGTATTTCGAGGAGCTGTTTTCTAGCCTTATTTCTGTGGAATCTGAGAAATGATATTTCAGATACCTTTGAACACTATGGGGCCAATGGGAATATCCTCTGATAAAAATGAAAAAGAAGCTTTCTGAGAAACTTCTTTGTGATCTGTGAATGCTTGTCACAGAGTTACCGCTTTCCCCTCAAGAAGCCTTTCTCTAAGACTCTTCTTTTGGAATTTGCAAAGTGATATTTGGAAGTCCATGGAGGGCTATGGGGAAAAAGAAACTATTCTCAAATAAAAACTGGAATGAAGATTTTTGAGAAACAACTTTGTGTTCTGTGAATTCATCTCACAGAGTTACAGCCTTCCCCAAAGAAGCCGTTCGCTAAGACTGTTCTTGTGGATTTTGCAAAGTGATATTTGGAAGCCCAAAAAGGGCTATGGTGAAAAAGAAAATACCCTCAGATAAAAACTGGAAAGAAGCTTTTCTGAGAAACTGCTTTGTGTTCTCTGAATTCATCTCACAGAGTTACAGCTTTCCCCTCAAGAACTCTTTTGGTCAGTCTCTCCTTGTGGAATTTGCAAAGTGAGATTTGGAAGTCCATGGAGGGCTACTGTGAAAAAGAAAATATCCTCAAATAAAAACTAGAAAGAACATTTCTGAGATACTGCTTTGTGATGTGTGACTTCCACTCCCTGAGTTACAGCTGTGTTTCGCGGAGCTCTTTGCTAGCCTTATTTCTGTGGAATCTGAGCACTGATATTTTGGATCCCTTTGAAGACTATAGGGCCAAAGGAAACATCCTCCGAAAAAAATGAGAAACAAGCTTTCTGAGAATCTTCTTTGTGATCTGTAAATTCAACCCACAGATTTACAGCTTTCCCCTCAAGAAGCCTTTCGCTAAGACTGTTCTTGTGGAATTTGCAAAGTGACATTTGGAAGCCAATAGAGAGCTAAGGTGAAAAACAAAATCTCCTCAGATAAAAAGTGGAAAGAAGATTTCTGAGAAATTGTTTCGTGATGTTTCACTTCCCCTCACTGAGTTACACTTGTATTTCGTGGAGCTGTTTGGTAGCCTTATTTCTGTGGAATCTGAGCACTGATATTTCGGATCCCTTTGAAGACTATAGGGCCAAAGGAAACATCCTCCGAAAAAAATGAGATTGAAGCTTTCTGAGAAACTTCTTTGTGATCTGTAAATTCATCTCAGAGAGTTACAGCTTTCCCCTCAAGAAGCCTTTCACTAAGACAGTTCTTGTGGAATTGGCAAAGTGATATTTGGAAGCCCATGAAGGGCTATGGTGAAAAAGAAGATATCCTCAGATAAAAAGTGGAAAGGAGCTTTCTGAGAAACTGCTTTGTGTACTGTTAATTCATCTCACAGAATTACAGCTTTCCCTTCAAGAAGACGTTCACTAAGACTGTTTTTGTCGAATTTGCAAGATGATATTTTGAAGCCAAAAGAGGACTAAGGTGAAAAAGGAAATATCTTCAGATTATTAGAGGAAAGAAGGTTTCTGAGAAACTGCTTTGTGATGTGTGACTTCCACTCACTGAGTTACAGCGGTATTTCATGGAGCTCTTTGCTAACCTTATTTCTGTGGTATCTGAGAACTGATATTTCGGATCCCTTTGAAGACTATACACCCAAAGGAAATATCCTCTGATAGAAATGAGAAAGAAGCTTTCTGAGAAACTTCTTTGTAATCTGTGAATTCATATCACAGAGTTACATATTCCACTCAAGAAACCTTTCACTAATACTTTTCTTGTGGAATTTGCAAAGTGATATTTGGAAGCCCATGGAGGGCTGTGGCAAAAAAGAAAATATCCTCAGATAAAAATTGCAAAGAAGCTTTCTGAGAAACTGCTTTGTGTTCTGTTAATTCACCTCACAGAGTTACAGGTTTCCACTCAAGAAACCATTCGCTAAGACCGTTCTTGTGTAATGTGCAATGTGATATTTGGAAGCATATAGAGGGCTATGGGGAAAACAAAATATCCAAAGGTATTTAAGTGGAAAGAGACCTTATGAGACACTGTTTTCTAATGTGTGACTTCCACTCAGTGACTTACAGCTGTATTTAGTGGAGATCTTTGCTAGCCATATTTCTGTGGAATCTGTGAACTGATATTTCAGATCCCTTTGAAGACTATAGGGCCAAAGGAAAAATTCTCCGATAGAAATGAGAAAGAAGCCTTCTGAGTGGCTTCTTTGTGATCTGTGAATTCATCTCACAGTGTTACAGCTTTCCCCTCAAGAAGCCTTTCGCTAAGACTGTTCTTGTGGAATTTGCAAAGTGATCTTTGGAAGCCCATGGAGGGCTTTGGTGAAAAAGATAATATCCTCAGATAAAAAAAGAAAGAAGCTTTCTGAGAAACTGCTTCGTGTTCTGTTACTTCATTTCACATTATTACAGCTTTCCACACAAGAAGCTGTTCGCTAATACTGTTCTTCAGGAATTTACAAAGTGATATTCAGAATTCCATGGAATCTATGGTTGAAAAGAAAATATCCTCAGATAAAAAACGGAAAGAAGCTTTCTGAGAAACTGCTTTGTGTTCTGTTAATTCATCTCACAGAGTTACAGCTTCCCCCTCAAGAAGCTGTTCGCTAAGACTGTTCTTGTGGAATTTGCAAAGTAATATTTGGAAATCCATAAAGGTCTAAGGTGAAAACGAAAATAACCTCAGATAAAAACTGGAAAGAACATTTCTGAGAAACTGCTTTGTGTTCTGTTAATTCATCTCACAGAGTTACAGCTTTTCCCTCCAGAAGCTTTTAGCTAAGATTGTTCTTGTGGAATATTCAAAGGTATATATGGAAGCCCATGGAGGGTTAAGGTGAAAAAGAAAATATCCTCAGATAAAAACTGGAAAGAAGGTCTCTGAGAAACTGATTTGTGATATGTGAATTCCACTCAGTGAGTTACAGCTGTATTTCATGGAGCTCTTTGTTAGCCTTATTTCTGTGGAATCTGAGAACTGATATTACGGATTCCCATTGAAGAATATATTGCCAAAGGAAATATCCTCCGATAAAAATGAGAAAGAAGCTTTCTGAGAAAGTTCTTTGTGATCTGTGAATTCATCTCACAGAGTTACAGCTTTCCCCTCAAGAAGACGCTCGCTAATACTGTTCTTGTGGAATTTGGGAAGTGATATTTGGAAGCTTATGGAGGGCTTTGGTGAAAAAGAAAATATCCTCAGATAAAAACTGGAAAGAAGCTTTCTGAGAAACTGCTTTGTGTTCTGTTAATTCATCTCACAGAGTTAAAGCTTTGTCCTCTAGAAGCCTTTCGCTAAGACTGTTCTTTTGGAATTTACAAAGTGTTATTTCGAAGCCCAAACAGGTTTCTGGTGAAAAAGGAAATATCCTCAGATAAAAACTGGAAAGAAGCTTTCTGAGAAACTGCTTTGTGTTCTGTTAATTCATCTCACAGAGTTACAGCTTTCCCCTCAAGAAATCGTTCGGTTAGTCTTTCCTGTGGAATTTGGAATGTGATGCTTGGAATCCCATAGAGGGCTATGGTGAAAAAGGAAATATCCTCAGATAAAAACTAGAAAGAAGCTTTCTGAGAAACTTCTTTGTGATCTGTGTATTCATCTCACAGAGTTACAGCTTTCCCCTCAAGAAGCCTTTTGCTAAGACTGTTCTTGTGGAATTTGCAAAGTGATATTTGGAAGCTCATAGAGGGCAATGATGAAAAAGCAAATATCCTCAGATAGAAACTGGAAGGAAGCTTTCTGAAAAACCGCTTTGTGTTCTGTTAATTCACCTCACAGAGTTACAGCTTTCCCCTCAAGAAGGCGTTCGGTTCGTGTTTTCTTGTGGAATTTGCAAAGTGATATTTGGAAGCCCATAGAGGGCTATGGTGAAAAGGAAAATATCGTCAGATAAAAACTGAAAAGAAGCTTTCTGAGAAACTGCTTTGGAAGTGTGACTTCCTCTCACTGAGTTACAGCTGTATTTCGAGGAGCTGTTTTCTAGCCTTATTTCTGTGGAATCTGAGAAATGATATTTCAGATACCTTTGAACACTATGGGGCCAATGGGAATATCCTCTGATAAAAATGAAAAAGAAGCTTTCTGAGAAACTTCTTTGTGATCTGTGAATGCTTGTCACAGAGTTACCGCTTTCCCCTCAAGAAGCCTTTCTCTAAGACTCTTCTTTTGGAATTTGCAAAGTGATATTTGGAAGTCCATGGAGGGCTATGGGGAAAAAGAAACTATTCTCAAATAAAAACTGGAATGAAGATTTTTGAGAAACAACTTTGTGTTCTGTGAATTCATCTCACAGAGTTACAGCCTTCCCCAAAGAAGCCGTTCGCTAAGACTGTTCTTGTGGATTTTGCAAAGTGATATTTGGAAGCCCAAAAAGGGCTATGGTGAAAAAGAAAATACCCTCAGATAAAAACTGGAAAGAAGCTTTTCTGAGAAACTGCTTTGTGTTCTCTGAATTCATCTCACAGAGTTACAGCTTTCCCCTCAAGAACTCTTTTGTTCAGTCTCTCCTTGTGGAATTTGCAAAGTGAGATTTGGAAGTCCATGGAGGGCTACTGTGAAAAAGAAAATATCCTCAAATAAAAACTAGAAAGAACATTTCTGAGATACTGCTTTGTGATGTGTGACTTCCACTCCCTGAGTTACAGCTGTGTTTCGCGGAGCTCTTTGCTAGCCTTATTTCTGTGGAATCTGAGCACTGATATTTTGGATCCCTTTGAAGACTATAGGGCCAAAGGAAACATCCTCCGAAAAAAATGAGAAACAAGCTTTCTGAGAATCTTCTTTGTGATCTGTAAATTCAACCCACAGATTTACAGCTTTCCCCTCAAGAAGCCTTTCGCTAAGACTGTTCTTGTGGAATTTGCAAAGTGACATTTGGAAGCCAATAGAGAGCTAAGGTGAAAAACAAAATCTCCTCAGATAAAAAGTGGAAAGAAGATTTCTGAGAAATTGTTTCGTGATGTTTCACTTCCCCTCACTGAGTTACACTTGTATTTCGTGGAGCTGTTTGGTAGCCTTATTTCTGTGGAATCTGAGCACTGATATTTCGGATCCCTTTGAAGACTATAGGGCCAAAGGAAACATCCTCCGAAAAAAATGAGATTGAAGCTTTCTGAGAAACTTCTTTGTGATCTGTAAATTCATCTCAGAGAGTTACAGCTTTCCCCTCAAGAAGCCTTTCACTAAGACAGTTCTTGTGGAATTGGCAAAGTGATATTTGGAAGCCCATGAAGGGCTATGGTGAAAAAGAAGATATCCTCAGATAAAAAGTGGAAAGGAGCTTTCTGAGAAACTGCTTTGTGTACTGTTAATTCATCTCACAGAATTACAGCTTTCCCTTCAAGAAGACGTTCACTAAGACTGTTTTTGTCGAATTTGCAAGATGATATTTTGAAGCCAAAAGAGGACTAAGGTGAAAAAGGAAATATCTTCAGATTATTAGAGGAAAGAAGGTTTCTGAGAAACTGCTTTGTGATGTGTGACTTCCACTCACTGAGTTACAGCGGTATTTCATGGAGCTCTTTGCTAACCTTATTTCTGTGGTATCTGAGAACTGATATTTCGGATCCCTTTGAAGACTATACACCCAAAGGAAATATCCTCTGATAGAAATGAGAAAGAAGCTTTCTGAGAAACTTCTTTGTAATCTGTGAATTCATATCACAGAGTTACATATTCCACTCAAGAAACCTTTCACTAATACTTTTCTTGTGGAATTTGCAAAGTGATATTTGGAAGCCCATGGAGGGCTGTGGCAAAAAAGAAAATATCCTCAGATAAAAATTGCAAAGAAGCTTTCTGAGAAACTGCTTTGTGTTCTGTTAATTCACCTCACAGAGTTACAGGTTTCCACTCAAGAAACCATTCGCTAAGACCGTTCTTGTGTAATGTGCAATGTGATATTTGGAAGCATATAGAGGGCTATGGGGAAAACAAAATATCCAAAGGTATTTAAGTGGAAAGAGACCTTATGAGACACTGTTTTCTAATGTGTGACTTCCACTCAGTGACTTACAGCTGTATTTAGTGGAGATCTTTGCTAGCCATATTTCTGTGGAATCTGTGAACTGATATTTCAGATCCCTTTGAAGACTATAGGGCCAAAGGAAAAATTCTCCGATAGAAATGAGAAAGAAGCCTTCTGAGTGGCTTCTTTGTGATCTGTGAATTCATCTCACAGTGTTACAGCTTTCCCCTCAAGAAGCCTTTCGCTAAGACTGTTCTTGTGGAATTTGCAAAGTGATATTTGGAAGCCCATGGAGGGCTTTGGTGAAAAAGATAATATCCTCAGATAAAAAAAGAAAGAAGCTTTCTGAGAAACTGCTTCGTGTTCTGTTACTTCATTTCACATTATTACAGCTTTCCACACAAGAAGCTGTTCGCTAATACTGTTCTTCAGGAATTTACAAAGTGATATTCAGAATTCCATGGAATCTATGGTTGAAAAGAAAATATCCTCAGATAAAAAACGGAAAGAAGCTTTCTGAGAAACTGCTTTGTGTTCTGTTAATTCATCTCACAGAGTTACAGCTTCCCCCTCAAGAAGCTGTTCGCTAAGACTGTTCTTGTGGAATTTGCAAAGTAATATTTGGAAATCCATAAAGGTCTAAGGTGAAAACGAAAATAACCTCAGATAAAAACTGGAAAGAACATTTCTGAGAAACTGCTTTGTGTTCTGTTAATTCATCTCACAGAGTTACAGCTTTTCCCTCCAGAAGCTTTTAGCTAAGATTGTTCTTGTGGAATATTCAAAGGTATATATGGAAGCCCATGGAGGGTTAAGGTGAAAAAGAAAATATCCTCAGATAAAAACTGGAAAGAAGGTCTCTGAGAAACTGATTTGTGATATGTGAATTCCACTCAATGAGTTACAGCTGTATTTCATGGAGTTCTTTGTTAGCCTTATTTCTGTGGAATCTGAGAACTGATATTTCGGATTCCCATTGAAGAATATATTGCCAAAGGAAATATCCTCCGATAAAAATGAGAAAGAAGCTTTCTGAGAAAGTTCTTTGTGATCTGTGAATTCATCTCACAGAGTTACAGCTTTCCCCTCAAGAAGACGCTCGCTAATACTGTTCTTGTGGAATTTGGGAAGTGATATTTGGAAGCTTATGGAGGGCTTTGGTGAAAAAGAAAATATCCTCAGATAAAAACTGGAAAGAAGCTTTCTGAGAAACTGCTTTGTGTTCTGTTAATTCATCTCACAGAGTTAAAGCTTTGCCCTCTAGAAGCCTTTCGCTAAGACTGTTCTTTTGGGATTTACAAAGTGTTATTTCGAAGCCCAAACAGGTTTCTGGTGAACAAGGAAATATCCTCAGATAAAAACTTGAAAGAAGCTTTCTGAGAAACTGCTTTGTGTTCTGTTAATTCATCTCACAGAGTTACAGCTTCCCCCTCAAGAAATCGTTCGGTTAGTCTTTCCTGTGGAATTTGGAATGTGATACTTGGAATCCCATAGAGGGCTAAGGTGAAAAAGGAAATATCCTCAGATAAAAACTAGAAAGAAGCTTTCTGAGAAACATTTTTGTGATCTGTGTATTCATCTCACAGAGTAACAGCTTTCCCCTCAAGAAGCCTTTTGCTAAGACTGTTCTTGTGGAATTTGCAAAGTGATATTTGGAAGCTCATAGAGGGCAAGGGTGAAAAAGCAAATATCCTCAGATAAAACCTGGAAGGAAGCTTTCTGAAAAACTGCTTTGTGTTCTGTTAATTCACCTCACAGAGTTACAGCTTTCCCCTCAAGAAGGCGTTCGGTTCGTGTTTTCTTGTGGAATTTGCAAAGTGATATTTGGAAGCCCATAGAGGGCTATGGTGAAAAGGAAAATATCGTCAGATAAATACTGAAAAGAAGCTTCTGAGAAACTGCTTTGGAAGTGTGACTTCCTCTCACTGAGTTACAGCTGTATTTCGAGGAGCTGTTTTCTAGCCTTATTTCTGTGGAATCTGAGAAATGATATTTCAGATACCTTTGAACACTATGGGGCCAATGGGAATATCCTCTGATAAAAATGAAAAAGAAGCTTTCTGAGAAACTTCTTTGTGATCTGTGAATGCTTGTCACAGAGTTACCGCTTTCCCCTCAAGAAGCCTTTCTCTAAGACTCTTCTTTTGGAATTTGCAAAGTGATATTTGGAAGTCCATGGAGGGCTATGGGGAAAAAGAAACTATTCTCAAATAAAAACTGGAATGAAGATTTTTGAGAAACAACTTTGTGTTCTGTGAATTCATCTCACAGAGTTACAGCCTTCCCCAAAGAAGCCGTTCGCTAAGACTGTTCTTGTGGATTTTGCAAAGTGATATTTGGAAGCCCATAAAGGGCTATTGTGAAAAAGAAAATATCCTCAGATAAAAACTGGAAAGAAGCTTTTCTGAGAAACCGCTTTGTGTTCTCTGAATTCATCTCACAGAGTTACAGCTTTCCCCTCAAGAACTCTTTTGGTCAGTCTCTCCTTGTGGAATTTGCAAAGTGAGATTTGGAAGTCCATGGAGGGCTACTGTGAAAAAGAAAATATCCTCAAATAAAAACTAGAAAGAACCTTTCTGAGATACTGCTTTGTGATGTGTGACTTCCACTCCCTGAGTTACAGCTGTGTTTCGCGGAGCTCTTTGCTAGCCTTATTTCTGTGGAATCTGAGCACTGATATTTTGGATCCCTTTGAAGACTATAGGGCCAAAGGAAACATCCTCCGAAAAAAATGAGAAACAAGCTTTCTGAGAATCTTCTTTGTGATCTGTAAATTCAACCCACAGAGTTACAGCTTTCCCCTCAAGAAGCCTTTCGCTAAGACTGTTCTTGTGGAATTTGCAAAGTGACATTTGGAAGCCAATAGAGGGCTAAGGTGAAAAACAAAATCTCCTCAGATAAAAAGTGGAAAGAAGATTTCTGAGAAATTGTTTCGTGATGTTTCACTTCCCCTCACTGAGTTACACTTGTATTTCGTGGAGCTGTTTGGTAGCCTTATTTCTGTGGCATCTGAGCACTGATATTTCGGATCCCTTTGAAGACTATAGGGCCAAAGGAAACATCCTCCGAAAAAAATGAGATTGAAGCTTTCTGAGAAACTTCTTTGTGATCTGTAAATTCATCTCAGAGAGTTACAGCTTTCCCCTCAAGAAGCCTTTCACTAAGACAGTTCTTGTGGAATTGGCAAAGTGATATTTGGAAGCCCATGAAGGGCTATGGTGAAAAAGAAGATATCCTCAGATAAAAAGTGGAAAGGAGCTTTCTGAGAAACTGCTTTGTGTACTGTTAATTCATCTCACAGAATTACAGCTTTCCCTTCAAGAAGACGTTCACTAAGACTGTTTTTGTCGAATTTGCAAGGTGATATTTTGAAGCCAAAAGAGGACTAAGGTGAAAAAGGAAATATCTTCAGATTAAAAGAGGAAAGAAGGTTTCTGAGAAACTGCTTTGTGATGTGTGACTTCCACTCACTGAGTTACAGCGGTATTTCATGGAGCTCTTTGCTAACCTTATTTCTGTGGTATCTGAGAACTGATATTTCGGATCCCTTTGAAGACTATACACCCAAAGGAAATATCCTCTGATAGAAATGAGAAAGAAGCTTTCTGAGAAACTTCTTTGTAATCTGTGAATTCATATCACAGAGTTACATATTTCCACTCAAGAAACCTTTCACTAATACTTTTCTTGTGGAATTTGCAAAGTGATATTTGGAAGCCCATGGAGGGCTGTGGCAAAAAAGAAAATATCCTCAGATAAAAATTGCAAAGAATCTTTCTGAGAAACTGCTTTGTGTTCTGTTAATTCACCTCACAGAGTTACAGCTTTCCACTCAAGAAACCATTCGCTACGACCGTTCTTGTGTAATGTGCAATGTGATATTTGGAAGCATATAGAGGGCTATGGGGAAAACAAAATATCCAAAGGTATTTAAGTGGAAAGAGGCCTTATGAGACACTGTTTTCTAATGTGTGATTTCCACTCAGTGACTTACAGCTGTATTTAGTGGAGATCATTGCTAGCCATATTTCTGTGGAATCTGAGAACTGATATTTCAGATCCCTTTGGAGACTATAGGGCCAAAGGAAAAATTCTCCGATAGAAATGAGAAAGAAGCCTTCTGAGTGGCTTCTTTGTGATCTGTGAATTCATCTCACAGTGTTACAGCTTTCCCCTCAAGAAGCCTTTCGCTAAGACTGTTCTTGTGGAATTTGCAAAGTGATATTTGGAAGCCCATGGAGGGCTTTGGTGAAAAAGATAATATCCTCAGATAAAAAAAGAAAGAAGCTTTCTGAGAAACTGCTTCGTGTTCTGTTACTTCATTTCACATGATTACAGCTTTCCACACAAGAAGCTGTTCGCTAATACTGTTCTTCAGGAATTTACAAAGTGATATTCAGAATTCCATGGAATCTATGGTTGAAAAGAAAATATCCTCAGATAAAAAACGGAAAGAAGCTTTCTGAGAAACTGCTTTGTGTTCTGTTAATTCATCTCACAGAGTTACAGCTTCCCCCTCAAGAAGCTGTTCGCTAAGACTGTTCTTGTGGAATTTGCAAAGTAATATTTGGAAATCCATAAAGGTCTAAGGTGAAAACGAAAATAACCTCAGATAAAAACTGGAAAGAACATTTCTGAGAAACTGCTTTGTGTTCTGTTAATTCATCTCACAGAGTTACAGCTTTTCCCTCCAGAAGCTTTTAGCTAAGATTGTTCTTGTGGAATATTCAAAGGTATATATGGAAGCCCATGGAGGGTTAAGGTGAAAAAGAAAATATCCTCAGATAAAAACTGGAAAGAAGGTCTCTGAGAAACTGATTTGTGATATGTGAATTCCACTCAATGAGTTACAGCTGTATTTCATGGAGTTCTTTGTTAGCCTTATTTCTGTGGAATCTGAGAACTGATATTTCGGATTCCCATTGAAGAATATATTGCCAAAGGAAATATCCTCCGATAAAAATGAGAAAGAAGCTTTCTGAGAAAGTTCTTTGTGATCTGTGAATTCATCTCACAGAGTTACAGCTTTCCCCTCAAGAAGACGCTCGCTAATACTGTTCTTGTGGAATTTGGGAAGTGATATTTGGAAGCTTATGGAGGGCTTTGGTGAAAAAGAAAATATCCTCAGATAAAAACTGGAAAGAAGCTTTCTGAGAAACTGCTTTGTGTTCTGTTAATTCATCTCACAGAGTTAAAGCTTTGCCCTCTAGAAGCCTTTCGCTAAGACTGTTCTTTTGGGATTTACAAAGTGTTATTTCGAAGCCCAAACAGGTTTCTGGTGAACAAGGAAATATCCTCAGATAAAAACTTGAAAGAAGCTTTCTGAGAAACTGCTTTGTGTTCTGTTAATTCATCTCACAGAGTTACAGCTTCCCCCTCAAGAAATCGTTCGGTTAGTCTTTCCTGTGGAATTTGGAATGTGATACTTGGAATCCCATAGAGGGCTAAGGTGAAAAAGGAAATATCCTCAGATAAAAACTAGAAAGAAGCTTTCTGAGAAACTTTTTTGTGATCTGTGTATTCATCTCACAGAGTAACAGCTTTCCCCTCAAGAAGCCTTTTGCTAAGACTGTTCTTGTGGAATTTGCAAAGTGATATTTGGAAGCTCATAGAGGGCAAGGGTGAAAAAGCAAATATCCTCAGATAAAACCTGGAAGGAAGCTTTCTGAAAAACTGCTTTGTGTTCTGTTAATTCACCTCACAGAGTTACAGCTTTCCCCTCAAGAAGGCGTTCGGTTCGTGTTTTCTTGTGGAATTTGCAAAGTGATATTTGGAAGCCCATAGAGGGCTATGGTGAAAAGGAAAATATCGTCAGATAAATACTGAAAAGAAGCTTCTGAGAAACTGCTTTGGAAGTGTGACTTCCTCTCACTGAGTTACAGCTGTATTTCGAGGAGCTGTTTTCTAGCCTTATTTCTGTGGAATCTGAGAAATGATATTTCAGATACCTTTGAACACTATGGGGCCAATGGGAATATCCTCTGATAAAAATGAAAAAGAAGCTTTCTGAGAAACTTCTTTGTGATCTGTGAATGCTTGTCACAGAGTTACCGCTTTCCCCTCAAGAAGCCTTTCTCTAAGACTCTTCTTTTGGAATTTGCAAAGTGATATTTGGAAGTCCATGGAGGGCTATGGGGAAAAAGAAACTATTCTCAAATAAAAACTGGAATGAAGATTTTTGAGAAACAACTTTGTGTTCTGTGAATTCATCTCACAGAGTTACAGCCTTCCCCAAAGAAGCCGTTCGCTAAGACTGTTCTTGTGGATTTTGCAAAGTGATATTTGGAAGCCCATAAAGGGCTATTGTGAAAAAGAAAATATCCTCAGATAAAAACTGGAAAGAAGCTTTTCTGAGAAACCGCTTTGTGTTCTCTGAATTCATCTCACAGAGTTACAGCTTTCCCCTCAAGAACTCTTTTGGTCAGTCTCTCCTTGTGGAATTTGCAAAGTGAGATTTGGAAGTCCATGGAGGGCTACTGTGAAAAAGAAAATATCCTCAAATAAAAACTAGAAAGAACCTTTCTGAGATACTGCTTTGTGATGTGTGACTTCCACTCCCTGAGTTACAGCTGTGTTTCGCGGAGCTCTTTGCTAGCCTTATTTCTGTGGAATCTGAGCACTGATATTTTGGATCCCTTTGAAGACTATAGGGCCAAAGGAAACATCCTCCGAAAAAAATGAGAAACAAGCTTTCTGAGAATCTTCTTTGTGATCTGTAAATTCAACCCACAGAGTTACAGCTTTCCCCTCAAGAAGCCTTTCGCTAAGACTGTTCTTGTGGAATTTGCAAAGTGACATTTGGAAGCCAATAGAGGGCTAAGGTGAAAAACAAAATCTCCTCAGATAAAAAGTGGAAAGAAGATTTCTGAGAAATTGTTTCGTGATGTTTCACTTCCCCTCACTGAGTTACACTTGTATTTCGTGGAGCTGTTTGGTAGCCTTATTTCTGTGGCATCTGAGCACTGATATTTCGGATCCCTTTGAAGACTATAGGGCCAAAGGAAACATCCTCCGAAAAAAATGAGATTGAAGCTTTCTGAGAAACTTCTTTGTGATCTGTAAATTCATCTCAGAGAGTTACAGCTTTCCCCTCAAGAAGCCTTTCACTAAGACAGTTCTTGTGGAATTGGCAAAGTGATATTTGGAAGCCCATGAAGGGCTATGGTGAAAAAGAAGATATCCTCAGATAAAAAGTGGAAAGGAGCTTTCTGAGAAACTGCTTTGTGTACTGTTAATTCATCTCACAGAATTACAGCTTTCCCTTCAAGAAGACGTTCACTAAGACTGTTTTTGTCGAATTTGCAAGGTGATATTTTGAAGCCAAAAGAGGACTAAGGTGAAAAAGGAAATATCTTCAGATTAAAAGAGGAAAGAAGGTTTCTGAGAAACTGCTTTGTGATGTGTGACTTCCACTCACTGAGTTACAGCGGTATTTCATGGAGCTCTTTGCTAACCTTATTTCTGTGGTATCTGAGAACTGATATTTCGGATCCCTTTGAAGACTATACACCCAAAGGAAATATCCTCTGATAGAAATGAGAAAGAAGCTTTCTGAGAAACTTCTTTGTAATCTGTGAATTCATATCACAGAGTTACATATTTCCACTCAAGAAACCTTTCACTAATACTTTTCTTGTGGAATTTGCAAAGTGATATTTGGAAGCCCATGGAGGGCTGTGGCAAAAAAGAAAATATCCTCAGATAAAAATTGCAAAGAATCTTTCTGAGAAACTGCTTTGTGTTCTGTTAATTCACCTCACAGAGTTACAGCTTTCCACTCAAGAAACCATTCGCTACGACCGTTCTTGTGTAATGTGCAATGTGATATTTGGAAGCATATAGAGGGCTATGGGGAAAACAAAATATCCAAAGGTATTTAAGTGGAAAGAGGCCTTATGAGACACTGTTTTCTAATGTGTGATTTCCACTCAGTGACTTACAGCTGTATTTAGTGGAGATCATTGCTAGCCATATTTCTGTGGAATCTGAGAACTGATATTTCAGATCCCTTTGGAGACTATAGGGCCAAAGGAAAAATTCTCCGATAGAAATGAGAAAGAAGCCTTCTGAGTGGCTTCTTTGTGATCTGTGAATTCATCTCACAGTGTTACAGCTTTCCCCTCAAGAAGCCTTTCGCTAAGACTGTTCTTGTGGAATTTGCAAAGTGATATTTGGAAGCCCATGGAGGGCTTTGGTGAAAAAGATAATATCCTCAGATAAAAAAAGAAAGAAGCTTTCTGAGAAACTGCTTCGTGTTCTGTTACTTCATTTCACATTATTACAGCTTTCCACACAAGAAGCTGTTCGCTAATACTGTTCTTCAGGAATTTACAAAGTGATATTCAGAATTCCATGGAATCTATGGTTGAAAAGAAAATATCCTCAGATAAAAAACGGAAAGAAGCTTTCTGAGAAACTGCTTTGTGTTCTGTTAATTCATCTCACAGAGTTACAGCTTCCCCCTCAAGAAGCTGTTCGCTAAGACTGTTCTTGTGGAATTTGCAAAGTAATATTTGGAAATCCATAAAGGTCTAAGGTGAAAACGAAAATAACCTCAGATAAAAACTGGAAAGAACATTTCTGAGAAACTGCTTTGTGTTCTGTTAATTCATCTCACAGAGTTACAGCTTTTCCCTCCAGAAGCTTTTAGCTAAGATTGTTCTTGTGGAATATTCAAAGGTATATATGGAAGCCCATGGAGGGTTAAGGTGAAAAAGAAAATATCCTCAGATAAAAACTGGAAAGAAGGTCTCTGAGAAACTGATTTGTGATATGTGAATTCCACTCAATGAGTTACAGCTGTATTTCATGGAGTTCTTTGTTAGCCTTATTTCTGTGGAATCTGAGAACTGATATTTCGGATTCCCATTGAAGAATATATTGCCAAAGGAAATATCCTCCGATAAAAATGAGAAAGAAGCTTTCTGAGAAAGTTCTTTGTGATCTGTGAATTCATCTCACAGAGTTACAGCTTTCCCCTCAAGAAGACGCTCGCTAATACTGTTCTTGTGGAATTTGGGAAGTGATATTTGGAAGCTTATGGAGGGCTTTGGTGAAAAAGAAAATATCCTCAGATAAAAACTGGAAAGAAGCTTTCTGAGAAACTGCTTTGTGTTCTGTTAATTCATCTCACAGAGTTAAAGCTTTGCCCTCTAGAAGCCTTTCGCTAAGACTGTTCTTTTGGGATTTACAAAGTGTTATTTCGAAGCCCAAACAGGTTTCTGGTGAACAAGGAAATATCCTCAGATAAAAACTTGAAAGAAGCTTTCTGAGAAACTGCTTTGTGTTCTGTTAATTCATCTCACAGAGTTACAGCTTCCCCCTCAAGAAATCGTTCGGTTAGTCTTTCCTGTGGAATTTGGAATGTGATACTTGGAATCCCATAGAGGGCTAAGGTGAAAAAGGAAATATCCTCAGATAAAAACTAGAAAGAAGCTTTCTGAGAAACTTTTTTGTGATCTGTGTATTCATCTCACAGAGTAACAGCTTTCCCCTCAAGAAGCCTTTTGCTAAGACTGTTCTTGTGGAATTTGCAAAGTGATATTTGGAAGCTCATAGAGGGCAAGGGTGAAAAAGCAAATATCCTCAGATAAAACCTGGAAGGAAGCTTTCTGAAAAACTGCTTTGTGTTCTGTTAATTCACCTCACAGAGTTACAGCTTTCCCCTCAAGAAGGCGTTCGGTTCGTGTTTTCTTGTGGAATTTGCAAAGTGATATTTGGAAGCCCATAGAGGGCTATGGTGAAAAGGAAAATATCGTCAGATAAATACTGAAAAGAAGCTTCTGAGAAACTGCTTTGGAAGTGTGACTTCCTCTCACTGAGTTACAGCTGTATTTCGAGGAGCTGTTTTCTAGCCTTATTTCTGTGGAATCTGAGAAATGATATTTCAGATACCTTTGAACACTATGGGGCCAATGGGAATATCCTCTGATAAAAATGAAAAAGAAGCTTTCTGAGAAACTTCTTTGTGATCTGTGAATGCTTGTCACAGAGTTACCGCTTTCCCCTCAAGAAGCCTTTCTCTAAGACTCTTCTTTTGGAATTTGCAAAGTGATATTTGGAAGTCCATGGAGGGCTATGGGGAAAAAGAAACTATTCTCAAATAAAAACTGGAATGAAGATTTTTGAGAAACAACTTTGTGTTCTGTGAATTCATCTCACAGAGTTACAGCCTTCCCCAAAGAAGCCGTTCGCTAAGACTGTTCTTGTGGATTTTGCAAAGTGATATTTGGAAGCCCATAAAGGGCTATTGTGAAAAAGAAAATATCCTCAGATAAAAACTGGAAAGAAGCTTTTCTGAGAAACCGCTTTGTGTTCTCTGAATTCATCTCACAGAGTTACAGCTTTCCCCTCAAGAACTCTTTTGGTCAGTCTCTCCTTGTGGAATTTGCAAAGTGAGATTTGGAAGTCCATGGAGGGCTACTGTGAAAAAGAAAATATCCTCAAATAAAAACTAGAAAGAACCTTTCTGAGATACTGCTTTGTGATGTGTGACTTCCACTCCCTGAGTTACAGCTGTGTTTCGCGGAGCTCTTTGCTAGCCTTATTTCTGTGGAATCTGAGCACTGATATTTTGGATCCCTTTGAAGACTATAGGGCCAAAGGAAACATCCTCCGAAAAAAATGAGAAACAAGCTTTCTGAGAATCTTCTTTGTGATCTGTAAATTCAACCCACAGAGTTACAGCTTTCCCCTCAAGAAGCCTTTCGCTAAGACTGTTCTTGTGGAATTTGCAAAGTGACATTTGGAAGCCAATAGAGGGCTAAGGTGAAAAACAAAATCTCCTCAGATAAAAAGTGGAAAGAAGATTTCTGAGAAATTGTTTCGTGATGTTTCACTTCCCCTCACTGAGTTACACTTGTATTTCGTGGAGCTGTTTGGTAGCCTTATTTCTGTGGAATCTGAGCACTGATATTTCGGATCCCTTTGAAGACTATAGGGCCAAAGGAAACATCCTCCGAAAAAAATGAGATTGAAGCTTTCTGAGAAACTTCTTTGTGATCTGTAAATTCATCTCAGAGAGTTACAGCTTTCCCCTCAAGAAGCCTTTCACTAAGACAGTTCTTGTGGAATTGGCAAAGTGATATTTGGAAGCCCATGAAGGGCTATGGTGAAAAAGAAGATATCCTCAGATAAAAAGTGGAAAGGAGCTTTCTGAGAAACTGCTTTGTGTACTGTTAATTCATCTCACAGAATTACAGCTTTCCCTTCAAGAAGACGTTCACTAAGACTGTTTTTGTCGAATTTGCAAGGTGATATTTTGAAGCCAAAAGAGGACTAAGGTGAAAAAGGAAATATCTTCAGATTAAAAGAGGAAAGAAGGTTTCTGAGAAACTGCTTTGTGATGTGTGACTTCCACTCACTGAGTTACAGCGGTATTTCATGGAGCTCTTTGCTAACCTTATTTCTGTGGTATCTGAGAACTGATATTTCGGATCCCTTTGAAGACTATACACCCAAAGGAAATATCCTCTGATAGAAATGAGAAAGAAGCTTTCTGAGAAACTTCTTTGTAATCTGTGAATTCATATCACAGAGTTACATATTTCCACTCAAGAAACCTTTCACTAATACTTTTCTTGTGGAATTTGCAAAGTGATATTTGGAAGCCCATGGAGGGCTGTGGCAAAAAAGAAAATATCCTCAGATAAAAATTGCAAAGAATCTTTCTGAGAAACTGCTTTGTGTTCTGTTAATTCACCTCACAGAGTTACAGCTTTCCACTCAAGAAACCATTCGCTACGACCGTTCTTGTGTAATGTGCAATGTGATATTTGGAAGCATATAGAGGGCTATGGGGAAAACAAAATATCCAAAGGTATTTAAGTGGAAAGAGGCCTTATGAGACACTGTTTTCTAATGTGTGATTTCCACTCAGTGACTTACAGC
The DNA here is from genome assembly GCF_043159975.1 of Macaca nemestrina. Classification (NCBI taxonomy): domain Eukaryota; kingdom Metazoa; phylum Chordata; class Mammalia; order Primates; family Cercopithecidae; genus Macaca; species Macaca nemestrina. Next base: position 33,018,448 of record NC_092142.1, on the reverse strand, counting down.
TGTATTTAGTGGAGATCATTGCTAGCCATATTTCTGTGGAATCTGAGAACTGATATTTCAGATCCCTTTGGAGACTATAGGGCCAAAGGAAAAATTCTCCGATAGAAATGAGAAAGAAGCCTTCTGAGTGGCTTCTTTGTGATCTGTGAATTCATCTCACAGTGTTACAGCTTTCCCCTCAAGAAGCCTTTCGCTAAGACTGTTCTTGTGGAATTTGCAAAGTGATATTTGGAAGCCCATGGAGGGCTTTGGTGAAAAAGATAATATCCTCAGATAAAAAAAGAAAGAAGCTTTCTGAGAAACTGCTTCGTGTTCTGTTACTTCATTTCACATTATTACAGCTTTCCACACAAGAAGCTGTTCGCTAATACTGTTCTTCAGGAATTTACAAAGTGATATTCAGAATTCCATGGAATCTATGGTTGAAAAGAAAATATCCTCAGATAAAAAACGGAAAGAAGCTTTCTGAGAAACTGCTTTGTGTTCTGTTAATTCATCTCACAGAGTTACAGCTTCCCCCTCAAGAAGCTGTTCGCTAAGACTGTTCTTGTGGAATTTGCAAAGTAATATTTGGAAATCCATAAAGGTCTAAGGTGAAAACGAAAATAACCTCAGATAAAAACTGGAAAGAACATTTCTGAGAAACTGCTTTGTGTTCTGTTAATTCATCTCACAGAGTTACAGCTTTTCCCTCCAGAAGCTTTTAGCTAAGATTGTTCTTGTGGAATATTCAAAGGTATATATGGAAGCCCATGGAGGGTTAAGGTGAAAAAGAAAATATCCTCAGATAAAAACTGGAAAGAAGGTCTCTGAGAAACTGATTTGTGATATGTGAATTCCACTCAATGAGTTACAGCTGTATTTCATGGAGTTCTTTGTTAGCCTTATTTCTGTGGAATCTGAGAACTGATATTTCGGATTCCCATTGAAGAATATATTGCCAAAGGAAATATCCTCCGATAAAAATGAGAAAGAAGCTTTCTGAGAAAGTTCTTTGTGATCTGTGAATTCATCTCACAGAGTTACAGCTTTCCCCTCAAGAAGACGCTCGCTAATACTGTTCTTGTGGAATTTGGGAAGTGATATTTGGAAGCTTATGGAGGGCTTTGGTGAAAAAGAAAATATCCTCAGATAAAAACTGGAAAGAAGCTTTCTGAGAAACTGCTTTGTGTTCTGTTAATTCATCTCACAGAGTTAAAGCTTTGCCCTCTAGAAGCCTTTCGCTAAGACTGTTCTTTTGGGATTTACAAAGTGTTATTTCGAAGCCCAAACAGGTTTCTGGTGAACAAGGAAATATCCTCAGATAAAAACTTGAAAGAAGCTTTCTGAGAAACTGCTTTGTGTTCTGTTAATTCATCTCACAGAGTTACAGCTTCCCCCTCAAGAAATCGTTCGGTTAGTCTTTCCTGTGGAATTTGGAATGTGATACTTGGAATCCCATAGAGGGCTAAGGTGAAAAAGGAAATATCCTCAGATAAAAACTAGAAAGAAGCTTTCTGAGAAACTTTTTTGTGATCTGTGTATTCATCTCACAGAGTAACAGCTTTCCCCTCAAGAAGCCTTTTGCTAAGACTGTTCTTGTGGAATTTGCAAAGTGATATTTGGAAGCTCATAGAGGGCAAGGGTGAAAAAGCAAATATCCTCAGATAAAACCTGGAAGGAAGCTTTCTGAAAAACTGCTTTGTGTTCTGTTAATTCACCTCACAGAGTTACAGCTTTCCCCTCAAGAAGGCGTTCGGTTCGTGTTTTCTTGTGGAATTTGCAAAGTGATATTTGGAAGCCCATAGAGGGCTATGGTGAAAAGGAAAATATCGTCAGATAAATACTGAAAAGAAGCTTCTGAGAAACTGCTTTGGAAGTGTGACTTCCTCTCACTGAGTTACAGCTGTATTTCGAGGAGCTGTTTTCTAGCCTTATTTCTGTGGAATCTGAGAAATGATATTTCAGATACCTTTGAACACTATGGGGCCAATGGGAATATCCTCTGATAAAAATGAAAAAGAAGCTTTCTGAGAAACTTCTTTGTGATCTGTGAATGCTTGTCACAGAGTTACCGCTTTCCCCTCAAGAAGCCTTTCTCTAAGACTCTTCTTTTGGAATTTGCAAAGTGATATTTGGAAGTCCATGGAGGGCTATGGGGAAAAAGAAACTATTCTCAAATAAAAACTGGAATGAAGATTTTTGAGAAACAACTTTGTGTTCTGTGAATTCATCTCACAGAGTTACAGCCTTCCCCAAAGAAGCCGTTCGCTAAGACTGTTCTTGTGGATTTTGCAAAGTGATATTTGGAAGCCCATAAAGGGCTATTGTGAAAAAGAAAATATCCTCAGATAAAAACTGGAAAGAAGCTTTTCTGAGAAACCGCTTTGTGTTCTCTGAATTCATCTCACAGAGTTACAGCTTTCCCCTCAAGAACTCTTTTGGTCAGTCTCTCCTTGTGGAATTTGCAAAGTGAGATTTGGAAGTCCATGGAGGGCTACTGTGAAAAAGAAAATATCCTCAAATAAAAACTAGAAAGAACCTTTCTGAGATACTGCTTTGTGATGTGTGACTTCCACTCCCTGAGTTACAGCTGTGTTTCGCGGAGCTCTTTGCTAGCCTTATTTCTGTGGAATCTGAGCACTGATATTTTGGATCCCTTTGAAGACTATAGGGCCAAAGGAAACATCCTCCGAAAAAAATGAGAAACAAGCTTTCTGAGAATCTTCTTTGTGATCTGTAAATTCAACCCACAGAGTTACAGCTTTCCCCTCAAGAAGCCTTTCGCTAAGACTGTTCTTGTGGAATTTGCAAAGTGACATTTGGAAGCCAATAGAGGGCTAAGGTGAAAAACAAAATCTCCTCAGATAAAAAGTGGAAAGAAGATTTCTGAGAAATTGTTTCGTGATGTTTCACTTCCCCTCACTGAGTTACACTTGTATTTCGTGGAGCTGTTTGGTAGCCTTATTTCTGTGGCATCTGAGCACTGATATTTCGGATCCCTTTGAAGACTATAGGGCCAAAGGAAACATCCTCCGAAAAAAATGAGATTGAAGCTTTCTGAGAAACTTCTTTGTGATCTGTAAATTCATCTCAGAGAGTTACAGCTTTCCCCTCAAGAAGCCTTTCACTAAGACAGTTCTTGTGGAATTGGCAAAGTGATATTTGGAAGCCCATGAAGGGCTATGGTGAAAAAGAAGATATCCTCAGATAAAAAGTGGAAAGGAGCTTTCTGAGAAACTGCTTTGTGTACTGTTAATTCATCTCACAGAATTACAGCTTTCCCTTCAAGAAGACGTTCACTAAGACTGTTTTTGTCGAATTTGCAAGGTGATATTTTGAAGCCAAAAGGGGACTAAGGTGAAAAAGGAAATATCTTCAGATTAAAAGAGGAAAGAAGGTTTCTGAGAAACTGCTTTGTGATGTGTGACTTCCACTCACTGAGTTACAGCGGTATTTCATGGAGCTCTTTGCTAACCTTATTTCTGTGGTATCTGAGAACTGATATTTCGGATCCCTTTGAAGACTATACACCCAAAGGAAATATCCTCTGATAGAAATGAGAAAGAAGCTTTCTGAGAAACTTCTTTGTAATCTGTGAATTCATATCACAGAGTTACATATTTCCACTCAAGAAACCTTTCACTAATACTTTTCTTGTGGAATTTGCAAAGTGATATTTGGAAGCCCATGGAGGGCTGTGGCAAAAAAGAAAATATCCTCAGATAAAAATTGCAAAGAATCTTTCTGAGAAACTGCTTTGTGTTCTGTTAATTCACCTCACAGAGTTACAGCTTTCCACTCAAGAAACCATTCGCTACGACCGTTCTTGTGTAATGTGCAATGTGATATTTGGAAGCATATAGAGGGCTATGGGGAAAACAAAATATCCAAAGGTATTTAAGTGGAAAGAGGCCTTATGAGACACTGTTTTCTAATGTGTGATTTCCACTCAGTGACTTACAGCTGTATTTAGTGGAGATCATTGCTAGCCATATTTCTGTGGAATCTGAGAACTGATATTTCAGATCCCTTTGGAGACTATAGGGCCAAAGGAAAAATTCTCCGATAGAAATGAGAAAGAAGCCTTCTGAGTGGCTTCTTTGTGATCTGTGAATTCATCTCACAGTGTTACAGCTTTCCCCTCAAGAAGCCTTTCGCTAAGACTGTTCTTGTGGAATTTGCAAAGTGATATTTGGAAGCCCATGGAGGGCTTTGGTGAAAAAGATAATATCCTCAGATAAAAAAAGAAAGAAGCTTTCTGAGAAACTGCTTCGTGTTCTGTTACTTCATTTCACATGATTACAGCTTTCCACACAAGAAGCTGTTCGCTAATACTGTTCTTCAGGAATTTACAAAGTGATATTCAGAATTCCATGGAATCTATGGTTGAAAAGAAAATATCCTCAGATAAAAAACGGAAAGAAGCTTTCTGAGAAACTGCTTTGTGTTCTGTTAATTCATCTCACAGAGTTACAGCTTCCCCCTCAAGAAGCTGTTCGCTAAGACTGTTCTTGTGGAATTTGCAAAGTAATATTTGGAAATCCATAAAGGTCTAAGGTGAAAACGAAAATAACCTCAGATAAAAACTGGAAAGAACATTTCTGAGAAACTGCTTTGTGTTCTGTTAATTCATCTCACAGAGTTACAGCTTTTCCCTCCAGAAGCTTTTAGCTAAGATTGTTCTTGTGGAATATTCAAAGGTATATATGGAAGCCCATGGAGGGTTAAGGTGAAAAAGAAAATATCCTCAGATAAAAACTGGAAAGAAGGTCTCTGAGAAACTGATTTGTGATATGTGAATTCCACTCAATGAGTTACAGCTGTATTTCATGGAGTTCTTTGTTAGCCTTATTTCTGTGGAATCTGAGAACTGATATTTCGGATTCCCATTGAAGAATATATTGCCAAAGGAAATATCCTCCGATAAAAATGAGAAAGAAGCTTTCTGAGAAAGTTCTTTGTGATCTGTGAATTCATCTCACAGAGTTACAGCTTTCCCCTCAAGAAGACGCTCGCTAATACTGTTCTTGTGGAATTTGGGAAGTGATATTTGGAAGCTTATGGAGGGCTTTGGTGAAAAAGAAAATATCCTCAGATAAAAACTGGAAAGAAGCTTTCTGAGAAACTGCTTTGTGTTCTGTTAATTCATCTCACAGAGTTAAAGCTTTGCCCTCTAGAAGCCTTTCGCTAAGACTGTTCTTTTGGGATTTACAAAGTGTTATTTCGAAGCCCAAACAGGTTTCTGGTGAACAAGGAAATATCCTCAGATAAAAACTTGAAAGAAGCTTTCTGAGAAACTGCTTTGTGTTCTGTTAATTCATCTCACAGAGTTACAGCTTCCCCCTCAAGAAATCGTTCGGTTAGTCTTTCCTGTGGAATTTGGAATGTGATACTTGGAATCCCATAGAGGGCTAAGGTGAAAAAGGAAATATCCTCAGATAAAAACTAGAAAGAAGCTTTCTGAGAAACTTTTTTGTGATCTGTGTATTCATCTCACAGAGTAACAGCTTTCCCCTCAAGAAGCCTTTTGCTAAGACTGTTCTTGTGGAATTTGCAAAGTGATATTTGGAAGCTCATAGAGGGCAAGGGTGAAAAAGCAAATATCCTCAGATAAAACCTGGAAGGAAGCTTTCTGAAAAACTGCTTTGTGTTCTGTTAATTCACCTCACAGAGTTACAGCTTTCCCCTCAAGAAGGCGTTCGGTTCGTGTTTTCTTGTGGAATTTGCAAAGTGATATTTGGAAGCCCATAGAGGGCTATGGTGAAAAGGAAAATATCGTCAGATAAATACTGAAAAGAAGCTTCTGAGAAACTGCTTTGGAAGTGTGACTTCCTCTCACTGAGTTACAGCTGTATTTCGAGGAGCTGTTTTCTAGCCTTATTTCTGTGGAATCTGAGAAATGATATTTCAGATACCTTTGAACACTATGGGGCCAATGGGAATATCCTCTGATAAAAATGAAAAAGAAGCTTTCTGAGAAACTTCTTTGTGATCTGTGAATGCTTGTCACAGAGTTACCGCTTTCCCCTCAAGAAGCCTTTCTCTAAGACTCTTCTTTTGGAATTTGCAAAGTGATATTTGGAAGTCCATGGAGGGCTATGGGGAAAAAGAAACTATTCTCAAATAAAAACTGGAATGAAGATTTTTGAGAAACAACTTTGTGTTCTGTGAATTCATCTCACAGAGTTACAGCCTTCCCCAAAGAAGCCGTTCGCTAAGACTGTTCTTGTGGATTTTGCAAAGTGATATTTGGAAGCCCATAAAGGGCTATTGTGAAAAAGAAAATATCCTCAGATAAAAACTGGAAAGAAGCTTTTCTGAGAAACCGCTTTGTGTTCTCTGAATTCATCTCACAGAGTTACAGCTTTCCCCTCAAGAACTCTTTTGGTCAGTCTCTCCTTGTGGAATTTGCAAAGTGAGATTTGGAAGTCCATGGAGGGCTACTGTGAAAAAGAAAATATCCTCAAATAAAAACTAGAAAGAACCTTTCTGAGATACTGCTTTGTGATGTGTGACTTCCACTCCCTGAGTTACAGCTGTGTTTCGCGGAGCTCTTTGCTAGCCTTATTTCTGTGGAATCTGAGCACTGATATTTTGGATCCCTTTGAAGACTATAGGGCCAAAGGAAACATCCTCCGAAAAAAATGAGAAACAAGCTTTCTGAGAATCTTCTTTGTGATCTGTAAATTCAACCCACAGAGTTACAGCTTTCCCCTCAAGAAGCCTTTCGCTAAGACTGTTCTTGTGGAATTTGCAAAGTGACATTTGGAAGCCAATAGAGGGCTAAGGTGAAAAACAAAATCTCCTCAGATAAAAAGTGGAAAGAAGATTTCTGAGAAATTGTTTCGTGATGTTTCACTTCCCCTCACTGAGTTACACTTGTATTTCGTGGAGCTGTTTGGTAGCCTTATTTCTGTGGCATCTGAGCACTGATATTTCGGATCCCTTTGAAGACTATAGGGCCAAAGGAAACATCCTCCGAAAAAAATGAGATTGAAGCTTTCTGAGAAACTTCTTTGTGATCTGTAAATTCATCTCAGAGAGTTACAGCTTTCCCCTCAAGAAGCCTTTCACTAAGACAGTTCTTGTGGAATTGGCAAAGTGATATTTGGAAGCCCATGAAGGGCTATGGTGAAAAAGAAGATATCCTCAGATAAAAAGTGGAAAGGAGCTTTCTGAGAAACTGCTTTGTGTACTGTTAATTCATCTCACAGAATTACAGCTTTCCCTTCAAGAAGACGTTCACTAAGACTGTTTTTGTCGAATTTGCAAGGTGATATTTTGAAGCCAAAAGAGGACTAAGGTGAAAAAGGAAATATCTTCAGATTAAAAGAGGAAAGAAGGTTTCTGAGAAACTGCTTTGTGATGTGTGACTTCCACTCACTGAGTTACAGCGGTATTTCATGGAGCTCTTTGCTAACCTTATTTCTGTGGTATCTGAGAACTGATATTTCGGATCCCTTTGAAGACTATACACCCAAAGGAAATATCCTCTGATAGAAATGAGAAAGAAGCTTTCTGAGAAACTTCTTTGTAATCTGTGAATTCATATCACAGAGTTACATATTTCCACTCAAGAAACCTTTCACTAATACTTTTCTTGTGGAATTTGCAAAGTGATATTTGGAAGCCCATGGAGGGCTGTGGCAAAAAAGAAAATATCCTCAGATAAAAATTGCAAAGAATCTTTCTGAGAAACTGCTTTGTGTTCTGTTAATTCACCTCACAGAGTTACAGCTTTCCACTCAAGAAACCATTCGCTACGACCGTTCTTGTGTAATGTGCAATGTGATATTTGGAAGCATATAGAGGGCTATGGGGAAAACAAAATATCCAAAGGTATTTAAGTGGAAAGAGGCCTTATGAGACACTGTTTTCTAATGTGTGATTTCCACTCAGTGACTTACAGCTGTATTTAGTGGAGATCATTGCTAGCCATATTTCTGTGGAATCTGAGAACTGATATTTCAGATCCCTTTGGAGACTATAGGGCCAAAGGAAAAATTCTCCGATAGAAATGAGAAAGAAGCCTTCTGAGTGGCTTCTTTGTGATCTGTGAATTCATCTCACAGTGTTACAGCTTTCCCCTCAAGAAGCCTTTCGCTAAGACTGTTCTTGTGGAATTTGCAAAGTGATATTTGGAAGCCCATGGAGGGCTTTGGTGAAAAAGATAATATCCTCAGATAAAAAAAGAAAGAAGCTTTCTGAGAAACTGCTTCGTGTTCTGTTACTTCATTTCACATTATTACAGCTTTCCGCACAAGAAGCTGTTCGCTAATACTGTTCTTCAGGAATTTACAAAGTGATATTCAGAATTCCATGGAATCTATGGTTGAAAAGAAAATATCCTCAGATAAAAAATGGAAAGAAGCTTTCTAAGAAACTTCTTTGTGTTCTGTTAATTCATCTCACAGAGTTACAGCTTTCCCCTCAAGAAGCCGTTCGCTAAGACTGTTCTTGTGGAATTTGCAAAGTAATATTTGGAAATCCATAAAGGTCTAAAGTGAAAAAGGAAATAACCTCAGATAAAAACTGGAAAGAAGATTTCTGAGAAACTGCTTTGTGTTCTGTTAATTCATCTCACAGAGTTACAGCTTTTCCCTCCAGAAGCTTTTAGCTAAGATTGTTCTTGTGGAATATTCAAAGTTATATATGGAAGCCCATGGAGGGTTAAGGTGAAAAAGAAAATATCCTCAGATAAAAACTGGAAAGAAGGTCTCTGAGAAACTGATTTGTGATATGTGAATTCCACTCAATGAGTTACAGCTGTATTTCATGGAGCTCTTTGTTAGCCTTATTTCTGTGGAATCTGAGAACTGATATTTCGGATTCCCATTGAAGAATATATTGCCAAAGGAAATATCCTCCGATAAAAATGAGAAAGAAGCTTTCTGAGAAAGTTCTTTGTGATCTGTGAATTCATCTCACAGAGTTACAGCTTTCCCCTCAAGAAGACGCTCGCTAATACTGTTCTTGTGGAATTTGGGAAGTGATATTTGGAAGCTTATGGAGGGCTTTGGTGAAAAAGAAAATATCTTCAGATAAAAACTGGAAAGAAGCTTTCTGAGAAACTGCTTTGTGTTCTGTTAATTCATCTCACAGAGTTAAAGCTTTGCCCTCTAGAAGCCTTTCGCTAAGACTCTTCTTTTGGAATTTACAAAGTGTTATTTCGAAGCCCAAACAGGGTTCTGGTGAAAAAGGAAATATCCTCAGATAAAAACTGGAAAGAAGCTTTCTGAGAAACTGCTTTGTGTTCTGTTAATTCATCTCACAGAGTTACAGCTTTCCCCTCAAGAAATCGTTCGGTTAGTCTTTCCTGTGGAATTTGGAATGTGATACTTGGAATCCCATAGAGGGCTATGGTGAAAAAGGAAATATCCTCAGATAAAAACTAGAAAGAAGCTTTCTGAGAAACTTCTTTGTGATCTGTGTATTCATCTCACAGAGTTACAGCTTTCCCCTCAAGAAGCCTTTTGCTAGGACTGTTCTTGTGGAATTTGCAAAGTGATATTTGCAAGCTCATAGAGGGCAAGGGTGAAAAAGCAAATATCCTCAGATAAAAACTGGAAGGAAGCTTTCTGAAAAACTGCTCTGTGTTCTGTTAATTCACCTCACAGAGTTACAGCTTTCCCCTCAAGAAGGCGTTCGGTTCGTGTTTTCTTGTGGAATTTGCAAAGTGATATTTGGAAGCCCATAGAGGGCTATGGTGAAAAGGAAAATATCGTCAGATAAAAACTGAAAAGAAGCTTTCTGAGAAACTGCTTTGGAAGTGTGACTTCCTCTCACTGAGTTACAGCTGTATTTCGAGGAGCTGTTTTCTAGCCTTATTTCTGTGGAATCTGAGAAATGATATTTCAGATACCTTTGAACACTATGGGGCCAATGGGAATATCCTCTGATAAAAATGAAAAAGAAGCTTTCTGAGAAACTTCTTTGTGATCTGTGAATGCTTGTCACAGAGTTACCGCTTTCCCCTCAAGAAGCCTTTCTCTAAGACTCTTCTTTTGGAATTTGCAAAGTGATATTTGGAAGTCCATGGAGGGCTATGGGGAAAAAGAAACTATTCTCAAATAAAAACTGGAATGAAGATTTTTGAGAAACAACTTTGTGTTCTGTGAATTCATCTCACAGAGTTACAGCCTTCCCCAAAGGAGCCGTTCGCTAAGACTGTTCTTGTGGATTTTGCAAAGTGATATTTGGAAGCCCATAAAGGGCTATTGTGAAAAAGAAAATATCCTCAGATAAAAACTGGAAAGAAGCTTTTCTTAGAAACTGCTTTGTGTTCTCTGAATTCATCTCACAGAGTTACAGCTTTCCCCTCAAGAACTCTTTTGGTCAGTCTCTCCTTGTGGAATTTGCAAAGTGAGATTTGGAAGTCCATGGAGGGCTACTGTGAAAAAGAAAATATCCTCAAATAAAAACTAGAAAGAACCTTTCTGAGATACTGCTTTGTGATGTGTGACTTCCACTCCCTGAGTTACAGCTGTGTTTCGCGGAGCTCTTTGCTAGCCTTATTTCTGTGGAATCTGACAACTGATATTTTGGATCCCTTTGAAGACTATAGGGCCAAAGGAAACATCCTCCGAAAAAAATGAGAAACAAGCTTTCTGAGAATCTTCTTTGTGATCTGTAAATTCAACCCACAGAGTTACAGCTTTCCCCTCAAGAAGCCTTTCGCTAAGACTGTTCTTGTGGAATTTGCAAAGTGACATTTGGAAGCCGATAGAGGTCTAAGGTGAAAAACAAAATCTCCTCAGATAAAAAGTGGAAAGAAGATTTCTGAGAAATTGTTTCTTGATGTTTCACTTCCCCTCACTGAGTTACACTTGTATTTCGTGGAGCTGTTTGGTAGCCTTATTTCTGTGGCATCTGAGCACTGATATTTCGGATCCCTTTGAAGACTATAGGGCCAAAGGAAACATCCTCCGAAAAAAATGAGATTGAAGCTTTCTGAGAAACTTCTTTGTGATCTGTAAATTCATCTCAGAGAGTTACAGCTTTCCCCTCAAGAAGCCTTTCACTAAGACAGTTCTTGTGGAATTGGCAAAGTGATATTTGGAAGCCCATGAAGGGCTATGGTGAAAAAGAAGATATCCTCAGATAAAAAGTGGAAAGGAGCTTTCTGAGAAACTGCTTTGTGTACTGTTAATTCATCTCACAGAATTACAGCTTTCCCTTCAAGAAGACGTTCACTAAGACTGTTTTTGTCGAATTTGCAAGGTGATATTTTGAAGCCAAAAGAGGACTAAGGTGAAAAAGGAAATATCTTCAGATTAAAAGAGGAAATAAGGTTTCTGAGAAACTGCTTTGTGATGTGTGACTTCCACTCACTGAGTTACAGCGGTATTTCATGGAGCTCTTTGCTAACCTTATTTCTGTGGTATCTGAGAACTGATATTTCGGATCCCTTTGAAGACTATACACCCAAAGGAAATATCCTCTGATAGAAATGAGAAAGAAGCTTTCTGAGAAACTTCTTTGTAATCTGTGAATTCATATCACAGAGTTACATATTTCCACTCAAGAAACCTTTCACTAATACTTTTCTTGTGGAATTTGCAAAGTGATATTTGGAAGCCCATGGAGGGCTGTGGCAAAAAAGAAAATATCCTCAGATAAAAATTGCAAAGAAGCTTTCTGAAAAACTGCTTTGTGTTCTGTTAATTCACCTCACAGAGTTACAGCTTTCCACTCAAGAAACCATTCGCTAAGACCGTTCTTGTGTAATGTGCAATGTGATATTTGGAAGCATATAGAGGGCTATGGGGAAAACAAAATATCCAAAGGTATTTAAGTGGAAAGAGGCCTTATGAGACACTGTTTTCTAATGTGTGATTTCCACTCAGTGACTTACAGCTGTATTTAGTGGAGATCATTGCTAGCCATATTTCTGTGGAATCTGAGAACTGATATTTCAGATCCCTTTGGAGACTATAGGGCCAAAGGAAAAATTCTCCGATAGAAATGAGAAAGAAGCCTTCTGAGTGGCTTCTTTGTGATCTGTGAATTCATCTCACAGTGTTACAGCTTTCCCCTCAAGAAGCCTTTCGCTAAGACTGTTCTTGTGGAATTTGCAAAGTGATATTTGGAAGCCCATGGAGGGCTTTGGTGAAAAAGATAATATCCTCAGATAAAAAAAGAAAGAAGCTTTCTGAGAAACTGCTTCGTGTTCTGTTACTTCATTTCACATTATTACAGCTTTCCGCACAAGAAGCTGTTCGCTAATACTGTTCTTCAGGAATTTACAAAGTGATATTCAGAATTCCATGGAATCTATGGTTGAAAAGAAAATATCCTCAGATAAAAAATGGAAAGAAGCTTTCTAAGAAACTTCTTTGTGTTCTGTTAATTCATCTCACAGAGTTACAGCTTTCCCCTCAAGAAGCCGTTCGCTAAGACTGTTCTTGTGGAATTTGCAAAGTAATATTTGGAAATCCATAAAGGTCTAAAGTGAAAAAGGAAATAACCTCAGATAAAAACTGGAAAGAAGATTTCTGAGAAACTGCTTTGTGTTCTGTTAATTCATCTCACAGAGTTACAGCTTTTCCCTCCAGAAGCTTTTAGCTAAGATTGTTCTTGTGGAATATTCAAAGTTATATATGGAAGCCCATGGAGGGTTAAGGTGAAAAAGAAAATATCCTCAGATAAAAACTGGAAAGAAGGTCTCTGAGAAACTGATTTGTGATATGTGAATTCCACTCAATGAGTTACAGCTGTATTTCATGGAGCTCTTTGTTAGCCTTATTTCTGTGGAATCTGAGAACTGATATTTCGGATTCCCATTGAAGAATATATTGCCAAAGGAAATATCCTCCGATAAAAATGAGAAAGAAGCTTTCTGAGAAAGTTCTTTGTGATCTGTGAATTCATCTCACAGAGTTACAGCTTTCCCCTCAAGAAGACGCTCGCTAATACTGTTCTTGTGGAATTTGGGAAGTGATATTTGGAAGCTTATGGAGGGCTTTGGTGAAAAAGAAAATATCTTCAGATAAAAACTGGAAAGAAGCTTTCTGAGAAACTGCTTTGTGTTCTGTTAATTCATCTCACAGAGTTAAAGCTTTGCCCTCTAGAAGCCTTTCGCTAAGACTCTTCTTTTGGAATTTACAAAGTGTTATTTCGAAGCCCAAACAGGGTTCTGGTGAAAAAGGAAATATCCTCAGATAAAAACTGGAAAGAAGCTTTCTGAGAAACTGCTTTGTGTTCTGTTAATTCATCTCACAGAGTTACAGCTTTCCCCTCAAGAAATCGTTCGGTTAGTCTTTCCTGTGGAATTTGGAATGTGATACTTGGAATCCCATAGAGGGCTATGGTGAAAAAGGAAATATCCTCAGATAAAAACTAGAAAGAAGCTTTCTGAGAAACTTCTTTGTGATCTGTGTATTCATCTCACAGAGTTACAGCTTTCCCCTCAAGAAGCCTTTTGCTAGGACTGTTCTTGTGGAATTTGCAAAGTGATATTTGGAAGCTCATAGAGGGCAAGGGTGAAAAAGCAAATATCCTCAGATAAAAACTGGAAGGAAGCTTTCTGAAAAACTGCTCTGTGTTCTGTTAATTCACCTCACAGAGTTACAGCTTTCCCCTCAAGAAGGCGTTTGGTTCGTGTTTTCTTGTGGAATTTGCAAAGTGATATTTGGAAGCCCATAGAGGGCTATGGTGAAAAGAAAAATATCATCAGATAAAAACTGAAAAGAAGCTTTCTGAGAAACTGCTTTGGAAGTGTGACTTCCTCTCACTGAGTTACAGCTGTATTTCGAGGAGCTGTTTTCTAGCCTTATTTCTGTGGAATCTGAGAAATGATATTTCAGATACCTTTGAACACTATGGGGCCAATGGGAATATCCTCTGATAAAAATGAAAAAGAAGCTTTCTGAGAAACTTCTTTGTGATCTGTGAATGCTTGTCACAGAGTTACCGCTTTCCCCTCAAGAAGCCTTTCTCTAAGACTCTTCTTTTGGAATTTGCAAAGTGATATTTGGAAGTCCATGGAGGGCTATGGGGAAAAAGAAACTATTCTCAAATAAAAACTGGAATGAAGATTTTTGAGAAACAACTTTGTGTTCTGTGAATTCATCTCACAGAGTTACAGCCTTCCCCAAAGGAGCCGTTCGCTAAGACTGTTCTTGTGGATTTTGCAAAGTGATATTTGGAAGCCCATAAAGGGCTATTGTGAAAAAGAAAATATCCTCAGATAAAAACTGGAAAGAAGCTTTTCTGAGAAACTGCTTTGTGTTCTCTGAATTCATCTCACAGAGTTACAGCTTTCCCCTCAAGAACTCTTTTGGTCAGTCTCTCCTTGTGGAATTTGCAAAGTGAGATTTGGAAGTCCATGGAGGGCTACTGTGAAAAAGAAAATATCCTCAAATAAAAACTAGAAAGAACCTTTCTGAGATACTGCTTTGTGATGTGTGACTTCCACTCCCTGAGTTACAGCTGTGTTTCGCGGAGCTCTTTGCTAGCCTTATTTCTGTGGAATCTGACAACTGATATTTTGGATCCCTTTGAAGACTATAGGGCCAAAGGAAACATCCTCCGAAAAAAATGAGAAACAAGCTTTCTGAGAATCTTCTTTGTGATCTGTAAATTCAACCCACAGAGTTACAGCTTTCCCCTCAAGAAGCCTTTCGCTAAGACTGTTCTTGTGGAATTTGCAAAGTGACATTTGGAAGCCGATAGAGGGCTAAGGTGAAAAATAAAATCTCCTCAGATAAAAAGTGGAAAGAAGATTTCTGAGAAATTGTTTCGTGATGTTTCACTTCCCCTCACTGAGTTACACTTGTATTTCGTGGAGCTGTTTGGTAGCCTTATTTCTGTGGAATCTGAGCACTGATATTTCGGATCCCTTTGAAGACTATAGGGCCAAAGGAAACATCCTCCGAAAAAAATGAGATTGAAGCTTTCTGAGAAACTTCTTTGTGATCTGTAAATTCATCTCAGAGAGTTACAGCTTTCCCCTCAAGAAGCCTTTCACTAAGACAGTTCTTGTGGAATTGGCAAAGTGATATTTGGAAGCCCATGAAGGGCTATGGTGAAAAAGAAGATATCCTCAGATAAAAAGTGGAAAGGAGCTTTCTGAGAAACTGCTTTGTGTACTGTTAATTCATCTCACAGAATTACAGCTTTCCCTTCAAGAAGACGTTCACTAAGACTGTTTTTGTCGAATTTGCAAGGTGATATTTTGAAGCCAAAAGAGGACTAAGGTGAAAAAGGAAATATCTTCAGATTAAAAGAGGAAAGAAGGTTTCTGAGAAACTGCTTTGTGATGTGTGACTTCCACTCACTGAGTTACAGCGGTATTTCATGGAGCTCTTTGCTAACCTTATTTCTGTGGTATCTGAGAACTGATATTTCGGATCCCTTTGAAGACTATACACCCAAAGGAAATATCCTCTGATAAAAATGAGAAAGAAGCTTTCTGAGAAACTTCTTTGTAATCTGTGAATTCATATCACAGAGTTACATATTTCCACTCAAGAAACCTTTCACTAATACTTTTCTTGTGGAATTTGCAAAGTGATATTTGGAAGCCCATGGAGGGCTGTGGCGAAAAAGAAAATATCCTCAGATAAAAATTGCAAAGAAGCTTTCTGAGAAACTGCTTTGTGTTCTGTTAATTCACCTCACAGAGTTACAGCTTTCCACTCAAGAAACCATTCGCTACGACCGTTCTTGTGTAATGTGCAATGTGATATTTGGAAGCATATAGAGGGCTATGGGGAAAACAAAATATCCAAAGGTATTTAAGTGGAAAGAGGCCTTATGAGACACTGTTTTCTAATGTGTGATTTCCACTCAGTGACTTACAGCTGTATTTAGTGGAGATCATTGCTAGCCATATTTCTGTGGAATCTGAGAACTGATATTTCAGATCCCTTTGGAGACTATAGGGCCAAAGGAAAAATTCTCCGATAGAAATGAGAAAGAAGCCTTCTGAGTGGCTTCTTTGTGATCTGTGAATTCATCTCACAGTGTTACAGCTTTCCCCTCAAGAAGCCTTTCGCTAAGACTGTTCTTGTGGAATTTGCAAAGTGATCTTTGGAAGCCCATGGAGGGCTTTGGTGAAAAAGATAATATCCTCAGATAAAAAAAGAAAGAAGCTTTCTGAGAAACTGCTTCGTGTTCTGTTACTTCATTTCACATTATTACAGCTTTCCTCACAAGAAGCTGTTCGCTAATACTGTTCTTCAGGAATTTACAAAGTGATATTCAGAATTCCATGGAATCTATGGTTGAAAAGAAAATATCCTCAGATAAAAAATGGAAAGAAGCTTTCTAAGAAACTTCTTTGTGTTCTGTTAATTCATCTCACAGAGTTACAGCTTTCCCCTCAAGAAGCCATTCGCTAAGACTGTTCTTGTGGAATTTGCAAAGTAATATTTGGAAATCCATAAAGGTCTAAAGTTAAAAAGGAAATAACCTCAGATAAAAACTGGAAAGAAGATTTCTGAGAAACTGCTTTGTGTTCTGTTAATTCATCTCACAGAGTTACAGCTTTTCCCTCCAGAAGCTTTTAGCTAAGATTGTTCTTGTGGAATATTCAAAGTTATATATGGAAGCCCATGGAGGGTTAAGGTGAAAAAGAAAATATCCTCAGATAAAAACTGGAAAGAAGGTCTCTGAGAAACTGATTTGTGATATGTGAATTCCACTCAATGAGTTACAGCTGTATTTCATGGAGCTCTTTGTTAGCCTTATTTCTGTGGAATCTGAGAACTGATATTTCGGATTCCCATTGAAGAATATATTGCCAAAGGAAATATCCTCCGATAAAAATGAGAAAGAAGCTTTCTGAGAAAGTTCTTTGTGATCTGTGAATTCATCTCACAGAGTTACAGCTTTCCCCTCAAGAAGACGCTCGCTAATACTGTTCTTGTGGAATTTGGGAAGTGATATTTGGAAGCTTATGGAGGGCTTTGGTGAAAAAGAAAATATCCTCAGATAAAAACTGGAAAGAAGCTTTCTGAGAAACTGCTTTGTGTTCTGTTAATTCATCTCACAGAGTTAAAGCTTTGCCCTCTAGAAGCCTTTCGCTAAGACTCTTCTTTTGGAATTTACAAAGTGTTATTTCGAAGCCCAAACAGGTTTCTGGTGAACAAGGAAATATCCTCAGATAAAAACTGGAAAGAAGCTTTCTGAGAAACTGCTTTGTGTTCTGTTAATTCATCTCACAGAGTTACAGCTTCCCCCTCAAGAAATCGTTCGGTTAGTCTTTCCTGTGGAATTTGGAATGTGATACTTGGAATCCCATAGAGGGCTATGGTGAAAAAGGAAATATCCTCAGATAAAAACTAGAAAGAAGCTTTCTGAGAAACTTCTTTGTGATCTGTGTATTCATGTCACAGAGTTACAGCTTTCCCCTCAAGAAGCCTTTTGCTAAGACTGTTCTTGTGGAATTTGCAAAGTGATATTTGGAAGCTCATAGAGGGCAAGGGTGAAAAAGCAAATATCCTCAGATAAAAACTGGAAGGAAGCTTTCTGAAAAACTGCTCTGTGTTCTGTTAATTCACCTCACAGAGTTACAGCTTTCCCCTCAAGAAGGCGTTCGGTTCGTGTTTTCTTGTGGAATTTGCAAAGTGATATTTGGAAGCCCATAGAGGGCTATGGTGAAAAGGAAAATATCGTCAGATAAAAACTGAAAAGAAGCTTTCTGAGAAACTGCTTTGGAAGTGTGACTTCCTCTCACTGAGTTACAGCTGTATTTCGAGGAACTGTTTTCTAGCCTTATTTCTGTGGAATCTGAGAAATGATATTTCAGATACCTTTGAACACTATGGGGCCAATGGGAATATCCTCTGATAAAAATGAAAAAGAAGCTTTCTGAGAAACTTCTTTGTGATCTGTGAATGCTTGTCACAGAGTTACCGCTTTCCCCTCAAGAAGCCTTTCTCTAAGACTCTTCTTTTGGAATTTGCAAAGTGATATTTGGAAGTCCATGGAGGGCTATGGGGAAAAAGAAACTATTCTCTAATAAAAACTGGAATGAAGATTTTTGAGAAACAACTTTGTGTTTTGTGAATTCATCTCACAGAGTTACAGCCTTCCCCAAAGGAGCCGTTCGCTAAGACTGTTCTTGTGGATTTTGCAAAGTGATATTTGGAAGCCCATAAAGGGCTATTGTGAAAAAGAAAATATCCTCAGATAAAAACTGGAAAGAAGCTTTTCTGAGAAACTGCTTTGTGTTCTCTGAATTCATCTCACAGAGTTACAGCTTTCCCCTCAAGAACTCTTTTGGTCAGTCTCTCCTTGTGGAATTTGCAAAGTGAGATTTGGAAGTCCATGGAGGGCTACTGTGAAAAAGAAACTATCCTCAAATAAAAACTAGAAAGAACCTTTCTGAGATACTGCTTTGTGATGTGTGACTTCCACTCCCTGAGTTACAGCTGTGTTTCGCGGAGCTCTTTGCTAGCCTTATTTCTGTGGAATCTGAGCACTGATATTTTGGATCCCTTTGAAGACTATAGGGCCAAAGGAAACATCCTCCGAAAAAAATGAGAAACAAGCTTTCTGAGAATCTTCTTTGTGATTTGTAAATTCAACCCACAGAGTTACAGCTTTCCCCTCAAGAAGCCTTTCGCTAAGACTGTTCTTGTGGAATTTGCAAAGTGACATTTGGAAGCCAATAGAGGGCTAAGGTGAAAAACAAAATCTCCTCAGATAAAAAGTGGAAAGAAGATTTCTGAGAAATTGTTTCGTGATGTTTCACTTCCCCTCACTGAGTTACACTTGTATTTCGTGGAG
This sequence comes from Macaca nemestrina, assembly GCF_043159975.1. Classification (NCBI taxonomy): domain Eukaryota; kingdom Metazoa; phylum Chordata; class Mammalia; order Primates; family Cercopithecidae; genus Macaca; species Macaca nemestrina. The sequence continues at coordinate 32,999,731 of NC_092142.1, read as the reverse complement.
CTGTTTGGTAGCCTTATTTCTGTGGAATCTGAGCACTGATATTTCGGATCCCTTTGAAGACTATAGGGCCAAAGGAAACATCCTCCGAAAAAAATGAGATTGAAGCTTTCTGAGAAACTTCTTTGTGATCTGTAAATTCATCTCAGAGAGTTACAGCTTTCCCCTCAAGAAGCCTTTCACTAAGACAGTTCTTGTGGAATTGGCAAAGTGATATTTGGAAGCCCATGAAGGGCTATGGTGAAAAAGAAGATATCCTCAGATAAAAAGTGGAAAGGAGCTTTCTGAGAAACTGCTTTGTGTACTGTTAATTCATCTCACAGAATTACAGCTTTCCCTTCAAGAAGACGTTCACTAAGACTGTTTTTGTCGAATTTGCAAGGTGATATTTTGAAGCCAAAAGAGGACTAAGGTGAAAAAGGAAATATCTTCAGATTAAAAGAGGAAAGAAGGTTTCTGAGAAACTGCTTTGTGATGTGTGACTTCCACTCACTGAGTTACAGCGGTATTTCATGGAGCTCTTTGCTAACCTTATTTCTGTGGTATCTGAGAACTGATATTTCGGATCCCTTTGAAGACTATACACCCAAAGGAAATATCCTCTGATAGAAATGAGAAAGAAGCTTTCTGAGAAACTTCTTTGTAATCTGTGAATTCATATCACAGAGTTACATATTTCCACTCAAGAAACCTTTCACTAATACTTTTCTTGTGGAATTTGCAAAGTGATATTTGGAAGCCCATGGAGGGCTGTGGCGAAAAAGAAAATATCCTCAGATAAAAATTGCAAAGAAGCTTTCTGAGAAACTGCTTTGTGTTCTGTTAATTCACCTCACAGAGTTACAGCTTTCCACTCAAGAAACCATTCGCTACGACCGTTCTTGTGTAATGTGCAATGTGATATTTGGAAGCATATAGAGGGCTATGGGGAAAACAAAATATCCAAAGGTATTTAAGTGGAAAGAGGCCTTATGAGACACTGTTTTCTAATGTGTGATTTCCACTCAGTGACTTACAGCTGTATTTAGTGGAGATCATTGCTAGCCATATTTCTGTGGAATCTGAGAACTGATATTTCAGATCCCTTTGGAGACTATAGGGCCAAAGGAAAAATTCTCCGATAGAAATGAGAAAGAAGCCTTCTGAGTGGCTTCTTTGTGATCTGTGAATTCATCTCACAGTGTTACAGCTTTCCCCTCAAGAAGCCTTTCGCTAAGACTGTTCTTGTGGAATTTGCAAAGTGATATTTGGAAGCCCATGGAGGGCTTTGGTGAAAAAGATAATATCCTCAGATAAAAAAAGAAAGAAGCTTTCTGAGAAACTGCTTCGTGTTCTGTTACTTCATTTCACATCATTACAGCTTTCCTCACAAGAAGCTGTTCGCTAATACTGTTCTTCAGGAATTTACAAAGTGATATTCAGAATTCCATGGAATCTATGGTTGAAAAGAAAATATCCTCAGATAAAAAATGGAAAGAAGCTTTCTAAGAAACTTCTTTGTGTTCTGTTAATTCATCTCACAGAGTTACAGCTTTCCCCTCAAGAAGCCGTTCGCTAAGACTGTTCTTGTGGAATTTGCAAAGTAATATTTGGAAATCCATAAAGGTCTAAAGTGAAAAAGGAAATAACCTCAGATAAAAACTGGAAAGAAGATTTCTGAGAAACTGCTTTGTGTTCTGTTAATTCATCTCACAGAGTTACAGCTTTTCCCTCCAGAAGCTTTTAGCTAAGATTGTTCTTGTGGAATATTCAAAATTATATATGGAAGCCCATGGAGGGTTAAGGTGAAAAAGAAAATATCCTCAGATAAAAACTGGAAAGAAGGTCTCTGAGAAACTGATTTGTGATATGTGAATTCCACTCAATGAGTTACAGCTGTATTTCATGGAGCTCTTTGTTAGCCTTATTTCTGTGGAATCTGAGAACTGATATTTCGGATTCCCATTGAAGAATATATTGCCAAAGGAAATATCCTCCGATAAAAATGAGAAAGAAGCTTTCTGAGAAAGTTCTTTCTGATCTGTGACTTCATCTCACAGAGTTACAGCTTTCCCCTCAAGAAGACGCTCGCTAATACTGTTCTTGTGGAATTTGGGAAGTGATATTTGGAAGCTTATGGAGGGCTTTGGTGAAAAAGAAAATATCCTCAGATAAAAACTGGAAAGAAGCTTTCTGAGAAACTGCTTTGTGTTCTGTTAATTCATCTCACAGAGTTAAAGCTTTGCCCTCTAGAAGCCTTTCGCTAAGACTCTTCTTTTGGAATTTACAAAGTGTTATTTCGAAGCCCAAACAGGTTTCTGGTGAACAAGGAAATATCCTCAGATAAAAACTGGAAAGAAGCTTTCTGAGAAACTGCTTTGTGTTCTGTTAATTCATCTCACAGAGTTACAGCTTCCCCCTCAAGAAATCGTTCGGTTAGTCTTTCCTGTGGAATTTGGAATGTGATACTTGGAATCCCATAGAGGGCTATGGTGAAAAAGGAAATATCCTCAGATAAAAACTAGAAAGAAGCTTTCTGAGAAACTTTTTTGTGATCTGTGTATTCATCTCTCAGAGTAACAGCTTTCCCCTCAAGAAGCCTTTTGATAAGACTGTTCTTGTGGAATTTGCAAAGTGATATTTGGAAGCTCATAGAGGGCAAGGGTGAAAAAGCAAATATCCTCAGATAAAAACTGGAAGGAAGCTTTCTGAAAAACTGCTTTGTGTTCTGTTAATTCACCTCACAGAGTTACAGCTTTCCCCTCAAGAAGGCGTTCGGTTCGTGTTTTCTTGTGGAATTTGCAAAGTGATATTTGGAAGCCCATAGAGGGCTATGGTGAAAAGGAAAATATCGTCAGATAAAAACTGAAAAGAAGCTTTCTGAGAAACTGCTTTGGAAGTGTGACTTCCTCTCACTGAGTTACAGCTGTATTTCGAGGAGCTGTTTTCTAGCCTTATTTCTGTGGAATCTGAGAAATGATATTTCAGATACCTTTGAACACTATGGGGCCAATGGGAATATCCTCTGATAAAAATGAAAAAGAAGCTTTCTGAGAAACTTCTTTGTGATCTGTGAATGCTTGTCACAGAGTTACCGCTTTCCCCTCAAGAAGCCTTTCTCTAAGACTCTTCTTTTGGAATTTGCAAAGTGATATTTGGAAGTCCATGGAGGGCTATGGGGAAAAAGAAACTCTTCTCTAATAAAAACTGGAATGAAGATTTTTGAGAAACAACTTTGTGTTCTGTGAATTCATCTCACAGAGTTACAGCCTTCCCCAAAGAAGCCGTTCGCTAAGACTGTTCTTGTGGATTTTGCAAAGTGATATTTGGAAGCCCATAAAGGGCTATTGTGAAAAAGAAAATATCCTCAGATAAAAACTGGAAAGAAGCTTTTCTGAGAAACTGCTTTGTGTTCTCTGAATTCATCTCACAGAGTTACAGCTTTCCCCTCAAGAACTCTTTTGGTCAGTCTCTCCTTGTGGAATTTGCAAAGTGAGATTTGGAAGTCCATGGAGGGCTACTGTGAAAAAGAAAATATCCTCAAATAAAAACTAGAAAGAACCTTTCTGAGATACTGCTTTGTGATGTGTGACTTCCACTCCCTGAGTTACAGCTGTGTTTCACGGAGCTCTTTGCTAGCCTTATTTCTGTGGAATCTGAGCACTGATATTTTGGATCCCTTTGAAGACTATAGGGCCAAAGGAAACATCCTCCGAAAAAAATGAGAAACAAGCTTTCTGAGAATCTTCTTTGTGATCTGTAAATTCAACCCACAGAGTTACAGCTTTCCCCTCAAGAAGCCTTTCGCTAAGACTGTTCTTGTGGAATTTGCAAAGTGACATTTGGAAGCCGATGGAGGGCTAAGGTGAAAAACAAAATCTCCTCAGATAAAAAGTGGAAAGAAGATTTCTGAGAAATTGTTTCGTGATGTTTCACTTCCCCTCACTGAGTTACACTTGTATTTCGTGGAGCTGTTTGGTAGCCTTATTTCTGTGGAATCTGAGCACTGATATTTCGGATCCCTTTGAAGACTATAGGGCCAAAGGAAACATCCTCCGAAAAAAATGAGATTGAAGCTTTCTGAGAAACTTCTTTGTGATCTGTAAATTCATCTCAGAGAGTTACAGCTTTCCCCTCCAGAAGCCTTTCACTAAGACAGTTCTTGTGGAATTGGCAAAGTGATATTTGGAAGCCCATGAAGGGCTATGGTGAAAAAGAAGATATCCTCAGATAAAAAGTGGAGAGGAGCTTTCTGAGAAACTGCTTTGTGTACTGTTAATTCATCTCACAGAATTACAGCTTTCCCTTCAAGAAGACGTTCACTAAGACTGTTTTTGTCGAATTTGCAAGGTGATATTTTGAAGCCAAAAGGGGACTAAGGTGAAAAAGGAAATATCTTCAGATTAAAAGAGGAAAGAAGGTTTCTGAGAAACTGCTTTGTGATGTGTGACTTCCACTCACTGAGTTACAGCGGTATTTCATGGAGCTCTTTGCTAACCTTATTTCTGTGGTATCTGAGAACTGATATTTCGGATCCCTTTGAAGACTATACACCCAAAGGAAATATCCTCTGATAGAAATGAGAAAGAAGCTTTCTGAGAAACTTCTTTGTAATCTGTGAATTCATATCACAGAGTTACATATTTCCACTCAAGAAACCTTTCACTAATACTTTTCTTGTGGAATTTGCAAAGTGATATTTGGAAGCCCATGGAGGGCTGTGGCAAAAAAGAAAATATCCTCAGATAAAAATTGCAAAGAAGCTTTCTGAGAAACTGCTTTGTGTTCTGTTAATTCACCTCACAGAGTTACAGCTTTCCACTCAAGAAACCATTCGCTAAGACCGTTCTTGTGTAATGTGCAATGTGATATTTGGAAGCATATAGAGGGCTATGGGGAAAACAAAATATCCAAAGGTATTTAAGTGGAAAGAGGCCTTATGAGACACTGTTTTCTAATGTGTGATTTCCACTCAGTGACTTACAGCTGTATTTAGTGGAGATCATTGCTAGCCATATTTCTGTGGAATCTGAGAACTGATATTTCAGATCCCTTTGGAGACTATAGGGCCAAAGGAAAAATTCTCCGATAGAAATGAGAAAGAAGCCTTCTGAGTGGCTTCTTTGTGATCTGTGAATTCATCTCACAGTGTTACAGCTTTCCCCTCAAGAAGCCTTTCGCTAAGACTGTTCTTGTGGAATTTGCAAAGTGATATTTGGAAGCCCATGGAGGGCTTTGGTGAAAAAGATAATATCCTCAGATAAAAAAAGAAAGAAGCTTTCTGAGAAACTGCTTCGTGTTCTGTTACTTCATTTCACATTATTACAGCTTTCCGCACAAGAAGCTGTTCGCTAATACTGTTCTTCAGGAATTTACAAAGTGATATTCAGAATTCCATGGAATCTATGGTTGAAAAGAAAATATCCTCAGATAAAAAATGGAAAGAAGCTTTCTAAGAAACTTCTTTGTGTTCTGTTAATTCATCTCACAGAGTTACAGCTTTCCCCTCAAGAAGCCGTTCGCTAAGACTGTTCTTGTGGAATTTGCAAAGTAATATTTGGAAATCCATAAAGGTCTAAAGTGAAAAAGGAAATAACCTCAGATAAAAACTGGAAAGAAGATTTCTGAGAAACTGCTTTGTGTTCTGTTAATTCATCTCACAGAGTTACAGCTTTTCCCTCCAGAAGCTTTTAGCTAAGATTGTTCTTGTGGAATATTCAAAGTTATATATGGAAGCCCATGGAGGGTTAAGGTGAAAAAGAAAATATCCTCAGATAAAAACTGGAAAGAAGGTCTCTGAGAAACTGATTTGTGATATGTGAATTCCACTCAATGAGTTACAGCTGTATTTCATGGAGCTCTTTGTTAGCCTTATTTCTGTGGAATCTGAGAACTGATATTTCGGATTCCCATTGAAGAATATATTGCCAAAGGAAATATCCTCCGATAAAAATGAGAAAGAAGCTTTCTGAGAAAGTTCTTTGTGATCTGTGAATTCATCTCACAGAGTTACAGCTTTCCCCTCAAGAAGACGCTCGCTAATACTGTTCTTGTGGAATTTGGGAAGTGATATTTGGAAGCTTATGGAGGGCTTTGGTGAAAAAGAAAATATCTTCAGATAAAAACTGGAAAGAAGCTTTCTGAGAAACTGCTTTGTGTTCTGTTAATTCATCTCACAGAGTTAAAGCTTTGCCCTCTAGAAGCCTTTCGCTAAGACTCTTCTTTTGGAATTTACAAAGTGTTATTTCGAAGCCCAAACAGGGTTCTGGTGAAAAAGGAAATATCCTCAGATAAAAACTGGAAAGAAGCTATCTGAGAAACTGCTTTGTGTTCTGTTAATTCATCTCACAGAGTTACAGCTTTCCCCTCAAGAAATCGTTCGGTTAGTCTTTCCTGTGGAATTTGGAATGTGATACTTGGAATCCCATAGAGGGCTATGGTGAAAAAGGAAATATCCTCAGATAAAAACTAGAAAGAAGCTTTCTGAGAAACTTCTTTGTGATCTGTGTATTCATGTCACAGAGTTACAGCTTTCCCCTCAAGAAGCCTTTTGCTAAGACTGTTCTTGTGGAATTTGCAAAGTGATATTTGGAAGCTCATAGAGGGCAAGGGTGAAAAAGCAAATATCCTCAGATAAAAACTGGAAGGAAGCTTTCTGAAAAACTGCTCTGTGTTCTGTTAATTCACCTCACAGAGTTACAGCTTTCCCCTCAAGAAGGCGTTTGGTTCGTGTTTTCTTGTGGAATTTGCAAAGTGATATTTGGAAGCCCATAGAGGGCTATGGTGAAAAGAAAAATATCATCAGATAAAAACTGAAAAGAAGCTTTCTGAGAAACTGCTTTGGAAGTGTGACTTCCTCTCACTGAGTTACAGCTGTATTTCGAGGAGCTGTTTTCTAGCCTTATTTCTGTGGAATCTGAGAAATGATATTTCAGATACCTTTGAACACTATGGGGCCAATGGGAATATCCTCTGATAAAAATGAAAAAGAAGCTTTCTGAGAAACTTCTTTGTGATCTGTGAATGCTTCTCACAGAGTTACCGCTTTCCCCTCAAGAAGCCTTTCTCTAAGACTCTTCTTTTGGAATTTGCAAAGTGATATTTGGAAGTCCATGGAGGGCTATGGGGAAAAAGAAACTATTCTCAAATAAAAACTGGAATGAAGATTTTTGAGAAACAACTTTGTGTTCTGTGAATTCATCTCACAGAGTTACAGCCTTCCCCAAAGGAGCCGTTCGCTAAGACTGTTCTTGTGGATTTTGCAAAGTGATATTTGGAAGCCCATAAAGGGCTATTGTGAAAAAGAAAATATCCTCAGATAAAAACTGGAAAGAAGCTTTTCTTAGAAACTGCTTTGTGTTCTCTGAATTCATCTCACAGAGTTACAGCTTTCCCCTCAAGAACTCTTTTGGTCAGTCTCTCCTTGTGGAATTTGCAAAGTGAGATTTGGAAGTCCATGGAGGGCTACTGTGAAAAAGAAAATATCCTCAAATAAAAACTAGAAAGAACCTTTCTGAGATACTGCTTTGTGATGTGTGACTTCCACTCCCTGAGTTACAGCTGTGTTTCGCGGAGCTCTTTGCTAGCCTTATTTCTGTGGAATCTGACAACTGATATTTTGGATCCCTTTGAAGACTATAGGGCCAAAGGAAACATCCTCCGAAAAAAATGAGAAACAAGCTTTCTGAGAATCTTCTTTGTGATCTGTAAATTCAACCCACAGAGTTACAGCTTTCCCCTCAAGAAGCCTTTCGCTAAGACTGTTCTTGTGGAATTTGCAAAGTGACATTTGGAAGCCGATAGAGGGCTAAGGTGAAAAACAAAATCTCCTCAGATAAAAAGTGGAAAGAAGATTTCTGAGAAATTGTTTCGTGATGTTTCACTTCCCCTCACTGAGTTACACTTGTATTTCGTGGAGCTGTTTGGTAGCCTTATTTCTGTGGAATCTGAGCACTGATATTTCGGATCCCTTTGAAGACTATAGGGCCAAAGGAAACATCCTCCGAAAAAAATGAGATTGAAGCTTTCTGAGAAACTTCTTTGTGATCTGTAAATTCATCTCAGAGAGTTACAGCTTTCCCCTCAAGAAGCCTTTCACTAAGACAGTTCTTGTGGAATTGGCAAAGTGATATTTGGAAGCCCATGAAGGGCTATGGTGAAAAAGAAGATATCCTCAGATAAAAAGTGGAAAGGAGCTTTCTGAGAAACTGCTTTGTGTACTGTTAATTCATCTCACAGAATTACAGCTTTCCCTTCAAGAAGACGTTCACTAAGACTGTTTTTGTCGAATTTGCAAGGTGATATTTTGAAGCCAAAAGAGGACTAAGGTGAAAAAGGAAATATCTTCAGATTAAAAGAGGAAAGAAGGTTTCTGAGAAACTGCTTTGTGATGTGTGACTTCCACTCACTGAGTTACAGCGGTATTTCATGGAGCTCTTTGCTAACCTTATTTCTGTGGTATCTGAGAACTGATATTTCGGATCCCTTTGAAGACTATACACCCAAAGGAAATATCCTCTGATAGAAATGAGAAAGAAGCTTTCTGAGAAACTTCTTTGTAATCTGTGAATTCATATCACAGAGTTACATATTTCCACTCAAGAAACCTTTCACTAATACTTTTCTTGTGGAATTTGCAAAGTGATATTTGGAAGCCCATGGAGGGCTGTGGCGAAAAAGAAAATATCCTCAGATAAAAATTGCAAAGAAGCTTTCTGAGAAACTGCTTTGTGTTCTGTTAATTCACCTCACAGAGTTACAGCTTTCCACTCAAGAAACCATTCGCTACGACCGTTCTTGTGTAATGTGCAATGTGATATTTGGAAGCATATAGAGGGCTATGGGGAAAACAAAATATCCAAAGGTATTTAAGTGGAAAGAGGCCTTATGAGACACTGTTTTCTAATGTGTGATTTCCACTCAGTGACTTACAGCTGTATTTAGTGGAGATCATTGCTAGCCATATTTCTGTGGAATCTGAGAACTGATATTTCAGATCCCTTTGGAGACTATAGGGCCAAAGGAAAAATTCTCCGATAGAAATGAGAAAGAAGCCTTCTGAGTGGCTTCTTTGTGATCTGTGAATTCATCTCACAGTGTTACAGCTTTCCCCTCAAGAAGCCTTTCGCTAAGACTGTTCTTGTGGAATTTGCAAAGTGATATTTGGAAGCCCATGGAGGGCTTTGGTGAAAAAGATAATATCCTCAGATAAAAAAAGAAAGAAGCTTTCTGAGAAACTGCTTCGTGTTCTGTTACTTCATTTCACATTATTACAGCTTTCCGCACAAGAAGCTGTTCGCTAATACTGTTCTTCAGGAATTTACAAAGTGATATTCAGAATTCCATGGAATCTATGGTTGAAAAGAAAATATCCTCAGATAAAAAATGGAAAGAAGCTTTCTAAGAAACTTCTTTGTGTTCTGTTAATTCATCTCACAGAGTTACAGCTTTCCCCTCAAGAAGCCGTTCGCTAAGACTGTTCTTGTGGAATTTGCAAAGTAATATTTGGAAATCCATAAAGGTCTAAAGTGAAAAAGGAAATAACCTCAGATAAAAACTGGAAAGAAGATTTCTGAGAAACTGCTTTGTGTTCTGTTAATTCATCTCACAGAGTTACAGCTTTTCCCTCCAGAAGCTTTTAGCTAAGATTGTTCTTGTGGAATATTCAAAGTTATATATGGAAGCCCATGGAGGGTTAAGGTGAAAAAGAAAATATCCTCAGATAAAAACTGGAAAGAAGGTCTCTGAGAAACTGATTTGTGATATGTGAATTCCACTCAATGAGTTACAGCTGTATTTCATGGAGCTCTTTGTTAGCCTTATTTCTGTGGAATCTGAGAACTGATATTTCGGATTCCCATTGAAGAATATATTGCCAAAGGAAATATCCTCCGATAAAAATGAGAAAGAAGCTTTCTGAGAAAGTTCTTTGTGATCTGTGAATTCATCTCACAGAGTTACAGCTTTCCCCTCAAGAAGACGCTCGCTAATACTGTTCTTGTGGAATTTGGGAAGTGATATTTGGAAGCTTATGGAGGGCTTTGGTGAAAAAGAAAATATCTTCAGATAAAAACTGGAAAGAAGCTTTCTGAGAAACTGCTTTGTGTTCTGTTAATTCATCTCACAGAGTTAAAGCTTTGCCCTCTAGAAGCCTTTCGCTAAGACTCTTCTTTTGGAATTTACAAAGTGTTATTTCGAAGCCCAAACAGGGTTCTGGTGAAAAAGGAAATATCCTCAGATAAAAACTGGAAAGAAGCTTTCTGAGAAACTGCTTTGTGTTCTGTTAATTCATCTCACAGAGTTACAGCTTTCCCCTCAAGAAATCGTTCGGTTAGTCTTTCCTGTGGAATTTGGAATGTGATACTTGGAATCCCATAGAGGGCTATGGTGAAAAAGGAAATATCCTCAGATAAAAACTAGAAAGAAGCTTTCTGAGAAACTTCTTTGTGATCTGTGTATTCATCTCACAGAGTTACAGCTTTCCCCTCAAGAAGCCTTTTGCTAGGACTGTTCTTGTGGAATTTGCAAAGTGATATTTGGAAGCTCATAGAGGGCAAGGGTGAAAAAGCAAATATCCTCAGATAAAAACTGGAAGGAAGCTTTCTGAAAAACTGCTCTGTGTTCTGTTAATTCACCTCACAGAGTTACAGCTTTCCCCTCAAGAAGGCGTTTGGTTCGTGTTTTCTTGTGGAATTTGCAAAGTGATATTTGGAAGCCCATAGAGGGCTATGGTGAAAAGAAAAATATCATCAGATAAAAACTGAAAAGAAGCTTTCTGAGAAACTGCTTTGGAAGTGTGACTTCCTCTCACTGAGTTACAGCTGTATTTCGAGGAGCTGTTTTCTAGCCTTATTTCTGTGGAATCTGAGAAATGATATTTCAGATACCTTTGAACACTATGGGGCCAATGGGAATATCCTCTGATAAAAATGAAAAAGAAGCTTTCTGAGAAACTTCTTTGTGATCTGTGAATGCTTGTCACAGAGTTACCGCTTTCCCCTCAAGAAGCCTTTCTCTAAGACTCTTCTTTTGGAATTTGCAAAGTGATATTTGGAAGTCCATGGAGGGCTATGGGGAAAAAGAAACTATTCTCAAATAAAAACTGGAATGAAGATTTTTGAGAAACAACTTTGTGTTCTGTGAATTCATCTCACAGAGTTACAGCCTTCCCCAAAGGAGCCGTTCGCTAAGACTGTTCTTGTGGATTTTGCAAAGTGATATTTGGAAGCCCATAAAGGGCTATTGTGAAAAAGAAAATATCCTCAGATAAAAACTGGAAAGAAGCTTTTCTGAGAAACTGCTTTGTGTTCTCTGAATTCATCTCACAGAGTTACAGCTTTCCCCTCAAGAACTCTTTTGGTCAGTCTCTCCTTGTGGAATTTGCAAAGTGAGATTTGGAAGTCCATGGAGGGCTACTGTGAAAAAGAAAATATCCTCAAATAAAAACTAGAAAGAACCTTTCTGAGATACTGCTTTGTGATGTGTGACTTCCACTCCCTGAGTTACAGCTGTGTTTCGCGGAGCTCTTTGCTAGCCTTATTTCTGTGGAATCTGACAACTGATATTTTGGATCCCTTTGAAGACTATAGGGCCAAAGGAAACATCCTCCGAAAAAAATGAGAAACAAGCTTTCTGAGAATCTTCTTTGTGATCTGTAAATTCAACCCACAGAGTTACAGCTTTCCCCTCAAGAAGCCTTTCGCTAAGACTGTTCTTGTGGAATTTGCAAAGTGACATTTGGAAGCCAATAGAGGGCTAAGGTGAAAAACAAAATCTCCTCAGATAAAAAGTGGAAAGAAGATTTCTGAGAAATTGTTTCGTGATGTTTCACTTCCCCTCACTGAGTTACACTTGTATTTCGTGGAGCTGTTTGGTAGCCTTATTTCTGTGGAATCTGAGCACTGATATTTCGGATCCCTTTGAAGACTATAGGGCCAAAGGAAACATCCTCCGAAAAAAATGAGATTGAAGCTTTCTGAGAAACTTCTTTGTGATCTGTAAATTCATCTCAGAGAGTTACAGCTTTCCCCTCAAGAAGCCTTTCACTAAGACAGTTCTTGTGGAATTGGCAAAGTGATATTTGGAAGCCCATGAAGGGCTATGGTGAAAAAGAAGATATCCTCAGATAAAAAGTGGAAAGGAGCTTTCTGAGAAACTGCTTTGTGTACTGTTAATTCATCTCACAGAATTACAGCTTTCCCTTCAAGAAGACGTTCACTAAGACTGTTTTTGTCGAATTTGCAAGGTGATATTTTGAAGCCAAAAGAGGACTAAGGTGAAAAAGGAAATATCTTCAGATTAAAAGAGGAAAGAAGGTTTCTGAGAAACTGCTTTGTGATGTGTGACTTCCACTCACTGAGTTACAGCGGTATTTCATGGAGCTCTTTGCTAACCTTATTTCTGTGGTATCTGAGAACTGATATTTCGGATCCCTTTGAAGACTATACACCCAAAGGAAATATCCTCTGATAGAAATGAGAAAGAAGCTTTCTGAGAAACTTCTTTGTAATCTGTGAATTCATATCACAGAGTTACATATTTCCACTCAAGAAACCTTTCACTAATACTTTTCTTGTGGAATTTGCAAAGTGATATTTGGAAGCCCATGGAGGGCTGTGGCGAAAAAGAAAATATCCTCAGATAAAAATTGCAAAGAAGCTTTCTGAGAAACTGCTTTGTGTTCTGTTAATTCACCTCACAGAGTTACAGCTTTCCACTCAAGAAACCATTCGCTACGACCGTTCTTGTGTAATGTGCAATGTGATATTTGGAAGCATATAGAGGGCTATGGGGAAAACAAAATATCCAAAGGTATTTAAGTGGAAAGAGGCCTTATGAGACACTGTTTTCTAATGTGTGATTTCCACTCAGTGACTTACAGCTGTATTTAGTGGAGATCATTGCTAGCCATATTTCTGTGGAATCTGAGAACTGATATTTCAGATCCCTTTGGAGACTATAGGGCCAAAGGAAAAATTCTCCGATAGAAATGAGAAAGAAGCCTTCTGAGTGGCTTCTTTGTGATCTGTGAATTCATCTCACAGTGTTACAGCTTTCCCCTCAAGAAGCCTTTCGCTAAGACTGTTCTTGTGGAATTTGCAAAGTGATCTTTGGAAGCCCATGGAGGGCTTTGGTGAAAAAGATAATATCCTCAGATAAAAAAAGAAAGAAGCTTTCTGAGAAACTGCTTCGTGTTCTGTTACTTCATTTCACATTATTACAGCTTTCCGCACAAGAAGCTGTTCGCTGATACTGTTCTTCAGGAATTTACAAAGTGATATTCAGAATTCCATGGAATCTATGGTTGAAAAGAAAATATCCTCAGATAAAAAATGGAAAGAAGCTTTCTAGGAAACTTCTTTGTGTTCTGTTAATTCATCTCACAGAGTTACAGCTTTCCCCTCAAGAAGCCGTTCGCTAAGACTGTTCTTGTGGAATTTGCAAAGTAATATTTGGAAATCCATAAAGGTCTAAAGTGAAAAAGGAAATAACCTCAGATAAAAACTGGAAAGAAGATTTCTGAGAAACTGCTTTGTGTTCTGTTAATTCATCTCACAGAGTTACAGCTTTTCCCTCCAGAAGCTTTTAGCTAAGATTGTTCTTGTGGAATATTCAAAGTTATATATGGAAGCCCATGGAGGGTTAAGGTGAAAAAGAAAATATCCTCAGATAAAAACTGGAAAGAAGGTCTCTGAGAAACTGATTTGTGATATGTGAATTCCACTCAATGAGTTACAGCTGTATTTCATGGAGCTCTTTGTTAGCCTTATTTCTGTGGAATCTGAGAACTGATATTTCGGATTCCCATTGAAGAATATATTGCCAAAGGAAATATCCTCCGATAAAAATGAGAAAGAAGCTTTCTGAGAAAGTTCTTTGTGATCTGTGAATTCATCTCACAGAGTTACAGCTTTCCCCTCAAGAAGACGCTCGCTAATACTGTTCTTGTGGAATTTGGGAAGTGATATTTGGAAGCTTATGGAGGGCTTTGGTGAAAAAGAAAATATCCTCAGATAAAAACTGGAAAGAAGCTTTCTGAGAAACTGCTTTGTGTTCCGTTAATTCATCTCACAGAGTTAAAGCTTTGCCCTCTAGAAGCCTTTCGCTAAGACTCTTCTTTTGGAATTTACAAAGTGTTATTTCGAAGCCCAAACAGGTTTCTGGTGAAAAAGGAAATATCCTCAGATAAAAACTGGAAAGAAGCTTTCTGAGAAACTGCTTTGTGTTCTGTTAATTCATCTCACAGAGTTACAGCTTCCCCCTCAAGAAATCGTTCGGTTAGTCTTTCCTGTGGAATTTGGAATGTGATACTTGGAATCCCATAGAGGGCTATGGTGAAAAAGGAAATATCCTCAGATAAAAACTAGAAAGAAGCTTTCTGAGAAACTTCTTTGTGATCTGTGTATTCATGTCACAGAGTTACAGCTTTCCCCTCAAGAAGCCTTTTGCTAAGACTGTTCTTGTGGAATTTGCAAAGTGATATTTGGAAGCTCATAGAGGGCAAGGGTGAAAAAGCAAATATCCTCAGATAAAAACTGGAAGGAAGCTTTCTGAAAAACTGCTCTGTGTTCTGTTAATTCACCTCACAGAGTTACAGCTTTCCCCTCAAGAAGGCGTTCGGTTCGTGTTTTCTTGTGGAATTTGCAAAGTGATATTTGGAAGCCCATAGAGGGCTATGGTGAAAAGGAAAATATCGTCAGATAAAAACTGAAAAGAAGCTTTCTGAGAAACTGCTTTGGAAGTGTGACTTCCTCTCACTGAGTTACAGCTGTATTTCGAGGAACTGTTTTCTAGCCTTATTTCTGTGGAATCTGAGAAATGATATTTCAGATACCTTTGAACACTATGGGGCCAATGGGAATATCCTCTGATAAAAATGAAAAAGAAGCTTTCTGAGAAACTTCTTTGTGATCTGTGAATGCTTGTCACAGAGTTACCGCTTTCCCCTCAAGAAGCCTTTCTCTAAGACTCTTCTTTTGGAATTTGCAAAGTGATATTTGGAAGTCCATGGAGGGCTATGGGGAAAAAGAAACTATTCTCTAATAAAAACTGGAATGAAGATTTTTGAGAAACAACTTTGTGTTCTGTGAATTCATCTCACAGAGTTACAGCCTTCCCCAAAGGAGCCGTTCGCTAAGACTGTTCTTGTGGATTTTGCAAAGTGATATTTGGAAGCCCATAAAGGGCTATTGTGAAAAAGAAAATATCCTCAGATAAAAACTGGAAAGAAGCTTTTCTGAGAAACTGCTTTGTGTTCTCTGAATTCATCTCACAGAGTTACAGCTTTCCCCTCAAGAACTCTTTTGGTCAGTCTCTCCTTGTGGAATTTGCAAAGTGAGATTTGGAAGTCCATGGAGGGCTACTGTGAAAAAGAAAATATCCTCAAATAAAAACTAGAAAGAACCTTTCTGAGATACTGCTTTGTGATGTGTGACTTCCACTCCCTGAGTTACAGCTGTGTTTCGCGGAGCTCTTTGCTAGCCTTATTTCTGTGGAATCTGACAACTGATATTTTGGATCCCTTTGAAGACTATAGGGCCAAAGGAAACATCCTCCGAAAAAAATGAGAAACAAGCTTTCTGAGAATCTTCTTTGTGATCTGTAAATTCAACCCACAGAGTTAAAGCTTTCCCCTCAAGAAGCCTTTCGCTAAGACTGTTCTTGTGGAATTTGCAAAGTGACATTTGGAAGCCGATAGAGGTCTAAGGTGAAAAATAAAATCTCCTCAGATAAAAAGTGGAAAGAAGATTTCTGAGAAATTGTTTCGTGATGTTTCACTTCCCCTCACTGAGTTACACTTGTATTTCGTGGAGCTGTTTGGTAGCCTTATTTCTGTGGAATCTGAGCACTGATATTTCGGATCCCTTTGAAGACTATAGGGCCAAAGGAAACATCCTCCGAAAAAAATGAGATTGAAGCTTTCTGAGAAACTTCTTTGTGATCTGTAAATTCATCTCAGAGAGTTACAGCTTTCCCCTCAAGAAGCCTTTCACTAAGACAGTTCTTGTGGAATTGGCAAAGTGATATTTGGAAGCCCATGAAGGGCTATGGTGAAAAAGAAGATATCCTCAGATAAAAAGTGGAAAGGAGCTTTCTGAGAAACTGCTTTGTGTACTGTTAATTCATCTCACAGAATTACAGCTTTCCCTTCAAGAAGACGTTCACTAAGACTGTTTTTGTCGAATTTGCAAGGTGATATTTTGAAGCCAAAAGAGGACTAAGGTGAAAAAGGAAATATCTTCAGATTAAAAGAGGAAAGAAGGTTTCTGAGAAACTGCTTTGTGATGTGTGACTTCCACTCACTGAGTTACAGCGGTATTTCATGGAGCTCTTTGCTAACCTTATTTCTGTGGTATCTGAGAACTGATATTTCGGATCCCTTTGAAGACTATACACCCAAAGGAAATATCCTCTGATAGAAATGAGAAAGAAGCTTTCTGAGAAACTTCTTTGTAATCTGTGAATTCATATCACAGAGTTACATATTTCCACTCAAGAAACCTTTCACTAATACTTTTCTTGTGGAATTTGCAAAGTGATATTTGGAAGCCCATGGAGGGCTGTGGCGAAAAAGAAAATATCCTCAGATAAAAATTGCAAAGAAGCTTTCTGAGAAACTGCTTTGTGTTCTGTTAATTCACCTCACAGAGTTACAGCTTTCCACTCAAGAAACCATTCGCTACGACCGTTCTTGTGTAATGTGCAATGTGATATTTGGAAGCATATAGAGGGCTATGGGGAAAACAAAATATCCAAAGGTATTTAAGTGGAAAGAGGCCTTATGAGACACTGTTTTCTAATGTGTGATTTCCACTCAGTGACTTACAGCTGTATTTAGTGGAGATCATTGCTAGCCATATTTCTGTGGAATCTGAGAACTGATATTTCAGATCCCTTTGGAGACTATAGGGCCAAAGGAAAAATTCTCCGATAGAAATGAGAAAGAAGCCTTCTGAGTGGCTTCTTTGTGATCTGTGAATTCATCTCACAGTGTTACAGCTTTCCCCTCAAGAAGCCTTTCGCTAAGACTGTTCTTGTGGAATTTGCAAAGTGATCTTTGGAAGCCCATGGAGGGCTTTGGTGAAAAAGATAATATCCTCAGATAAAAAAAGAAAGAAGCTTTCTGAGAAACTGCTTCGTGTTCTGTTACTTCATTTCACATTATTACAGCTTTCCGCACAAGAAGCTGTTCGCTAATACTGTTCTTCAGGAATTTACAAAGTGATATTCAGAATTCCATGGAATCTATGGTTGAAAAGAAAATATCCTCAGATAAAAAATGGAAAGAAGCTTTCTAAGAAACTTCTTTGTGTTCTGTTAATTCATCTCACAGAGTTACAGCTTTCCCCTCAAGAAGCCATTCGCTAAGACTGTTCTTGTGGAATTTGCAAAGTAATATTTGGAAATCCATAAAGGTCTAAAGTTAAAAAGGAAATAACCTCAGATAAAAACTGGAAAGAAGATTTCTGAGAAACTGCTTTGTGTTCTGTTAATTCATCTCACAGAGTTACAGCTTTTCCCTCCAGAAGCTTTTAGCTAAGATTGTTCTTGTGGAATATTCAAAGTTATATATGGAAGCCCATGGAGGGTTAAGGTGAAAAAGAAAATATCCTCAGATAAAAACTGGAAAGAAGGTCTCTGAGAAACTGATTTGTGATATGTGAATTCCACTCAATGAGTTACAGCTGTATTTCATGGAGCTCTTTGTTAGCCTTATTTCTGTGGAATCTGAGAACTGATATTTCGGATTCCCATTGAAGAATATATTGCCAAAGGAAATATCCTCCGATAAAAATGAGAAAGAAGCTTTCTGAGAAAGTTCTTTGTGATCTGTGAATTCATCTCACAGAGTTACAGCTTTCCCCTCAAGAAGACGCTCGCTAATACTGTTCTTGTGGAATTTGGGAAGTGATATTTGGAAGCTTATGGAGGGCTTTGGTGAAAAAGAAAATATCCTCAGATAAAAACTGGAAAGAAGCTTTCTGAGAAACTGCTTTGTGTTCTGTTAATTCATCTCACAGAGTTAAAGCTTTGCCCTCTAGAAGCCTTTCGCTAAGACTGTTCTTTTGGAATTTACAAAGTGTTATTTCGAAGCCCAAACAGGTTTCTGGTGAAAAAGGAAATATCCTCAGATAAAAACTGGAAAGAAGCTTTCTGAGAAACTGCTCTGTGTTCTGTTAATTCATCTCACAGAGTTACAGCTTCCCCCTCAAGAAATCGTTCGGTTAGTCTTTCCTGTGGAATTTGGAATGTGATACTTGGAATCCCATAGAGGGATATGGTGAAAAAGGAAATATCCTCAGATAAAAACTAGAAAGAAGCTTTCTGAGAAACTTCTTTGTGATCTGTGTATTCATCTCACAGAGTTACAGCTTTCCCCTCAAGAAGCCTTTTGCTAAGACTGTTCTTGTGGAATTTGCAAAGTGATATTTGGAAGCTCATAGAGGGCAAGGGTGAAAAAGCAAATATCCTCAGATAAAAACTGGAAGGAAGCTTTCTGAAAAACTGCTTTGTGTTCTGTTAATTCACCTCACAGAGTTACAGCTTTCCCCTCAAGAAGGCGTTCGGTTCGTGTTTTCTTGTGGAATTTGCAAAGTGATATTTGGAAGCCCATAGAGGGCTATGGTGAAAAGGAAAATATCGTCAGATAAAAACTGAAAAGAAGCTTTCTGAGAAACTGCTTTGGAAGTGTGACTTCCTCTCACTGAGTTACAGCTGTATTTCGAGGAGCTGTTTTCTAGCCTTATTTCTGTGGAATCTGAGAAATGATATTTCAGATACCTTTGAACACTATGGGGCCAATGGGAATATCCTCTGATAAAAATGAAAAAGAAGCTTTCTGAGAAACTTCTTTGTGATCTGTGAATGCTTGTCACAGAGTTACCGCTTTCCCCTCAAGAAGCCTTTCTCTAAGACTCTTCTTTTGGAATTTGCAAAGTGATATTTGGAAGTCCATGGAGGGCTATGGGGAAAAAGAAACTATTCTCAAATAAAAACTGGAATGAAGATTTTTGAGAAACAACTTTGTGTTCTGTGAATTCATCTCACAGAGTTACAGCCTTCCCCAAAGGAGCCGTTCGCTAAGACTGTTCTTGTGGATTTTGCAAAGTGATATTTGGAAGCCCATAAAGGGCTATTGTGAAAAAGAAAATATCCTCAGATAAAAACTGGAAAGAAGCTTTTCTGAGAAACTGCTTTGTGTTCTCTGAATTCATCTCACAGAGTTACAGCTTTCCCCTCAAGAACTCTTTTGGTCAGTCTCTCCTTGTGGAATTTGCAAAGTGAGATTTGGAAGTCCATGGAGGGCTACTGTGAAAAAGAAAATATCCTCAAATAAAAACTAGAAAGAACCTTTCTGAGATACTGCTTTGTGATGTGTGACTTCCACTCCCTGAGTTACAGCTGTGTTTCGCGGAGCTCTTTGCTAGCCTTATTTCTGTGGAATCTGAGCACTGATATTTTGGATCCCTTTGAAGACTATAGGGCCAAAGGAAACATCCTCCGAAAAAAATGAGAAACAAGCTTTCTGAGAATCTTCTTTGTGATCTGTAAATTCAACCCACAGAGTTACAGCTTTCCCCTCAAGAAGCCTTTCGCTAAGACTGTTCTTGTGGAATTTGCAAAGTGACATTTGGAAGCCAATAGAGGGCTAAGGTGAAAAACAAAATCTCCTCAGATAAAAAGTGGAAAGAAGATTTCTGAGAAATTGTTTCGTGATGTTTCACTTCCCCTCACTGAGTTACACTTGTATTTCGTGGAGCTGTTTGGTAGCCTTATTTCTGTGGAATCTGAGCACTGATATTTCGGATCCCTTTGAAGACTATAGGGCCAAAGGAAACATCCTCCGAAAAAAATGAGATTGAAGCTTTCTGAGAAACTTCTTTGTGATCTGTAAATTCATCTCAGAGAGTTACAGCTTTCCCCTCAAGAAGCCTTTCACTAAGACAGTTCTTGTGGAATTGGCAAAGTGATATTTGGAAGCCCATGAAGGGCTATGGTGAAAAAGAAGATATCCTCAGATAAAAAGTGGAAAGGAGCTTTCTGAGAAACTGCTTTGTGTACTGTTAATTCATCTCACAGAATTACAGCTTTCCCTTCAAGAAGACGTTCACTAAGACTGTTTTTGTCGAATTTGCAAGGTGATATTTTGAAGCCAAAAGAGGACTAAGGTGAAAAAGGAAATATCTTCAGATTAAAAGAGGAAAGAAGGTTTCTGAGAAACTGCTTTGTGATGTGTGACTTCCACTCACTGAGTTACAGCGGTATTTCATGGAGCTCTTTGCTAACCTTATTTCTGTGGTATCTGAGAACTGATATTTCGGATCCCTTTGAAGACTATACACCCAAAGGAAATATCCTCTGATAGAAATGAGAAAGAAGCTTTCTGAGAAACTTCTTTGTAATCTGTGAATTCATATCACAGAGTTACATATTTCCACTCAAGAAACCTTTCACTAATACTTTTCTTGTGGAATTTGCAAAGTGATATTTGGAAGCCCATGGAGGGCTGTGGCGAAAAAGAAAATATCCTCAGATAAAAATTGCAAAGAAGCTTTCTGAGAAACTGCTTTGTGTTCTGTTAATTCACCTCACAGAGTTACAGCTTTCCACTCAAGAAACCATTCGCTACGACCGTTCTTGTGTAATGTGCAATGTGATATTTGGAAGCATATAGAGGGCTATGGGGAAAACAAAATATCCAAAGGTATTTAAGTGGAAAGAGGCCTTATGAGACACTGTTTTCTAATGTGTGATTTCCACTCAGTGACTTACAGCTGTATTTAGTGGAGATCATTGCTAGCCATATTTCTGTGGAATCTGAGAACTGATATTTCAGATCCCTTTGGAGACTATAGGGCCAAAGGAAAAATTCTCCGATAGAAATGAGAAAGAAGCCTTCTGAGTGGCTTCTTTGTGATCTGTGAATTCATCTCACAGTGTTACAGCTTTCCCCTCAAGAAGCCTTTCGCTAAGACTGTTCTTGTGGAATTTGCAAAGTGATATTTGGAAGCCCATGGAGGGCTTTGGTGAAAAAGATAATATCCTCAGATAAAAAAAGAAAGAAGCTTTCTGAGAAACTGCTTCGTGTTCTGTTACTTCATTTCACATTATTACAGCTTTCCGCACAAGAAGCTGTTCGCTGATACTGTTCTTCAGGAATTTACAAAGTGATATTCAGAATTCCATGGAATCTATGGTTGAAAAGAAAATATCCTCAGATAAAAAATGGAAAGAAGCTTTCTAGGAAACTTCTTTGTGTTCTGTTAATTCATCTCACAGAGTTACAGCTTTCCCCTCAAGAAGCCGTTCGCTAAGACTGTTCTTGTGGAATTTGCAAAGTAATATTTGGAAATCCATAAAGGTCTAAAGTGAAAAAGGAAATAACCTCAGATAAAAACTGGAAAGAAGATTTCTGAGAAACTGCTTTGTGTTCTGTTAATTCATCTCACAGAGTTACAGCTTTTCCCTCCAGAAGCTTTTAGCTAAGATTGTTCTTGTGGAATATTCAAAGTTATATATGGAAGCCCATGGAGGGTTAAGGTGAAAAAGAAAATATCCTCAGATAAAAACTGGAAAGAAGGTCTCTGAGAAACTGATTTGTGATATGTGAATTCCACTCAATGAGTTACAGCTGTATTTCATGGAGCTCTTTGTTAGCCTTATTTCTGTGGAATCTGAGAACTGATATTTCGGATTCCCATTGAAGAATATATTGCCAAAGGAAATATCCTCCGATAAAAATGAGAAAGAAGCTTTCTGAGAAAGTTCTTTGTGATCTGTGAATTCATCTCACAGAGTTACAGCTTTCCCCTCAAGAAGACGCTCGCTAATACTGTTCTTGTGGAATTTGGGAAGTGATATTTGGAAGCTTATGGAGGGCTTTGGTGAAAAAGAAAATATCCTCAGATAAAAACTGGAAAGAAGCTTTCTGAGAAACTGCTTTGTGTTCCGTTAATTCATCTCACAGAGTTAAAGCTTTGCCCTCTAGAAGCCTTTCGCTAAGACTCTTCTTTTGGAATTTACAAAGTGTTATTTCGAAGCCCAAACAGGTTTCTGGTGAACAAGGAAATATCCTCAGATAAAAACTGGAAAGAAGCTTTCTGAGAAACTGCTTTGTGTTCTGTTAATTCATCTCACAGAGTTACAGCTTCCCCCTCAAGAAATCGTTCGGTTAGTCTTTCCTGTGGAATTTGGAATGTGATACTTGGAATCCCATAGAGGGCTATGGTGAAAAAGGAAATATCCTCAGATAAAAACTAGAAAGAAGCTTTCTGAGAAACTTCTTTGTGATCTGTGTATTCATGTCACAGAGTTACAGCTTTCCCCTCAAGAAGCCTTTTGCTAAGACTGTTCTTGTGGAATTTGCAAAGTGATATTTGGAAGCTCATAGAGGGCAAGGGTGAAAAAGCAAATATCCTCAGATAAAAACTGGAAGGAAGCTTTCTGAAAAACTGCTTTGTGTTCTGTTAATTCACCTCACAGAGTTACAGCTTTCCCCTCAAGAAGGCGTTCGGTTCGTGTTTTCTTGTGGAATTTGCAAAGTGATATTTGGAAGCCCATAGAGGGCTATGGTGAAAAGGAAAATATCGTCAGATAAAAACTGAAAAGAAGCTTTCTGAGAAACTGCTTTGGAAGTGTGACTTCCTCTCACTGAGTTACAGCTGTATTTCGAGGAACTGTTTTCTAGCCTTATTTCTGTGGAATCTGAGAAATGATATTTCAGATACCTTTGAACACTATGGGGCCAATGGGAATATCCTCTTATAAAAATGAAAAAGAAGCTTTCTGAGAAACTTCTTTGTGATCTGTGAATGCTTGTCACAGAGTTACCGCTTTCCCCTCAAGAAGCCTTTCTCTAAGACTCTTCTTTTGGAATTTGCAAAGTGATATTTGGAAGTCCATGGAGGGCTATGGGGAAAAAGAAACTATTCTCTAATAAAAACTGGAATGAAGATTTTTGAGAAACAACTTTGTGTTTTGTGAATTCATCTCACAGAGTTACAGCCTTCCCCAAAGGAGCCGTTCGCTAAGACTGTTCTTGTGGATTTTGCAAAGTGATATTTGGAAGCCCATAAAGGGCTATTGTGAAAAAGAAAATATCCTCAGATAAAAACTGGAAAGAAGCTTTTCTGAGAAACTGCTTTGTGTTCTCTGAATTCATCTCACAGAGTTACAGCTTTCCCCTCAAGAACTCTTTTGGTCAGTCTCTCCTTGTGGAATTTGCAAAGTGAGATTTGGAAGTCCATGGAGGGCTACTGTGAAAAAGAAACTATCCTCAAATAAAAACTAGAAAGAACCTTTCTGAGATACTGCTTTGTGATGTGTGACTTCCACTCCCTGAGTTACAGCTGTGTTTCGCGGAGCTCTTTGCTAGCCTTATTTCTGTGGAATCTGACAACTGATATTTTGGATCCCTTTGAAGACTATAGGGCCAAAGGAAACATCCTCCGAAAAAAATGAGAAACAAGCTTTCTGAGAATCTTCTTTGTGATCTGTAAATTCAACCCACAGAGTTACAGCTTTCCCCTCAAGAAGCCTTTCGCTAAGACTGTTCTTGTGGAATTTGCAAAGTGACATTTGGAAGCCAATAGAGGGCTAAGGTGAAAAACAAAATCTCCTCAGATAAAAAGTGGAAAGAAGATTTCTGAGAAATTGTTTCGTGATGTTTCACTTCCCCTCACTGAGTTACACTTGTATTTCGTGGAGCTGTTTGGTAGCCTTATTTCTGTGGAATCTGAGCACTGATATTTCGGATCCTTTGAAGACTATAGGGCCAAAGGAAACATCCTCCGAAAAAAATGAGATTGAAGCTTTCTGAGAAACTTCTTTGTGATCTGTAAATTCATCTCAGAGAGTTACAGCTTTCCCCTCAAGAAGCCTTTCACTAAGACAGTTCTTGTGGAATTGGCAAAGTGATATTTGGAAGCCCATGAAGGGCTATGGTGAAAAAGAAGATATCCTCAGATAAAAAGTGGAAAGGAGCTTTCTGAGAAACTGCTTTGTGTACTGTTAATTCATCTCACAGAATTACAGCTTTCCCTTCAAGAAGACGTTCACTAAGACTGTTTTTGTCGAATTTGCAAGGTGATATTTTGAAGCCAAAAGAGGACTAAGGTGAAAAAGGAAATATCTTCAGATTAAAAGAGGAAAGAAGGTTTCTGAGAAACTGCTTTGTGATGTGTGACTTCCACTCACTGAGTTACAGCGGTATTTCATGGAGCTCTTTGCTAACCTTATTTCTGTGGTATCTGAGAACTGATATTTCGGATCCCTTTGAAGACTATACACCCAAAGGAAATATCCTCTGATAGAAATGAGAAAGAAGCTTTCTGAGAAACTTCTTTGTAATCTGTGAATTCATATCACAGAGTTACATATTTCCACTCAAGAAACCTTTCACTAATACTTTTCTTGTGGAATTTGCAAAGTGATATTTGGAAGCCCATGGAGGGCTGTGGCGAAAAAGAAAATATCCTCAGATAAAAATTGCAAAGAAGCTTTCTGAGAAACTGCTTTGTGTTCTGTTAATTCACCTCACAGAGTTACAGCTTTCCACTCAAGAAACCATTCGCTACGACCGTTCTTGTGTAATGTGCAATGTGATATTTGGAAGCATATAGAGGGCTATGGGGAAAACAAAATATCCAAAGGTATTTAAGTGGAAAGAGGCCTTATGAGACACTGTTTTCTAATGTGTGATTTCCACTCAGTGACTTACAGCTGTATTTAGTGGAGATCATTGCTAGCCATATTTCTGTGGAATCTGAGAACTGATATTTCAGATCCCTTTGGAGACTATAGGGCCAAAGGAAAAATTCTCCGATAGAAATGAGAAAGAAGCCTTCTGAGTGGCTTCTTTGTGATCTGTGAATTCATCTCACAGTGTTACAGCTTTCCCCTCAAGAAGCCTTTCGCTAAGACTGTTCTTGTGGAATTTGCAAAGTGATATTTGGAAGCCCATGGAGGGCTTTGGTGAAAAAGATAATATCCTCAGATAAAAAAAGAAAGAAGCTTTCTGAGAAACTGCTTCGTGTTCTGTTACTTCATTTCACATTATTACAGCTTTCCGCACAAGAAGCTGTTCGCTGATACTGTTCTTCAGGAATTTACAAAGTGATATTCAGAATTCCATGGAATCTATGGTTGAAAAGAAAATATCCTCAGATAAAAAATGGAAAGAAGCTTTCTAAGAAACTTCTTTGTGTTCTGTTAATTCATCTCACAGAGTTACAGCTTTCCCCTCAAGAAGCCGTTCGCTAAGACTGTTCTTGTGGAATTTGCAAAGTAATATTTGGAAATCCATAAAGGTCTAAAGTGAAAAAGGAAATAACCTCAGATAAAAACTGGAAAGAAGATTTCTGAGAAACTGCTTTGTGTTCTGTTAATTCATCTCACAGAGTTACAGCTTTTCCCTCCAGAAGCTTTTAGCTAAGATTGTTCTTGTGGAATATTCAAAGTTATATATGGAAGCCCATGGAGGGTTAAGGTGAAAAAGAAAATATCCTCAGATAAAAACTGGAAAGAAGGTCTCTGAGAAACTGATTTGTGATATGTGAATTCCACTCAATGAGTTACAGCTGTATTTCATGGAGCTCTTTGTTAGCCTTATTTCTGTGGAATCTGAGAACTGATATTTCGGATTCCCATTGAAGAATATATTGCCAAAGGAAATATCCTCCGATAAAAATGAGAAAGAAGCTTTCTGAGAAAGTTCTTTGTGATCTGTGAATTCATCTCACAGAGTTACAGCTTTCCCCTCAAGAAGACGCTCGCTAATACTGTTCTTGTGGAATTTGGGAAGTGATATTTGGAAGCTTATGGAGGGCTTTGGTGAAAAAGAAAATATCCTCAGATAAAAACTGGAAAGAAGCTTTCTGAGAAACTGCTTTGTGTTCTGTTAATTCATCTCACAGAGTTAAAGCTTTGCCCTCTAGAAGCCTTTCGCTAAGACTCTTCTTTTGGAATTTACAAAGTGTTATTTCGAAGCCCAAACAGGTTTCTGGTGAACAAGGAAATATCCTCAGATAAAAACTGGAAAGAAGCTTTCTGAGAAACTGCTTTGTGTTCTGTTAATTCATCTCACAGAGTTACAGCTTCCCCCTCAAGAAATCGTTCGGTTAGTCTTTCCTGTGGAATTTGGAATGTGATACTTGGAATCCCATAGAGGGCTATGGTGAAAAAGGAAATATCCTCAGATAAAAACTAGAAAGAAGCTTTCTGAGAAACTTCTTTGTGATCTGTGTATTCATGTCACAGAGTTACAGCTTTCCCCTCAAGAAGCCTTTTGCTAAGACTGTTCTTGTGGAATTTGCAAAGTGATATTTGGAAGCTCATAGAGGGCAAGGGTGAAAAAGCAAATATCCTCAGATAAAAACTGGAAGGAAGCTTTCTGAAAAACTGCTCTGTGTTCTGTTAATTCACCTCACAGAGTTACAGCTTTCCCCTCAAGAAGGCGTTCGGTTCGTGTTTTCTTGTGGAATTTGCAAAGTGATATTTGGAAGCCCATAGAGGGCTATGGTGAAAAGGAAAATATCGTCAGATAAAAACTGAAAAGAAGCTTTCTGAGAAACTGCTTTGGAAGTGTGACTTCCTCTCACTGAGTTACAGCTGTATTTCGAGGAACTGTTTTCTAGCCTTATTTCTGTGGAATCTGAGAAATGATATTTCAGATACCTTTGAACACTATGGGGCCAATGGGAATATCCTCTGATAAAAATGAAAAAGAAGCTTTCTGAGAAACTTCTTTGTGATCTGTGAATGCTTGTCACAGAGTTACCGCTTTCCCCTCAAGAAGCCTTTCTCTAAGACTCTTCTTTTGGAATTTGCAAAGTGATATTTGGAAGTCCATGGAGGGCTATGGGGAAAAAGAAACTATTCTCTAATAAAAACTGGAATGAAGATTTTTGAGAAACAACTTTGTGTTTTGTGAATTCATCTCACAGAGTTACAGCCTTCCCCAAAGGAGCCGTTCGCTAAGACTGTTCTTGTGGATTTTGCAAAGTGATATTTGGAAGCCCATAAAGGGCTATTGTGAAAAAGAAAATATCCTCAGATAAAAACTGGAAAGAAGCTTTTCTGAGAAACTGCTTTGTGTTCTCTGAATTCATCTCACAGAGTTACAGCTTTCCCCTCAAGAACTCTTTTGGTCAGTCTCTCCTTGTGGAATTTGCAAAGTGAGATTTGGAAGTCCATGGAGGGCTACTGTGAAAAAGAAACTATCCTCAAATAAAAACTAGAAAGAACCTTTCTGAGATACTGCTTTGTGATGTGTGACTTCCACTCCCTGAGTTACAGCTGTGTTTCGCGGAGCTCTTTGCTAGCCTTATTTCTGTGGAATCTGACAACTGATATTTTGGATCCCTTTGAAGACTATAGGGCCAAAGGAAACATCCTCCGAAAAAAATGAGAAACAAGCTTTCTGAGAATCTTCTTTGTGATTTGTAAATTCAACCCACAGAGTTACAGCTTTCCCCTCAAGAAGCCTTTCGCTAAGACTGTTCTTGTGGAATTTGCAAAGTGACATTTGGAAGCCAATAGAGGGCTAAGGTGAAAAACAAAATCTCCTCAGATAAAAAGTGGAAAGAAGATTTCTGAGAAATTGTTTCGTGATGTTTCACTTCCCCTCACTGAGTTACACTTGTATTTCGTGGAGCTGTTTGGTAGCCTTATTTCTGTGGAATCTGAGCACTGATATTTCGGATCCCTTTGAAGACTATAGGGCCAAAGGAAACATCCTCCGAAAAAAATGAGATTGAAGCTTTCTGAGAAACTTCTTTGTGATCTGTAAATTCATCTCAGAGAGTTACAGCTTTCCCCTCAAGAAGCCTTTCACTAAGACAGTTCTTGTGGAATTGGCAAAGTGATATTTGGAAGCCCATGAAGGGCTATGGTGAAAAAGAAGATATCCTCAGATAAAAAGTGGAAAGGAGCTTTCTGAGAAACTGCTTTGTGTACTGTTAATTCATCTCACAGAATTACAGCTTTCCCTTCAAGAAGACGTTCACTAAGACTGTTTTTGTCGAATTTGCAAGGTGATATTTTGAAGCCAAAAGAGGACTAAGGTGAAAAAGGAAATATCTTCAGATTAAAAGAGGAAAGAAGGTTTCTGAGAAACTGCTTTGTGATGTGTGACTTCCACTCACTGAGTTACAGCGGTATTTCATGGAGCTCTTTGCTAACCTTATTTCTGTGGTATCTGAGAACTGATATTTCGGATCCCTTTGAAGACTATACACCCAAAGGAAATATCCTCTGATAGAAATGAGAAAGAAGCTTTCTGAGAAACTTCTTTGTAATCTGTGAATTCATATCACAGAGTTACATATTTCCACTCAAGAAACCTTTCACTAATACTTTTCTTGTGGAATTTGCAAAGTGATATTTGGAAGCCCATGGAGGGCTGTGGCGAAAAAGAAAATATCCTCAGATAAAAATTGCAAAGAAGCTTTCTGAGAAACTGCTTTGTGTTCTGTTAATTCACCTCACAGAGTTACAGCTTTCCACTCAAGAAACCATTCGCTATGACCGTTCTTGTGTAATGTGCAATGTGATATTTGGAAGCATATAGAGGGCTATGGGGAAAACAAAATATCCAAAGGTATTTAAGTGGAAAGAGGCCTGCTGAGACACTGTTTTCTAATGTGTGATTTCCACTCAGTGACTTACAGCTGTATTTAGTGGAGATCATTGCTAGCCATATTTCTGTGGAATCTGAGAACTGATATTTCAGATCCCTTTGGAGACTATAGGGCCAAAGGAAAAATTCTCCGATAGAAATGAGAAAGAAGCCTTCTGAGTGGCTTCTTTGTGATCTGTGAATTCATCTCACAGTGTTACAGCTTTCCCCTCAAGAAGCCTTTCGCTAAGACTGTTCTTGTGGAATTTGCAAAGTGATATTTGGAAGCCCATGGAGGGCTTTGGTGAAAAAGATAATATCCTCAGATAAAAAAAGAAAGAAGCTTTCTGAGAAACTGCTTCGTGTTCTGTTACTTCATTTCACATCATTACAGCTTTCCTCACAAGAAGCTG
The DNA here is from genome assembly GCF_043159975.1 of Macaca nemestrina. Classification (NCBI taxonomy): domain Eukaryota; kingdom Metazoa; phylum Chordata; class Mammalia; order Primates; family Cercopithecidae; genus Macaca; species Macaca nemestrina. The sequence goes on along the minus strand of NC_092142.1, from coordinate 32,970,727 downwards.
TTCGCTAATACTGTTCTTCAGGAATTTACAAAGTGATATTCAGAATTCCATGGAATCTATGGTTGAAAAGAAAATATCCTCAGATAAAAAATGGAAAGAAGCTTTCTAAGAAACTTCTTTGTGTTCTGTTAATTCATCTCACAGAGTTACAGCTTTCCCCTCAAGAAGCCGTTCGCTAAGACTGTTCTTGTGGAATTTGCAAAGTAATATTTGGAAATCCATAAAGGTCTAAAGTGAAAAAGGAAATAACCTCAGATAAAAACTGGAAAGAAGATTTCTGAGAAACTGCTTTGTGTTCTGTTAATTCATCTCACAGAGTTACAGCTTTTCCCTCCAGAAGCTTTTAGCTAAGATTGTTCTTGTGGAATATTCAAAGTTATATATGGAAGCCCATGGAGGGTTAAGGTGAAAAAGAAAATATCCTCAGATAAAAACTGGAAAGAAGGTCTCTGAGAAACTGATTTGTGATATGTGAATTCCACTCAATGAGTTACAGCTGTATTTCATGGAGCTCTTTGTTAGCCTTATTTCTGTGGAATCTGAGAACTGATATTTCGGATTCCCATTGAAGAATATATTGCCAAAGGAAATATCCTCCGATAAAAATGAGAAAGAAGCTTTCTGAGAAAGTTCTTTCTGATCTGTGACTTCATCTCACAGAGTTACAGCTTTCCCCTCAAGAAGACGCTCGCTAATACTGTTCTTGTGGAATTTGGGAAGTGATATTTGGAAGCTTATGGAGGGCTTTGGTGAAAAAGAAAATATCCTCAGATAAAAACTGGAAAGAAGCTTTCTGAGAAACTGCTTTGTGTTCTGTTAATTCATCTCACAGAGTTAAAGCTTTGCCCTCTAGAAGCCTTTCGCTAAGACTCTTCTTTTGGAATTTACAAAGTGTTATTTCGAAGCCCAAACAGGTTTCTGGTGAACAAGGAAATATCCTCAGATAAAAACTGGAAAGAAGCTTTCTGAGAAACTGCTTTGTGTTCTGTTAATTCATCTCACAGAGTTACAGCTTCCCCCTCAAGAAATCGTTCGGTTAGTCTTTCCTGTGGAATTTGGAATGTGATACTTGGAATCCCATAGAGGGCTATGGTGAAAAAGGAAATATCCTCAGATAAAAACTAGAAAGAAGCTTTCTGAGAAACTTCTTTGTGATCTGTGTATTCATGTCACAGAGTTACAGCTTTCCCCTCAAGAAGCCTTTTGCTAAGACTGTTCTTGTGGAATTTGCAAAGTGATATTTGGAAGCTCATAGAGGGCAAGGGTGAAAAAGCAAATATCCTCAGATAAAAACTGGAAGGAAGCTTTCTGAAAAACTGCTCTGTGTTCTGTTAATTCACCTCACAGAGTTACAGCTTTCCCCTCAAGAAGGCGTTCGGTTCGTGTTTTCTTGTGGAATTTGCAAAGTGATATTTGGAAGCCCACAGAGGGCTATGGTGAAAAGGAAAATATCGTCAGATAAAAACTGAAAAGAAGCTTTCTGAGAAACTGCTTTGGAAGTGTGACTTCCTCTCACTGAGTTACAGCTGTATTTCGAGGAGCTGTTTTCTAGCCTTATTTCTGTGGAATCTGAGAAATGATATTTCAGATACCTTTGAACACTATGGGGCCAATGGGAATATCCTCTGATAAAAATGAAAAAGAAGCTTTCTGAGAAACTTCTTTGTGATCTGTGAATGCTTCTCACAGAGTTACCGCTTTCCCCTCAAGAAGCCTTTCTCTAAGACTCTTCTTTTGGAATTTGCAAAGTGATATTTGGAAGTCCATGGAGGGCTATGGGGAAAAAGAAACTCTTCTCTAATAAAAACTGGAATGAAGATTTTTGAGAAACAACTTTGTGTTCTGTGAATTCATCTCACAGAGTTACAGCCTTCCCCAAAGAAGCCGTTCGCTAAGACTGTTCTTGTGGATTTTGCAAAGTGATATTTGGAAGCCCATAAAGGGCTATTGTGAAAAAGAAAATATCCTCAGATAAAAACTGGAAAGAAGCTTTTCTGAGAAACTGCTTTGTGTTCTCTGAATTCATCTCACAGAGTTACAGCTTTCCCCTCAAGAACTCTTTTGGTCAGTCTCTCCTTGTGGAATTTGCAAAGTGAGATTTGGAAGTCCATGGAGGGCTACTGTGAAAAAGAAAATATCCTCAAATAAAAACTAGAAAGAACCTTTCTGAGATACTGCTTTGTGATGTGTGACTTCCACTCCCTGAGTTACAGCTGTGTTTCACGGAGCTCTTTGCTAGCCTTATTTCTGTGGAATCTGAGCACTGATATTTTGGATCCCTTTGAAGACTATAGGGCCAAAGGAAACATCCTCCGAAAAAAATGAGAAACAAGCTTTCTGAGAATCTTCTTTGTGATCTGTAAATTCAACCCACAGAGTTACAGCTTTCCCCTCAAGAAGCCTTTCGCTAAGACTGTTCTTGTGGAATTTGCAAAGTGACATTTGGAAGCCGATAGAGGGCTAAGGTGAAAAACAAAATCTCCTCAGATAAAAAGTGGAAAGAAGATTTCTGAGAAATTGTTTCGTGATGTTTCACTTCCCCTCACTGAGTTACACTTGTATTTCGTGGAGCTGTTTGGTAGCCTTATTTCTGTGGAATCTGAGCACTGATATTTCGGATCCCTTTGAAGACTATAGGGCCAAAGGAAACATCCTCCGAAAAAAATGAGATTGAAGCTTTCTGAGAAACTTCTTTGTGATCTGTAAATTCATCTCAGAGAGTTACAGCTTTCCCCTCAAGAAGCCTTTCACTAAGACAGTTCTTGTGGAATTGGCAAAGTGATATTTGGAAGCCCATGAAGGGCTATGGTGAAAAGAAGATATCCTCAGATAAAAAGTGGAGAGGAGCTTTCTGAGAAACTGCTTTGTGTACTGTTAATTCATCTCACAGAATTACAGCTTTCCCTTCAAGAAGACGTTCACTAAGACTGTTTTTGTCGAATTTGCAAGGTGATATTTTGAAGCCAAAAGGGGACTAAGGTGAAAAAGGAAATATCTTCAGATTAAAAGAGGAAAGAAGGTTTCTGAGAAACTGCTTTGTGATGTGTGACTTCCACTCACTGAGTTACAGCGGTATTTCATGGAGCTCTTTGCTAACCTTATTTCTGTGGTATCTGAGAACTGATATTTCGGATCCCTTTGAAGACTATACACCCAAAGGAAATATCCTCTGATAGAAATGAGAAAGAAGCTTTCTAAGAAACTACTTTGTAATCTGTGAATTCATATCACAGAGTTACATATTTCCACTCAAGTAACCTTTCACTAATACTTTTCTTGTGGAATTTGCAAAGTGATATTTGGAAGCCCATGGAGGGCTGTGGCGAAAAAGAAAATATCCTCAGATAAAAATTGCAAAGAAGCTTTCTGAGAAACTGCTTTGTGTTCTGTTAATTCACCTCACAGAGTTACAGCTTTCCACTCAAGAAACCATTCGCTACGACCGTTCTTGTGTAATGTGCAATGTGATATTTGGAAGCATATAGAGGGCTATGGGGAAAACAAAATATCCAAAGGTATTTAAGTGGAAAGAGGCCTGATGAGACACTGTTTTCTAATGTGTGATTTCCACTCAGTGACTTACAGCTGTATTTAGTGGAGATCATTGCTAGCCATATTTCTGTGGAATCTGAGAACCTTTATTTCAGATCCCTTTGGAGACTATAGGGCCAAAGGAAAAATTCTCCGATAGAAATGAGAAAGAAGCCTTCTGAGTGGCTTCTTTGTGATCTGTGAATTCATCTCACAGTGTTACAGCTTTCCCCTCAAGAAGCCTTTCGCTAAGACTGTTCTTGTGGAATTTGCAAAGTGATATTTGGAAGCCCATGGAGGGCTTTGGTGAAAAAGATAATATCCTCAGATAAAAAAAGAAAGAAGCTTTCTGAGAAACTGCTTCGTGTTCTGTTACTTCATTTCACATTATTACAGCTTTCCTCACAAGAAGCTGTTCGCTAATACTGTTCTTCAGGAATTTACAAAGTGATATTCAGAATTCCATGGAATCTATGGTTGAAAAGAAAATATCCTCAGATAAAAAATGGAAAGAAGCTTTCTAGGAAACTTCTTTGTGTTCTGTTAATTCATCTCACAGAGTTACAGCTTTCCCCTCAAGAAGCCGTTCGCTAAGACTGTTCTTGTGGAATTTGCAAAGTAATATTTGGAAATCCATGAAGGTCTAAGGTGAAAAAGAAAATAACCTCAGATAAAAACTGGAAAGAAGATTTCTGAGAAACTGCTTTGTGTTCTGTTAATTCATCTCACAGAGTTACAGCTTTTCCCTCCAGAAGCTTTTAGCTAAGATTGTTCTTGTGGAATATTCAAAGTTATATATGGAAGCCCATGGAGGGTTAAGGTGAAAAAGAAAATATCCTCAGATAAAAACTGGAAAGAAGGTCTCTGAGAAACTGATTTGTGATATGTGAATTCCACTCAATGAGTTACAGCTGTATTTCATGGAGCTCTTTGTTAGCCTTATTTCTGTGGAATCTGAGAACTGATATTTCGGATTCTCATTGAAGAATATATTGCCAAAGGAAATATCCTCCGATAAAAATGAGAAAGAAGCTTTCTGAGAAAGTTCTTTGTGATCTGTGAATTCATCTCACAGAGTTACAGCTTTCCCCTCAAGAAGACGCTCGCTAATACTGTTCTTGTGGAATTTGGGAAGTGATATTTGGAAGCTTATGGAGGGCTTTGGTGAAAAAGAAAATATCCTCAGATAAAAACTGGAAAGAAGCTTTCTGAGAAACTGCTTTGTGTTCTGTTAATTCATCTCACAGAGTTAAAGCTTTGCCCTCTAGAAGCCTTTCGCTAAGACTGTTCTTTTGGAATTTACAAAGTGTTATTTCGAAGCCCAAACAGGTTTCTGGTGAAAAAGGAAATATCCTCAGATAAAAACTGGAAAGAAGCTTTCTGAGAAACTGCTTTGTATTCTGTTAATTCATCTCACGGAGTTACAGCTTTCCCCTCAAGAAATCGTTCGGTTAGTCTTTCCTGTGGAATTTGGAATGTGATACTTGGAATCCCATAGAGGGCTATGGTGAAAAAGGAAATATCCTCAGATAAAAACTAGAAAGAAGCTTTCTGAGAAACTTCTTTGTGATCTGTGTATTCATGTCACAGAGTTACAGCTTTCCCCTCAAGAAGCCTTTTGCTAAGACTGTTCTTGTGGAATTTGCAAAGTGATATTTGGAAGCTCATAGAGGGCAAGGGTGAAAAAGCAAATATCCTCAGATAGAAACTGGAAGGAAGCTTTCTGAAAAACTGCTTTGTGTTCTGTTAATTCACCTCACAGAGTTACAGCTTTCCCCTCAAGAAGGCGTTCGGTTCGTGTTTTCTTGTGGAATTTGCAAAGTGATATTTGGAAGCCCATAGAGGGCTATGGTGAAAAGGAAAATATCGTCAGATAAAAACTGAAAAGAAGCTTTCTGAGAAACTGCTTTGGAAGTGTGACTTCCTCTCACTGAGTTACAGCTGTATTTCGAGGAGCTGTTTTCTAGCCTTATTTCTGTGGAATCTGAGAAATGATATTTCAGATACCTTTGAACACTATGGGGCCAATGGGAATATCCTCTGATAAAAATGAAAAAGAAGCTTTCTGAGAAACTTCTTTGTGATCTGTGAATGCTTCTCACAGAGTTACCGCTTTCCCCTCAAGAAGCCTTTCTCTAAGACTCTTCTTTTGGAATTTGCAAAGTGATATTTGGAAGTCCATGGAGGGCTATGGGGAAAAAGAAACTCTTCTCTAATAAAAACTGGAATGAAGATTTTTGAGAAACAACTTTGTGTTCTGTGAATTCATCTCACAGAGTTACAGCCTTCCCCAAAGAAGCCGTTCACTAAGACTGTTCTTGTGGATTTTGCAAAGTGATATTTGGAAGCCCATAAAGGGCTATTGTGAAAAAGAAAATATCCTCAGATAAAAACTGGAAAGAAGCTTTTCTGAGAAACTGGTTTGTGTTCTCTGAATTCATCTCACAGAGTTACAGCTTTCCCCTCAAGAACTCTTTTGTTCAGTCTCTCCTTGTGGAATTTGCAAAGTGAGATTTGGAAGTCCATGGAGGGCTACTGTGAAAAAGAAAATATCCTCAAATAAAAACTAGAAAGAACCTTTCTGACATACTGCTTTGTGATGTGTGACTTCCACTCCCTGAGTTACAGCTGTGTTTCGCGGAGCTCTTTGCTAGCCTTATTTCTGTGGAATCTGAGCACTGATATTTTGGATCCCTTTGAAGACTATAGGGCCAAAGGAAACATCCTCCGAAAAAAATGAGAAACAAGCTTTCTGAGAATCTTCTTTGTGATCTGTAAATTCAACCCACAGAGTTACAGCTTTCCCCTCAAGAAGCCTTTCGCTAAGACTGTTCTTGTGGAATTTGCAAAGTGACATTTGGAAGCCGATAGAGGGCTAAGGTGAAAAACAAAATCTCCTCAGATAAAAAGTGGAAAGAAGATTTCTGAGAAATTGTTTCGTGATGTTTCACTTCCCCTCACTGAGTTACACTTGTATTTCGTGGAGCTGTTTGGTAGCCTTATTTCTGTGGAATCTGAGCACTGATATTTCGGATCCCTTTGAAGACTATAGGGCCAAAGGAAACATCCTCCGAAAAAAATGAGATTGAAGCTTTCTGAGAAACTTCTTTGTGATCTGTAAATTCATCTCAGAGAGTTACAGCTTTCCCCTCAAGAAGCCTTTCACTAAGACAGTTCTTGTGGAATTGGCAAAGTGATATTTGGAAGCCCATGAAGGGCTATGGTGAAAAAGAAGATATCCTCAGATAAAAAGTGGAAAGGAGCTTTCTGAGAAACTGCTTTGTGTACTGTTAATTCATCTCACAGAATTACAGCTTTCCCTTCAAGAAGACGTTCACTAAGACTGTTTTTGTCGAATTTGCAAGGTGATATTTTGAAGCCAAAAGAGGACTAAGGTGAAAAAGGAAATATCTTCAGATTAAAAGAGGAAAGAAGGTTTCTGAGAAACTGCTTTGTGATGTGTGACTTCCACTCACTGAGTTACAGCGGTATTTCATGGAGCTCTTTGCTAACCTTATTTCTGTGGTATCTGAGAACTGATATTTCGGATCCCTTTGAAGACTATACACCCAAAGGAAATATCCTCTGATAGAAATGAGAAAGAAGCTTTCTGAGAAACTTCTTTGTAATCTGTGAATTCATATCACAGAGTTACATATTTCCACTCAAGAAAACTTTCACTAATACTTTTCTTGTGGAATTTGCAAAGTGATATTTGGAAGCCCATGGAGGGCTGTGGCGAAAAAGAAAATATCCTCAGATAAAAATTGCAAAGAAGCTTTCTGAGAAACTGCTTTGTGTTCTGTTAATTCACCTCACAGAGTTACAGCTTTCCACTCAAGAAACCATTCGCTAAGACCGTTCTTGTGTAATGTGCAATGTGATATTTGGAAGCATATAGAGGGCTATGGGGAAAACAAAATATCCAAAGGTATTTAAGTGGAAAGAGGCCTTATGAGACACTGTTTTCTAATGTGTGATTTCCACTCAGTGACTTACAGCTGTATTTAGTGGAGATCATTGCTAGCCATATTTCTGTGGAATCTGAGAACTGATATTTCAGATCCCTTTGGAGACTATAGGGCCAAAGGAAAAATTCTCCGATACAAATGAGAAAGAAGCCTTCTGAGTGGCTTCTTTGTGATCTGTGAATTCATCTCACAGTGTTACAGCTTTCCCCTCAAGAAGCCTTTCGCTAAGACTGTTCTTGTGGAATTTGCAAAGTGATATTTGGAAGCCCATGGAGGGCTTTGGTGAAAAAGATAATATCCTCAGATAAAAAAAGAAAGAAGCTTTCTGAGAAACTGCTTCGTGTTCTGTTACTTCATTTCACATTATTACAGCTTTCCTCACAAGAAGCTGTTCGCTAATACTGTTCTTCAGGAATTTACAAAGTGATATTCAGAATTCCATGGAATCTATGGTTGAAAAGAAAATATCCTCAGATAAAAAATGGAAAGAAGCTTTCTAGGAAACTTCTTTGTGTTCTGTTAATTCATCTCACAGAGTTACAGCTTTCCCCTCAAGAAGCCGTTCGCTAAGACTGTTCTTGTGGAATTTGCAAAGTAATATTTGGAAATCCATAAAGGTCTAAGGTGAAAAAGAAAATAACCTCAGATAAAAACTGGAAAGAAGATTTCTGAGAAACTGCTTTGTGTTCTGTTAATTCATCTCACAGAGTTACAGCTTTTCCCTCCAGAAGCTTTTAGCTAAGATTGTTCTTGTGGAATATTCAAAGTTATATATGGAAGCCCATGGAGGGTTAAGGTGAAAAAGAAAATATCCTCAGATAAAAACTGGAAAGAAGGTCTCTGAGAAACTGATTTGTGATATGTGAATTCCACTCAATGAGTTACAGCTGTATTTCATGGAGCTCTTTGTTAGCCTTATTTCTGTGGAATCTGAGAACTGATATTTCGGATTCTCATTGAAGAATATATTGCCAAAGGAAATATCCTCCGATAAAAATGAGAAAGAAGCTTTCTGAGAAAGTTCTTTGTGATCTGTGAATTCATCTCACAGAGTTACAGCTTTCCCCTCAAGAAGACGCTCGCTAATACTGTTCTTGTGGAATTTGGGAAGTGATATTTGGAAGCTTATGGAGGGCTTTGGTGAAAAAGAAAATATCCTCAGATAAAAACTGGAAAGAAGCTTTCTGAGAAACTGCTTTGTGTTCTGTTAATTCATCTCACAGAGTTAAAGCTTTGCCCTCTAGAAGCCTTTCGCTAAGACTGTTCTTTTGGAATTTACAAAGTGTTATTTCGAAGCCCAAACAGGTTTCTGGTGAAAAAGGAAATATCCTCAGATAAAAACTGGAAAGAAGCTTTCTGAGAAACTGCTTTGTGTTCTGTTAATTCATCTCACGGAGTTACAGCTTTCCCCTCAAGAAATCGTTCGGTTAGTCTTTCCTGTGGAATTTGGAATGTGATACTTGGAATCCCATAGAGGGCTATGGTGAAAAAGGAAATATCCTCAGATAAAAACTAGAAAGAAGCTTTCTGAGAAACTTCTTTGTGATCTGTGTATTCATGTCACAGAGTTACAGCTTTCCCCTCAAGAAGCCTTTTGCTAAGACTGTTCTTGTGGAATTTGCAAAGTGATATTTGGAAGCTCATAGAGGGCAAGGGTGAAAAAGCAAATATCCTCAGATAAAAACTGGAAGGAAGCTTTCTGAAAAACTGCTTTGTGTTCTGTTAATTCACCTCACAGAGTTACAGCTTTCCCCTCAAGAAGGCGTTCGGTTCGTGTTTTCTTGTGGAATTTGCAAAGTGATATTTGGAAGCCCATAGAGGGCTATGGTGAAAAGGAAAATATCGTCAGATAAAAACTGAAAAGAAGCTTTCTGAGATACTGCTTTGGAAGTGTGACTTCCTCTCACTGAGTTACAGCTGTATTTCGAGGAGCTGTTTTCTAGCCTTATTTCTGTGGAATCTGAGAAATGATATTTCAGATACCTTTGAACACTATGGGGCCAATGGGAATATCCTCTGATAAAAATGAAAAAGAAGCTTTCTGAGAAACTTCTTTGTGATCTGTGAATGCTTCTCACAGAGTTACCGCTTTCCCCTCAAGAAGCCTTTCTCTAAGACTCTTCTTTTGGAATTTGCAAAGTGATATTTGGAAGTCCATGGAGGGCTATGGGGAAAAAGAAACTCTTCTCTAATAAAAACTGGAATGAAGATTTTTGAGAAACAACTTTGTGTTCTGTGAATTCATCTCACAGAGTTACAGCCTTCCCCAAAGAAGCCGTTCGCTAAGACTGTTCTTGTGGATTTTGCAAAGTGATATTTGGAAGCCCATAAAGGGCTATTGTGAAAAAGAAAATATCCTCAGATAAAAACTGGAAAGAAGCTTTTCTGAGAAACTGGTTTGTGTTCTCTGAATTCATCTCACAGAGTTACAGCTTTCCCCTCAAGAACTCTTTTGGTCAGTCTCTCCTTGTGGAATTTGCAAAGTGAGATTTGGAAGTCCATGGAGGGCTACTGTGAAAAAGAAAATATCCTCAAATAAAAACTAGAAAGAACCTTTCTGAGATACTGCTTTGTGATGTGTGACTTCCACTCCCTGAGTTACAGCTGTGTTTCGCGGAGCTCTTTGCTAGCCTTATTTCTGTGGAATCTGACAACTGATATTTTGGATCCCTTTGAAGACTATAGGGCCAAAGGAAACATCCTCCGAAAAAAAATGAGAAACAAGCTTTCTGAGAATCTTCTTTGTGATCTGTAAATTCAACCCACAGAGTTACAGCTTTCCCCTCAAGAAGCCTTTCGCTAAGACTGTTCTTGTGGAATTTGCAAAGTGACATTTGGAAGCCAATAGAGGGCTAAGGTGAAAAACAAAATCTCCTCAGATAAAAAGTGGAAAGAAGATTTCTGAGAAATTGTTTCGTGATGTTTCACTTCCCCTCACTGAGTTACACTTGTATTTCGTGGAGCTGTTTGGTAGCCTTATTTCTGTGGAATCTGAGCACTGATATTTCCGATCCCTTTGAAGACTATAGGGCCAAAGGAAACATCCTCCGAAAAAAATGAGATTGAAGCTTTCTGAGAAACTTCTTTGTGATCTGTAAATTCATCTCAGAGAGTTACAGCTTTCCCCTCAAGAAGCCTTTCACTAAGACAGTTCTTGTGGAATTGGCAAAGTGATATTTGGAAGCCCATGAAGGGCTATGGTGAAAAAGAAGATATCCTCAGATAAAAAGTGGAAAGGAGCTTTCTGAGAAACTGCTTTGTGTACTGTTAATTCATCTCACAGAATTACAGCTTTCCCTTCAAGAAGACGTTCACTAAGACTGTTTTTGTCGAATTTGCAAGGTGATATTTTGAAGCCAAAAGAGGACTAAGGTGAAAAAGGAAATATCTTCAGATTAAAAGAGGAAAGAAGGTTTCTGAGAAACTGCTTTGTGATGTGTGACTTCCACTCACTGAGTTACAGCGGTATTTCATGGAGTTCTTTGCTAACCTTATTTCTGTGGTATCTGAGAACTGATATTTCGGATCCCTTTGAAGACTTTACACCCAAAGGAAATATCCTCTGATAGAAATGAGAAAGAAGCTTTCTGAGAAACTTCTTTGTAATCTGTGAATTCATATCACAGAGTTACATATTTCCACTCAAGAAACCTTTCACTAATACTTTTCTTGTGGAATTTGCAAAGTGATATTTGGAAGCCCATGGAGGGCTGTGGTGAAAAAGAAAATATCCTCAGATAAAAATTGCAAAGAAGCTTTCTGAGAAACTGCTTTGTGTTCTGTTAATTCACCTCACAGAGTTACAGCTTTCCACTCAAGAAACCATTCGCTAAGACCGTTCTTGTGTAATGTGCAATGTGATATTTGGAAGCATATAGAGGGCTATGGGGAAAACAAAATATCCAAAGGTATTTAAGTGGAAAGAGGCCTTATGAGACACTGTTTTCTAATGTGTGATTTCCACTCAGTGACTTACAGCTGTATTTAGTGGAGATCATTGCTAGCCATATTTCTGTGGAATCTGAGAACTGATATTTCAGATCCCTTTGGAGACTATAGGGCCAAAGGAAAAATTCTCCGATAGAAATGAGAAAGAAGCCTTCTGAGTGGCTTCTTTGTGATCTGTGAATTCATCTCACAGTGTTACAGCTTTCCCCTCAAGAAGCCTTTCGCTAAGACTGTTCTTGTGGAATTTGCAAAGTGATATTTGGAAGCCCATGGAGGGCTTTGGTGAAAAAGATAATATCCTCAGATTAAAAAAAGAAAGAAACTTTCTGAGAAACTGCTTCGTGTTCTGTTACTTCATTTCACATCATTACAGCTTTCCTCACAAGAAGCTGTTCGCTAATACTGTTCTTCAGGAATTTACAAAGTGATATTCAGAATTCCATGGAATCTATGGTTGAAAAGAAAATATCCTCAGATAAAAAATGGAAAGAAGCTTTCTAGGAAACTTCTTTGTGTTCTGTTAATTCATCTCACAGAGTTACAGCTTTCCCCTCAAGAAGGCGTTCGCTAAGACTGTTCTTGTGGAATTTGCAAAGTAATATTTGGAAATCCATAAAGGTCTAAGGTGAAAAAGAAAATAACCTCAGATAAAAACTGGAAAGAAGATTTCTGAGAAACTGCTTTGTGTTCTGTTAATTCATCTCACAGAGTTACAGCTTTTCCCTCCAGAAGCTTTTAGCTAAGATTGTTCTTGTGGAATATTCAAAGTTATATATGGAAGCCCATGGAGGGTTAAGGTGAAAAAGAAAATATCCTCAGATAAAAACTGGAAAGAAGGTCTCTGAGAAACTGATTTGTGATATGTGAATTCCAATCAATGAGTTACAGCTGTATTTCATGGAGCTCTTTGTTAGCCTTATTTCTGTGGAATCTGAGAACTGATATTTCGGATTCCCATTGAAGAATATATTGCCAAAGGAAATATCCTCCGATAAAAATGAGAAAGAAGCTTTCTGAGAAAGTTCTTTGTGATCTGTGAATTCATCTCACAGAGTTACAGCTTTCCCCTCAAGAAGACGCTCGCTAATCCTGTTCTTGTGGAATTTGGGAAGTGATATTTGGAAGCTTATGGAGGGCTTTGGTGAAAAAGAAAATATCCTCAGATAAAAACTGGAAAGAAGCTTTCTGAGAAACTGCTTTGTGTTCTGCTAATTCATCTCACAGAGTTAAAGCTTTGCCCTCTAGAAGCCTTTCGCTAAGACTGTTCTTTTGGAATTTACAAAGTGTTATTTCGAAGCCCAAACAGGTTTCTGGTGAAAAAGGAAATATCCTCAGATAAAAACTGGAAAGAAGCTTTCTGAGAAACTGCTTTGTGTTCTGTTAATTCATCTCACAGAGTTACAGCTTTCCCCTCAAGAAATCGTTCGGTTAGTCTTTCCTGTGGAATTTGGAATGTGATACTTGGAATCCCATAGAGGGCTATGGTGAAAAAGGAAATATCCTCAGATAAAAACTAGAAAGAAGCTTTCTGAGAAACTTCTTTGTGATCTGTGTATTCATCTCACAGAGTTACAGCTTTCCCCTCAAGAAGCCTTTTGCTAAGACTGTTCTTGTGGAATTTGCAAAGTGATATTTGGAAGCTCATAGAGGGCAAGGGTGAAAAAGCAAATATCCTCAGATAAAAACTGGAAGGAAGCTTTCTGAAAAACTGCTTTGTGTTCTGTTAATTCACCTCACAGAGTTACAGCTTTCTCCTCAAGAAGGCGTTCGGTTCGTGTTTTCTTGTGGAATTTGCAAAGTGATATTTGGAAGCCCACAGAGGGCTATGGTGAAAAGGAAAATATCGTCAGATAAAAACTGAAAAGTAGCTTTCTGAGAAACTGCTTTGGAAGTGTGACTTCCTCTCACTGAGTTACAGCTGTATTACGAGGAGCTGTTTTCTAGCCTTATTTCTGTGGAATCTGAGAAATGATATTTCAGATACCTTTGAACACTATGGGGCCAATGGGAATATCCTCTGATAAAAATGAAAAAGAAGCTTTCTGAGAAACTTCTTTGTGATCTGTGAATGCTTCTCACAGAGTTACCGCTTTCCCCTCAAGAAGCCTTTCTCTAAGACTCTTCTTTTGGAATTTGCAAAGTGATATTTGGAAGTCCATGGAGGGCTATGGGGAAAAAGAAACTATTCTCTAATAAAAACTGGAATGAAGATTTTTGAGAAACAACTTTGTGTTCTGTGAATTCATCTCACAGAGTTACAGCCTTCCCCAAAGAAGCCGTTCGCTAAGACTGTTTTTGTGGATTTTGCAAAGTGATATTTGGAAGCCCATAAAGGGCTATTGTGAAAAAGAAAATATCCTCAGATAAAAACTGGAAAGAAGCTTTTCTGAGAAACTGGTTTGTGTTCTCTGAATTCATCTCACAGAGTTACAGCTTTCCCCTCAAGAACTCTTTTGGTCAGTCTCTCCTTGTGGAATTTGCAAAGTGAGATTTGGAAGTCCATGGAGGGCTACTGTGAAAAAGAAAATATCCTCAAATAAAAACTAGAAAGAACCTTTCTGAGATACTGCTTTGTGATGTGTGACTTCCACTCCCTGAGTTACAGCTGTGTTTCGCGGAGCTCTTTGCTAGCCTTATTTCTGTGGAATCTGACAACTGATATTTTGGATCCCTTTGAAGACTATAGGGCCAAAGGAAACATCCTCCGAAAAAAATGAGAAACAAGCTTTCTGAGAATCTTCTTTGTGATCTGTAAATTCAACCCACAGAGTTACAGCTTTCCCCTCAAGAAGCCTTTCGCTAAGACTGTTCTTGTGGAATTTGCAAAGTGACATTTGGAAGCCAATAGAGGGCTAAGGTGAAAAACAAAATCTCCTCAGATAAAAAGTGGAAAGAAGATTTCTGAGAAATTGTTTCGTGATGTTTCACTTCCCCTCACTGAGTTACACTTGTATTTCGTGGAGCTGTTTGGTAGCCTTATTTCTGTGGAATCTGAGCACTGATATTTCGGATCCCTTTGAAGACTATAGGGCCAAAGGAAACATCCTCCGAAAAAAATGAGATTGAAGCTTTCTGAGAAACTTCTTTGTGATCTGTAAATTCATCTCAGAGAGTTACAGCTTTCCCCTCAAGAAGCCTTTCACTAAGACAGTTCTTGTGGAATTGGCAAAGTGATATTTGGAAGCCCATGAAGGGCTATGGTGAAAAAGAAGATATCCTCAGATAAAAAGTGGAAAGGAGCTTTCTGAGAAACTGCTTTGTGTACTGTTAATTCATCTCACAGAATTACAGCTTTCCCTTCAAGAAGACGTTCACTAAGACTGTTTTTGTCGAATTTGCAAGGTGATATTTTGAAGCCAAAAGAGGACTAAGGTGAAAAAGGAAATATCTTCAGATTAAAAGAGGAAAGAAGGTTTCTGAGAAACTGCTTTGTGATGTGTGACTTCCACTCACTGAGTTACAGCGGTATTTCATGGAGCTCTTTGCTAACCTTATTTCTGTGGTATCTGAGAACTGATATTTCGGATCCCTTTGAAGACTATACACCCAAAGGAAATATCCTCTGATAGAAATGAGAAAGAAGCTTTCTGAGAAACTTCTTTGTAATCTGTGAATTCATATCACAGAGTTACATATTTCCACTCAAGAAACCTTTCACTAATACTTTTCTTGTGGAATTTGCAAAGTGATATTTGGAAGCCCATGGAGGGCTGTGGCGAAAAAGAAAATATCCTCAGATAAAAATTGCAAAGAAGCTTTCTGAGAAACTGCTTTGTGTTCTGTTAATTCACCTCACAGAGTTACAGCTTTCCACTCAAGAAACCATTCGCTAAGACCGTTCTTGTGTAATGTGCAATGTGATATTTGGAAGCATATAGAGGGCTATGGGGAAAACAAAATATCCAAAGGTATTTAAGTGGAAAGAGGCCTGATGAGACACTGTTTTCTAATGTGTGATTTCCACTCAGTGACTTACAGCTGTATTTAGTGGAGATCATTGCTAGCCATATTTCTGTGGAATCTGAGAACTGATATTTCAGATCCCTTTGGAGACTATAGGGCCAAAGGAAAAATTCTCCGATAGAAATGAGAAAGAAGCCTTCTGAGTGGCTTCTTTGTGATCTCTGAATTCATCTCACAGTGTTACAGCTTTCCCCTCAAGAAGCCTTTCGCTAAGACTGTTCTTGTGGAATTTGCAAAGTGATATTTGGAAGCCCATGGAGGGCTTTGGTGAAAAAGATAATATCCTCAGATAAAAAAAGAAAGAAGCTTTCTGAGAAACTGCTTCGTGTTCTGTTACTTCATTTCACATCATTACAGCTTTCCTCACAAGAAGCTGTTCGCTAATACTGTTCTTCAGGAATTTACAAAGTGATATTCAGAATTCCATGGAATCTATGGTTGAAAAGAAAATATCCTCAGATAAAAAATGGAAAGAAGCTTTCTAGGAAACTTCTTTGTGTTCTGTTAATTCATCTTACAGAGTTACAGCTTTCCCCTCAAGAAGCCGTTCGCTAAGACTGTTCTTGTGGAATTTGCAAAGTAATATTTGGAAATCCATAAAGGTCTAAGGTGAAAAAGGAAATAACCTCAGATAAAAACTGGAAAGAAGATTTCTGAGAAACTGCTTTGTGTTCTGTTAATTCATCTCACAGAGTTACAGCTTTTCCCTCCAGAAGCTTTTAGCTAAGATTGTTCTTGTGGAATATTCAAAGTTATATATGGAAGCCCATGGAGGGTTAAGGTGAAAAAGAAAATATCCTCAGATAAAAACTGGAAAGAAGGTCTCTGAGAAACTGATTTGTGATATGTGAATTCCACTCAATGAGTTACAGCTGTATTTCATGGAGCTCTTTGTTAGCCTTATTTCTGTGGAATCTGAGAACTGATATTTCGGATTCTCATTGAAGAATATATTGCCAAAGGAAATATCCTCCGATAAAAATGAGAAAGAAGCTTTCTGAGAAAGTTCTTTGTGATCTGTGAATTCATCTCACAGAGTTACAGCTTTCCCCTCAAGAAGACGCTCGCTAATACTGTTCTTGTGGAATTTGGGAAGTGATATTTGGAAGCTTATGGAGGGCTTTGGTGAAAAAGAAAATATCCTCAGATAAAAACTGGAAAGAAGCTTTCTGAGAAACTGCTTTGTGTTCTGTTAATTCATCTCACAGAGTTAAAGCTTTGCCCTCTAGAAGCCTTTCGCTAAGACTGTTCTTTTGGAATTTACAAAGTGTTATTTCGAAGCCCAAACAGGTTTCTGGTGAAAAAGGAAATATCCTCAGATAAAAACTGGAAAGAAGCTTTCTGAGAAACTGCTTTGTGTTCTGTTAATTCATCTCACGGAGTTACAGCTTTCCCCTCAAGAAATCGTTCGGTTAGTCTTTCCTGTGGAATTTGGAATGTGATACTTGGAATCCCATAGAGGGCTATGGTGAAAAAGGAAATATCCTCAGATAAAAACTAGAAAGAAGCTTTCTGAGAAACTTCTTTGTGATCTGTGTATTCATGTCACAGAGTTACAGCTTTCCCCTCAAGAAGCCTTTTGCTAAGACTGTTCTTGTGGAATTTGCAAAGTGATATTTGGAAGCTCATAGAGGGCAAGGGTAAAAAAGCAAATATCCTCAGATAAAAACTGGAAGGAAGCTTTCTGAAAAACTGCTTTGTGTTCTGTTAATTCACCTCACAGAGTTACAGCTTTCCCCTCAAGAAGGCGTTCGGTTCGTGTTTTCTTGTGGAATTTGCAAAGTGATATTTGGAAGCCCATAGAGGGCTATGGTGAAAAGGAAAATATCGTCAGATAAAAACTGAAAAGAAGCTTTCTGAGAAACTGCTTTGGAAGTGTGACTTCCTCTCACTGAGTTACAGCTGTATTTCGAGGAGCTGTTTTCTAGCCTTATTTCTGTGGAATCTGAGAAATGATATTTCAGATACCTTTGAACACTATGGGGCCAATGGGAATATCCTCTGATAAAAATGAAAAAGAAGCTTTCTGAGAAACTTCTTTGTGATCTGTGAATGCTTCTCACAGAGTTACCGCTTTCCCCTCAAGAAGCCTTTCTCTAAGACTCTTCTTTTGGAATTTGCAAAGTGATATTTGGAAGTCCATGGAGGGCTATGGGGAAAAAGAAACTCTTCTCTAATAAAAACTGGAATGAAGATTTTTGAGAAACAACTTTGTGTTCTGTGAATTCATCTCACAGAGTTACAGCCTTCCCCAAAGAAGCCGTTCGCTAAGACTGTTCTTGTGGATTTTGCAAAGTGATATTTGGAAGCCCATAAAGGGCTATTGTGAAAAAGAAAATATCCTCAGATAAAAACTGGAAAGAAGCTTTTCTGAGAAACTGGTTTGTGTTCTCTGAATTCATCTCACAGAGTTACAGCTTTCCCCTCAAGAACTCTTTTGGTCAGTCTCTCCTTGTGGAATTTGCAAAGTGAGATTTGGAAGTCCATGGAGGGCTACTGTGAAAAAGAAAATATCCTCAAATAAAAACTAGAAAGAACCTTTCTGAGATACTGCTTTGTGATGTGTGACTTCCACTCCCTGAGTTACAGCTGTGTTTCGCGGAGCTCTTTGCTAGCCTTATTTCTGTGGAATCTGACAACTGATATTTTGGATCCCTTTGAAGACTATAGGGCCAAAGGAAACATCCTCCGAAAAAAAATGAGAAACAAGCTTTCTGAGAATCTTCTTTGTGATCTGTAAATTCAACCCACAGAGTTACAGCTTTCCCCTCAAGAAGCCTTTCGCTAAGACTGTTCTTGTGGAATTTGCAAAGTGACATTTGGAAGCCAATAGAGGGCTAAGGTGAAAAACAAAATCTCCTCAGATAAAAAGTGGAAAGAAGATTTCTGAGAAATTGTTTCGTGATGTTTCACTTCCCCTCACTGAGTTACACTTGTATTTCGTGGAGCTGTTTGGTAGCCTTATTTCTGTGGAATCTGAGCACTGATATTTCGGATCCCTTTGAAGACTATAGGGCCAAAGGAAACATCCTCCGAAAAAAATGAGATTGAAGCTTTCTGAGAAACTTCTTTGTGATCTGTAAATTCATCTCAGAGAGTTACAGCTTTCCCCTCAAGAAGCCTTTCACTAAGACAGTTCTTGTGGAATTGGCAAAGTGATATTTGGAAGCCCATGAAGGGCTATGGTGAAAAAGAAGATATCCTCTGATAAAAAGTGGAAAGGAGCTTTCTGAGAAACTGCTTTGTGTACTGTTAATTCATCTCACAGAATTACAGCTTTCCCTTCAAGAAGACGTTCACTAAGACTGTTTTTGTCGAATTTGCAAGGTGATATTTTGAAGCCAAAAGAGGACTAAGGTGAAAAAGGAAATATCTTCAGATTAAAAGAGGAAAGAAGGTTTCTGAGAAACTGCTTTGTGATGTGTGACTTCCACTCACTGAGTTACAGCGGTATTTCATGGAGCTCTTTGCTAACCTTATTTCTGTGGTATCTGAGAACTGATATTTCGGATCCCTTTGAAGACTATACACCCAAAGGAAATATCCTCTGATAGAAATGAGAAAGAAGCTTTCTGAGAAACTTCTTTGTAATCTGTGAATTCATATCACAGAGTTACATATTTCCACTCAAGAAACCTTTCACTAATACTTTTCTTGTGGAATTTGCAAAGTGATATTTGGAAGCCCATGGAGGGCTGTGGCGAAAAAGAAAATATCCTCAGATAAAAATTGCAAAGAAGCTTTCTGAGAAACTGCTTTGTGTTCTGTTAATTCACCTCACAGAGTTACAGCTTTCCACTCAAGAAACCATTCGCTAAGACCGTTCTTGTGTAATGTGCAATGTGATATTTGGAAGCATATAGAGGGCTATGGGGAAAACAAAATATCCAAAGGTATTTAAGTGGAAAGAGGCCTGATGAGACACTGTTTTCTAATGTGTGATTTCCACTCAGTGACTTACAGCTGTATTTAGTGGAGATCATTGCTAGCCATATTTCTGTGGAATCTGAGAACTGATATTTCAGATCCCTTTGGAGACTATAGGGCCAAAGGAAAAATTCTCCGATAGAAATGAGAAAGAAGCCTTCTGAGTGGCTTCTTTGTGATCTGTGAATTCATCTCACAGTGTTACAGCTTTCCCCTCAAGAAGCCTTTCGCTAAGACTGTTCTTGTGGAATTTGCAAAGTGATATTTGGAAGCCCATGGAGGGCTTTGGTGAAAAAGATAATATCCTCAGATAAAAAAAGAAAGAAGCTTTCTGAGAAACTGCTTCGTGTTCTGTTACTTCATTTCACATTATTACAGCTTTCCGCACAAGAAGCTGTTCGCTAATACTGTTCTTCAGGAATTTACAAAGTGATATTCAGAATTCCATGGAATCTATGGTTGAAAAGAAAATATCCTCAGATAAAAAATGGAAAGAAGCTTTCTAAGAAACTTCTTTGTGTTCTGTTAATTCATCTCACAGAGTTACAGCTTTCCCCTCAAGAAGCCGTTCGCTAAGACTGTTCTTGTGGAATTTGCAAAGTAATATTTGGAAATCCATAAAGGTCTAAAGTGAAAAAGGAAAAACCTCAGATAAAAACTGGAAAGAAGATTTCTGAGAAACTGCTTTGTGTTCTGTTAATTCATCTCACAGAGTTACAGCTTTTCCCTCCAGAAGCTTTTAGCTAAGATTGTTCTTGTGGAATATTCAAAGTTATATATGGAAGCCCATGGAGGGTTAAGGTGAAAAAGAAAATATCCTCAGATAAAAACTGGAAAGAAGGTCTCTGAGAAACTGATTTGTGATATGTGAATTCCACTCAATGAGTTACAGCTGTATTTCACGGAGCTCTTTGTTAGCCTTATTTCTGTGGAATCTGAGAACTGATATTTCGGATTCCCATTGAAGAATATATTGCCAAAGGAAATATCCTCCGATAAAAATGAGAAAGAAGCTTTCTGAGAAAGTTCTTTGTGATCTGTGAATTCATCTCACAGAGTTACAGCTTTCCCCTCAAGAAGACGCTCGCTAATACTGTTCTTGTGGAATTTGGGAAGTGATATTTGGAAGCTTATGGAGGGCTTTGGTGAAAAAGAAAATATCCTCAGATAAAAACTGGAAAGAAGCTTTCTGAGAAACTGCTTTGTGTTCTGTTAATTCATCTCACAGAGTTAAAGCTTTGCCCTCTAGAAGCCTTTCGCTAAGACTGTTCTTTTGGAATTTACAAAGTGTTATTTCGAAGCCCAAACAGGTTTCTGGTGAAAAAGGAAATATCCTCAGATAAAAACTGGAAAGAAGCTTTCTGAGAAACTGCTTTGTGTTCTGTTAATTCATCTCACAGAGTTACAGCTTTCCCCTCAAGAAATCGTTCGGTTAGTCTTTCCTGTGGAATTTGGAATGTGATACTTGGAATCCCATAGAGGGCTATGGTGAAAAAGGAAATATCCTCAGATAAAAACTAGAAAGAAGCTTTCTGAGAAACTTCTTTGTGATCTGTGTATTCATGTCACAGAGTTACAGCTTTCCCCTCAAGAAGCCTTTTGCTAAGACTGTTCTTGTGGAATTTGCAAAGTGATATTTGGAAGCTCATAGAGAGCAAGGGTGAAAAAGCAAATATCCTCAGATAAAAACTGGAAGGAAGCTTTCTGAAAAACTGCTTTGTGTTCTGTTAATTCACCTCACAGAGTTACAGCTTTCCCCTCAAGAAGGCGTTCGGTTCGTGTTTTCTTGTGGAATTTGCAAAGTGATATTTGGAAGCCCATAGAGGGCTATGGTGAAAAGGAAAATATCGTCAGATAAAAACTGAAAAGAAGCTTTCTGAGAAACTGCTTTGGAAGTGTGACTTCCTCTCACTGAGTTACAGCTGTATTTCGAGGAGCTGTTTTCTAGCCTTATTTCTGTGGAATCTGAGAAATGATATTTCAGATACCTTTGAACACTATGGGGCCAATGGGAATATCCTCTGATAAAAATGAAAAAGAAGCTTTCTGAGAAACTTCTTTGTGATCTGTGAATGCTTCTCACAGAGTTACCGCTTTCCCCTCAAGAAGCCTTTCTCTAAGACTCTTCTTTTGGAATTTGCAAAGTGATATTTGGAAGTCCATGGAGGGCTATGTGGAAAAAGAATCTCTTCTCTAATAAAAACTGGAATGAAGATTTTTGAGAAACAACTTTGTGTTCTGTGAATTCATCTCACAGAGTTACAGCCTTCCCCAAAGAAGCCGTTCGCTAAGACTGTTCTTGTGGATTTTGCAAAGTGATATTTGGAAGCCCATAAAGGGCTATTGTGAAAAAGAAAATATCCTCAGATAAAAACTGGAAAGAAGCTTTTCTGAGAAACTGCTTTGTGTTCTCTGAATTCATCTCACAGAGTTACAGCTTTCCCCTCAAGAACTCTTTTGGTCAGTCTCCCCTTGTGGAATTTGCAAAGTGAGATTTGGAAGTCCATGGAGGGCTACTGTGAAAAAGAAAATATCCTCAAATAAAAACTAGAAAGAACCTTTCTGAGATACTGCTTTGTGATGTGTGACTTCCACTCCCTGAGTTACAGCTGTGTTTCGCGGAGCTCTTTGCTAGCCTTATTTCTGTGGAATCTGAGCACTGATATTTTGGATCCCTTTGAAGACTATAGGGCCAAAGGAAACATCCTCTGAAAAAAATGAGAAACAAGCTTTCTGAGAATCTTCTTTGTGATCTGTAAATTCAACCCACAGAGTTACAGCTTTCCCCTCAAGAAGCCTTTCGCTAAGACTGTTCTTGTGGAATTTGCAAAGTGACATTTGGAAGCCAATAGAGGGCTAAGGTGAAAAACAAAATCTCCTCAGATAAAAAGTGGAAAGAAGATTTCTGAGAAATTGTTTCGTGATGTTTCACTTCCCCTCACTGAGTTACACTTGTATTTCGTGGAGCTGTTTGGTAGCCTTATTTCTGTGGAATCTGAGCACTGATATTTCGGATCCCTTTGAAGACTATAGGGCCAAAGGAAACATCCTCCGAAAAAAATGAGATTGAAGCTTTCTGAGAAACTTCTTTGTGATCTGTAAATTCATCTCAGAGAGTTACAGCTTTCCCCTCAAGAAGCCTTTCACTAAGACAGTTCTTGTGGAATTGGCAAAGTGATATTTGGAAGCCCATGAAGGGCTATGGTGAAAAAGAAGATATCCTCAGATAAAAAGTGGAAAGGAGCTTTCTGAGAAACTGCTTTGTGTACTGTTAATTCATCTCACAGAATTACAGCTTTCCCTTCAAGAAGACGTTCACTAAGACTGTTTTTGTCGAATTTGCAAGGTGATATTTTGAAGCCAAAAGAGGACTAAGGTGAAAAAGGAAATATCTTCAGATTAAAAGAGGAAAGAAGGTTTCTGAGAAACTGCTTTGTGATGTGTGACTTCCACTCACTGAGTTACAGCGGTATTTCATGGAGCTCTTTGCTAACCTTATTTCTGTGGTATCTGAGAACTGATATTTCGGATCCCTTTGAAGACTATACACCCAAAGGAAATATCCTCTGATAGAAATGAGAAAGAAGCTTTCTGAGAAACTTCTTTGTAATCTGTGAATTCATATCACAGAGTTACATATTTCCACTCAAGAAACCTTTCACTAATACTTTTCTTGTGGAATTTGCAAAGTGATATTTGGAAGCCCATGGAGGGCTGTGGCGAAAAAGAAAATATCCTCAGATAAAAATTGCAAAGAAGCTTTCTGAGAAACTGCTTTGTGTTCTGTTAATTCACCTCACAGAGTTACAGCTTTCCACTCAAGAAACCATTCGCTAAGACCGTTCTTGTGTAATGTGCAAAGTGATATTTGGAAGCATATAGAGGGCTATGGGGAAAACAAAATATCCAAAGGTATTTAAGTGGAAAGAGGCCTTATGAGACACTGTTTTCTAATGTGTGATTTCCACTCAGTGACTTACAGCTGTATTTAGTGGAGATCATTGCTAGCCATATTTCTGTGGAATCTGAGAACTGATATTTCAGATCACTTTGAAGACTATAGGGCCAAAGGAAAAATTCTCCGATAGAAATGAGAAAGAAGCCTTCTGAGTGGCTTCTTTGTGATCTGTGAATTCATCTCACAGTGTTACAGCTTTCCCCTCAAGAAGCCTTTCGCTAAGACTGTTCTTGTGGAATTTGCAAAGTGATATTTGGAAGCCCATGGAGGGCTTTGGTGAAAAAGATAATATCCTCAGATAAAGAGGAAAGAAACTTTCTGAGAAACTGCTTCGTGTTCTGTTACTTCATTTCACATTATTACAGCTTTCCTCACAAGAAGCTGTTCGCTAATACTGTTCTTCAGGAATTTACAAAGTGATATTCAGAATTCCATGGAATCTATGGTTGAAAAGAAAATATCCTCAGATAAAAAATGGAAAGAAGCTTTCTAAGAAACTTCTTTGTGTTCTGTTAATTCATCTCACAGAGTTACAGCTTTCCCCTCAAGAAGCCGTTCGCTAAGACTGTTCTTGTGGAATTTGCAAAGTAATATTTGGAAATCCATAAAGGTCTAAGGTGAAAAAGAAAATAACCTCAGATAAAAACTGGAAAGAAGATTTCTGAGAAACTGCTTTGTGTTCTGTTAATTCATCTCACAGAGTTACAGCTTTTCCCTCCAGAAGCTTTTAGCTAAGATTGTTCTTGTGGAATATTCAAAGTTATATATGGAAGCCCATGGAGGGTTAAGGTGAAAAAGAAAATATCCTCAGATAAAAACTGGAAAGAAGGTCTCTGAGAAACTGATTTGTGATATGTGAATTCCACTCAATGAGTTACAGCTGTATTTCATGGAGCTCTTTGTTAGCCTTATTTCTGTGGAATCTGAGAACTGATATTTCGGATTCTCATTGAAGAATATATTGCCAAAGGAAATATCCTCCGATAAAAATGAGAAAGAAGCTTTCTGAGAAAGTTCTTTGTGATCTGTGAATTCATCTCACAGAGTTACAGCTTTCCCCTCAAGAAGACGCTCGCTAATACTGTTCTTGTGGAATTTGGGAAGTGATATTTGGAAGCTTATGGAGGGCTTTGGTGAAAAAGAAAATATCCTCAGATAAAAACTGGAAAGAAGCTTTCTGAGAAACTGCTTTGTGTTCTGTTAATTCATCTCACAGAGTTAAAGCTTTGCCCTCTAGAAGCCTTTCGCTAAGACTGTTCTTTTGGAATTTACAAAGTGTTATTTCGAAGCCCAAACAGGGTTCTGGTGAAAAAGGAAATATCCTCAGATAAAAACTGGAAAGAAGCTTTCTGAGAAACTGCTTTGTGTTCTGTTAATTCATCTCACGGAGTTACAGCTTTCCCATCAAGAAATCGTTCGGTTAGTCTTTCCTGTGGAATTTGGAATGTGATACTTGGAATCCCATAGAGGGCTATGGTGAAAAAGGAAATATCCTCAGATAAAAACTAGAAAGAAGCTTTCTGAGAAACTTCTTTGTGATCTGTGTATTCATGTCACAGAGTTACAGCTTTCCCCTCAAGAAGCCTTTTGCTAAGACTGTTCTTGTGGAATTTGCAAAGTGATATTTGGAAGCTCATAGAGGGCAATGGTGAAAAAGCAAATATCCTCAGATAGAAACTGGAAGGAAGCTTTCTGAAAAACTGCTTTGTGTTCTGTTAATTCACCTCACAGAGTTACAGCTTTCCCCTCAAGAAGGCGTTCGGTTCGTGTTTTCTTGTGGAATTTGCAAAGTGATATTTGGAAGCCCATAGAGGGCTATGGTGAAAAGGAAAATATCGTCAGATAAAAACTGAAAAGAAGCTTTCTGAGAAACTGCTTTGGAAGTGTGACTTCCTCTCACTGAGTTACAGCTGTATTTCGAGGAGCTGTTTTCTAGCCTTATTTCTGTGGAATCTGAGAAATGATATTTCAGATACCTTTGAACACTATGGGGCCAATGGGAATATCCTCTGATAAAAATGAAAAAGAAGCTTTCTGAGAAACTTCTTTGTGATCTGTGAATGCTTCTCACAGAGTTACCGCTTTCCCCTCAAGAAGCCTTTCTCTAAGACTCTTCTTTTGGAATTTGCAAAGTGATATTTGGAAGTCCATGGAGGGCTATGGGGAAAAAGAAACTCTTCTCTAATAAAAACTGGAATGAAGATTTTTGAGAAACAACTTTGTGTTCTGTGAATTCATCTCACAGAGTTACAGCCTTCCCCAAAGAAGCCGTTCGCTAAGACTGTTCTTGTGGATTTTGCAAAGTGATATTTGGAAGCCCATAAAGGGCTATTGTGAAAAAGAAAATATCCTCAGATAAAAACTGGAAAGAAGCTTTTCTGAGAAACTGCTTTGTGTTCTCTGAATTCATCTCACAGAGTTACAGCTTTCCCCTCAAGAACTCTTTTGGTCAGTCTCTCCTTGTGGAATTTGCAAAGTGAGATTTGGAAGTCCATGGAGGGCTACTGTGAAAAAGAAAATATCCTCAAATAAAAACTAGAAAGAACCTTTCTGAGATACTGCTTTGTGATGTGTGACTTCTACTCCCTGAGTTACAGCTGTGTTTCGCGGAGCTCTTTGCTAGCCTTATTTCTGTGGAATCTGACAACTGATATTTTGGATCCCTTTGAAGACTATAGGGTCAAAGGAAACATCCTCCGAAAAAAAATGAGAAACAAGCTTTCTGAGAATCTTCTTTGTGATCTGTAAATTCAACCCACAGAGTTACAGCTTTCCCCTCAAGAAGCCTTTCGCTAAGACTGTTCTTGTGGAATTTGCAAAGTGACATTTGGAAGCCAATAGAGGGCTAAGGTGAAAAACAAAATCTCCTCAGATAAAAAGTGGAAAGAAGATTTCTGAGAAATTGTTTCGTGATGTTTCACTTCCCCTCACTGAGTTACACTTGTATTTCGTGGAGCTGTTTGGTAGCCTTATTTCTGTGGAATCTGAGCACTGATATTTCGGATCCCTTTGAAGACTATAGGGCCAAAGGAAACATCCTCCGAAAAAAATGAGATTGAAGCTTTCTGAGAAACTTCTTTGTGATCTGTAAATTCATCTCAGAGAGTTACAGCTTTCCCCTCCAGAAGCCTTTCACTAAGACAGTTCTTGTGGAATTGGCAAAGTGATATTTGGAAGCCCATGAAGGGCTATGGTGAAAAAGAAGATATCCTCTGATAAAAAGTGGAAAGGAGCTTTCTGAGAAACTGCTTTGTGTACTGTTAATTCATCTCACAGAATTACAGCTTTCCCTTCAAGAAGACGTTCACTAAGACTGTTTTTGTCGAATTTGCAAGGTGATATTTTGAAGCCAAAAGAGGACTAAGGTGAAAAAGGAAATATCTTCAGATTAAAAGAGGAAAGAAGGTTTCTGAGAAACTGCTTTGTGATGTGTGACTTCCACTCACTGAGTTACAGCGGTATTTCATGGAGCTCTTTGCTAACCTTATTTCTGTGGTATCTGAGAACTGATATTTCGGATCCCTTTGAAGACTATACACCCAAAGGAAATATCCTCTGATAGAAATGAGAAAGAAGCTTTCTGAGAAACTTCTTTGTAATCTGTGAATTCATATCACAGAGTTACATATTTCCACTCAAGAAACCTTTCACTAATACTTTTCTTGTGGAATTTGCAAAGTGATATTTGGAAGCCCATGGAGGGCTGTGGCGAAAAAGAAAATATCCTCAGATAAAAATTGCAAAGAAGCTTTCTGAGAAACTGCTTTGTGTTCTGTTAATTCACCTCACAGAGTTACAGCTTTCCACTCAAGAAACCATTCGCTAAGACCGTTCTTGTGTAATGTGCAATGTGATATTTGGAAGCATATAGAGGGCTATGGGGAAAACAAAATATCCAAAGGTATTTAAGTGGAAAGAGGCCTTATGAGACACTGTTTTCTAATGTGTGATTTCCACTCAGTGACTTACAGCTGTATTTAGTGGAGATCATTGCTAGCCATATTTCTGTGGAATCTGAGAACTGATATTTCAGATCCCTTTGGAGACTATAGGGCCAAAGGAAAAATTCTCCGATAGAAATGAGAAAGAAGCCTTCTGAGTGGCTTCTTTGTGATCTCTGAATTCATCTCACAGTGTTACAGCTTTCCCCTCAAGAAGCCTTTCGCTAAGACTGTTCTTGTGGAATTTGCAAAGTGATATTTGGAAGCCCATGGAGGGCTTTGGTGAAAAAGATAATATCCTCAGATAAAAAAAGAAAGAAGCTTTCTGAGAAACTGCTTCGTGTTCTGTTACTTCATTTCACATCATTACAGCTTTCCTCACAAGAAGCTGTTCGCTAATACTGTTCTTCAGGAATTTACAAAGTGATATTCAGAATTCCATGGAATCTATGGTTGAAAAGAAAATATCCTCAGATAAAAAATGGAAAGAAGCTTTCTAAGAAACTTCTTTGTGTTCTGTTAATTCATCTCACAGAGTTACAGCTTTCCCCTCAAGAAGCCGTTCGCTAAGACTGTTCTTGTGGAATTTGCAAAGTAATATTTGGAAATCCATAGAGGTCTAAGGTGAAAAAGGAAAAACCTCAGATAAAAACTGGAAAGAAGATTTCTGAGAAACTGCTTTGTGTTCTGTTAATTCATCTCACAGAGTTACAGCTTTTCCCTCCAGAAGCTTTTAGCTAAGATTGTTCTTGTGGAATATTCAAAGTTATATATGGAAGCCCATGGAGGGTTAAGGTGAAAAAGAAAATATCCTCAGATAAAAACTGGAAAGAAGGTCTCTGAGAAACTGATTTGTGATATGTGAATTCCACTCAATGAGTTACAGCTGTATTTCACGGAGCTCTTTGTTAGCCTTATTTCTGTGGAATCTGAGAACTGATATTTCGGATTCCCATTGAAGAATATATTGCCAAAGGAAATATCCTCCGATAAAAATGAGAAAGAAGCTTTCTGAGAAAGTTCTTTGTGATCTGTGAATTCATCTCACAGAGTTACAGCTTTCCCCTCAAGAAGACGCTCGCTAATCCTGTTCTTGTGGAATTTGGGAAGTGATATTTGGAAGCTTATGGAGGGCTTTGGTGAAAAAGAAAATATCCTCAGATAAAAACTGGAAAGAAGCTTTCTGAGAAACTGCTTTGTGTTCTGCTAATTCATCTCACAGAGTTAAAGCTTTGCCCTCTAGAAGCCTTTCGCTAAGACTGTTCTTTTGGAATTTACAAAGTGTTATTTCGAAGCCCAAACAGGTTTCTGGTGAAAAAGGAAATATCCTCAGATAAAAACTGGAAAGAAGCTTTCTGAGAAACTGCTTTGTGTTCTGTTAATTCATCTCACAGAGTTACAGCTTTCCCCTCAAGAAATCGTTCGGTTAGTCTTTCCTGTGGAATTTGGAATGTGATACTTGGAATCCCATAGAGGGCTATGGTGAAAAAGGAAATATCCTCAGATAAAAACTAGAAAGAAGCTTTCTGAGAAACTTCTTTGTGATCTGTGTATTCATCTCACAGAGTTACAGGTTTCCCCTCAAGAAGCCTTTTGCTAAGACTGTTCTTGTGGAATTTGCAAAGTGATATTTGGAAGCTCATAGAGGGCAAGGGTGAAAAAGCAAATATCCTCAGATAAAAACTGGAAGGAAGCTTTCTGAAAAACTGCTTTGTGTTCTGTTAATTCACCTCACAGAGTTACAGCTTTCCCCTCAAGAAGGCGTTCGGTTCGTGTTTTCTTGTGGAATTTGCAAAGTGATATTTGGAAGCCCACAGAGGGCTATGGTGAAAAGGAAAATATCGTCAGATAAAAACTGAAAAGAAGCTTTCTGAGAAACTGCTTTGGAAGTGTGACTTCCTCTCACTGAGTTACAGCTGTATTACGAGGAGCTGTTTTCTAGCCTTATTTCTGTGGAATCTGAGAAATGATATTTCAGATACCTTTGAACACTATGGGGCCAATGGGAATATCCTCTGATAAAAATGAAAAAGAAGCTTTCTGAGAAACTTCTTTGTGATCTGTGAATGCTTCTCACAGAGTTACCGCTTTCCCCTCAAGAAGCCTTTCTCTAAGACTCTTCTTTTGGAATTTGCAAAGTGATATTTGGAAGTCCATGGAGGGCTATGGGGAAAAAGAAACTATTCTCTAATAAAAACTGGAATGAAGATTTTTGAGAAACAACTTTGTGTTCTGTGAATTCATCTCACAGAGTTACAGCCTTCCCCAAAGAAGCCGTTCGCTAAGACTGTTTTTGTGGATTTTGCAAAGTGATATTTGGAAGCCCATAAAGGGCTATTGTGAAAAAGAAAATATCCTCAGATAAAAACTGGAAAGAAGCTTTTCTGAGAAACTGGTTTGTGTTCTCTGAATTCATCTCACAGAGTTACAGCTTTCCCCTCAAGAACTCTTTTGGTCAGTCTCCCCTTGTGGAATTTGCAAAGTGAGATTTGGAAGTCCATGGAGGGCTACTGTGAAAAAGAAAATATCCTCAAATAAAAACTAGAAAGAACCTTTCTGAGATACTGCTTTGTGATGTGTGACTTCCACTCCCTGAGTTACAGCTGTGTTTCGCGGAGCTCTTTGCTAGCCTTATTTCTGTGGAATCTGACAACTGATATTTTGGATCCCTTTGAAGACTATAGGGCCAAAGGAAACATCCTCCGAAAAAAATGAGAAACAAGCTTTCTGAGAATCTTCTTTGTGATCTGTAAATTCAACCCACAGAGTTACAGCTTTCCCCTCAAGAAGCCTTTCGCTAAGACTGTTCTTGTGGAATTTGCAAAGTGACATTTGGAAGCCAATAGAGGGCTAAGGTGAAAAACAAAATCTCCTCAGATAAAAAGTGGAAAGAAGATTTCTGAGAAATTGTTTCGTGATGTTTCACTTCCCCTCACTGAGTTACACTTGTATTTCGTGGAGCTGTTTGGTAGCCTTATTTCTGTGGAATCTGAGCACTGATATTTCGGATCCCTTTGAAGACTATAGGGCCAAAGGAAACATCCTCCGAAAAAAATGAGATTGAAGCTTTCTGAGAAACTTCTTTGTGATCTGTAAATTCATCTCAGAGAGTTACAGCTTTCCCCTCAAGAAGCCTTTCACTAAGACAGTTCTTGTGGAATTGGCAAAGTGATATTTGGAAGCCCATGAAGGGCTATGGTGAAAAAGAAGATATCCTCAGATAAAAAGTGGAAAGGAGCTTTCTGAGAAACTGCTTTGTGTACTGTTAATTCATCTCACAGAATTACAGCTTTCCCTTCAAGAAGACGTTCACTAAGACTGTTTTTGTCGAATTTGCAAGGTGATATTTTGAAGCCAAAAGAGGACTAAGGTGAAAAAGGAAATATCTTCAGATTAAAAGAGGAAAGAAGGTTTCTGAGAAACTGCTTTGTGATGTGTGACTTCCACTCACTGAGTTACAGCGGTATTTCATGGAGCTCTTTGCTAACCTTATTTCTGTGGTATCTGAGAACTGATATTTCGGATCCCTTTGAAGACTATACACCCAAAGGAAATATCCTCTGATAGAAATGAGAAAGAAGCTTTCTGAGAAACTTCTTTGTAATCTGTGAATTCATATCACAGAGTTACATATTTCCACTCAAGAAACCTTTCACTAATACTTTTCTTGTGGAATTTGCAAAGTGATATTTGGAAGCCCATGGAGGGCTGTGGCGAAAAAGAAAATATCCTCAGATAAAAATTGCAAAGAAGCTTTCTGAGAAACTGCTTTGTGTTCTGTTAATTCACCTCACAGAGTTACAGCTTTCCACTCAAGAAACCATTCGCTAAGACCGTTCTTGTGTAATGTGCAATGTGATATTTGGAAGCATATAGAGGGCTATGGGGAAAACAAAATATCCAAAGGTATTTAAGTGGAAAGAGGCCTTATGAGACACTGTTTTCTAATGTGTGATTTCCACTCAGTGACTTACAGCTGTATTTAGTGGAGATCATTGCTAGCCATATTTCTGTGGAATCTGAGAACTGATATTTCAGATCCCTTTGGAGACTATAGGGCCAAAGGAAAAATTCTCCGATAGAAATGAGAAAGAAGCCTTCTGAGTGGCTTCTTTGTGATCTCTGAATTCATCTCACAGTGTTACAGCTTTCCCCTCAAGAAGCCTTTCGCTAAGACTGTTCTTGTGGAATTTGCAAAGTGATATTTGGAAGCCCATGGAGGGCTTTGGTGAAAAAGATAATATCCTCAGATAAAAAAAGAAAGAAGCTTTCTGAGAAACTGCTTCGTGTTCTGTTACTTCATTTCACATCATTACAGCTTTCCTCACAAGAAGCTGTTCGCTAATACTGTTCTTCAGGAATTTACAAAGTGATATTCAGAATTCCATGGAATCTATGGTTGAAAAGAAAATATCCTCAGATAAAAAATGGAAAGAAGCTTTCTAAGAAACTTCTTTGTGTTCTGTTAATTCATCTCACAGAGTTACAGCTTTCCCCTCAAGAAGCCGTTCGCTAAGACTGTTCTTGTGGAATTTGCAAAGTAATATTTGGAAATCCATAAAGGTCTAAGGTGAAAAAGAAAATAACCTCAGATAAAAACTGGAAAGAAGATTTCTGAGAAACTGCTTTGTGTTCTGTTAATTCATCTCACAGAGTTACAGCTTTTCCCTCCAGAAGCTTTTAGCTAAGATTGTTCTTGTGGAATATTCAAAGTTATATATGGAAGCCCATGGAGGGTTAAGGTGAAAAAGAAAATATCCTCAGATAAAAACTGGAAAGAAGGTCTCTGAGAAACTGATTTGTGATATGTGAATTCCACTCAATGAGTTACAGCTGTATTTCATGGAGCTCTTTGTTAGCCTTATTTCTGTGGAATCTGAGAACTGATATTTCGGATTCTCATTGAAGAATATATTGCCAAAGGAAATATCCTCCGATAAAAATGAGAAAGAAGCTTTCTGAGAAAGTTCTTTGTGATCTGTGAATTCATCTCACAGAGTTA
Source organism: Macaca nemestrina (assembly GCF_043159975.1). Classification (NCBI taxonomy): domain Eukaryota; kingdom Metazoa; phylum Chordata; class Mammalia; order Primates; family Cercopithecidae; genus Macaca; species Macaca nemestrina. The sequence continues at coordinate 32,938,486 of NC_092142.1, read as the reverse complement.
CAGCTTTCCCCTCAAGAAGACGCTCGCTAATACTGTTCTTGTGGAATTTGGGAAGTGATATTTGGAAGCTTATGGAGGGCTTTGGTGAAAAAGAAAATATCCTCAGATAAAAACTGGAAAGAAGCTTTCTGAGAAACTGCTTTGTGTTCTGTTAATTCATCTCACAGAGTTAAAGCTTTGCCCTCTAGAAGCCTTTCGCTAAGACTGTTCTTTTGGAATTTACAAAGTGTTATTTCGAAGCCCAAACAGGTTTCTGGTGAAAAAGGAAATATCCTCAGATAAAAACTGGAAAGAAGCTTTCTGAGAAACTGCTTTGTGTTCTGTTAATTCATCTCACGGAGTTACAGCTTTCCCCTCAAGAAATCGTTCGGTTAGTCTTTCCTGTGGAATTTGGAATGTGATACTTGGAATCCCATAGAGGGCTATGGTGAAAAAGGAAATATCCTCAGATAAAAACTAGAAAGAAGCTTTCTGAGAAACTTCTTTGTGATCTGTGTATTCATGTCACAGAGTTACAGCTTTCCCCTCAAGAAGCCTTTTGCTAAGACTGTTCTTGTGGAATTTGCAAAGTGATATTTGGAAGCTCATAGAGGGCAAGGGTAAAAAAGCAAATATCCTCAGATAAAAACTGGAAGGAAGCTTTCTGAAAAACTGCTTTGTGTTCTGTTAATTCACCTCACAGAGTTACAGCTTTCCCCTCAAGAAGGCGTTCGGTTCGTGTTTTCTTGTGGAATTTGCAAAGTGATATTTGGAAGCCCATAGAGGGCTATGGTGAAAAGGAAAATATCGTCAGATAAAAACTGAAAAGAAGCTTTCTGAGAAACTGCTTTGGAAGTGTGACTTCCTCTCACTGAGTTACAGCTGTATTTCGAGGAGCTGTTTTCTAGCCTTATTTCTGTGGAATCTGAGAAATGATATTTCAGATACCTTTGAACACTATGGGGCCAATGGGAATATCCTCTGATAAAAATGAAAAAGAAGCTTTCTGAGAAACTTCTTTGTGATCTGTGAATGCTTCTCACAGAGTTACCGCTTTCCCCTCAAGAAGCCTTTCTCTAAGACTCTTCTTTTGGAATTTGCAAAGTGATATTTGGAAGTCCATGGAGGGCTATGGGGAAAAAGAAACTCTTCTCTAATAAAAACTGGAATGAAGATTTTTGAGAAACAACTTTGTGTTCTGTGAATTCATCTCACAGAGTTACAGCCTTCCCCAAAGAAGCCGTTCGCTAAGACTGTTCTTGTGGATTTTGCAAAGTGATATTTGGAAGCCCATAAAGGGCTATTGTGAAAAAGAAAATATCCTCAGATAAAAACTGGAAAGAAGCTTTTCTGAGAAACTGCTTTGTGTTCTCTGAATTCATCTCACAGAGTTACAGCTTTCCCCTCAAGAACTCTTTTGGTCAGTCTCTCCTTGTGGAATTTGCAAAGTGAGATTTGGAAGTCCATGGAGGGCTACTGTGAAAAAGAAAATATCCTCAAATAAAAACTAGAAAGAACCTTTCTGAGATACTGCTTTGTGATGTGTGACTTCCACTCCCTGAGTTACAGCTGTGTTTCGCGGAGCTCTTTGCTAGCCTTATTTCTGTGGAATCTGACAACTGATATTTTGGATCCCTTTGAAGACTATAGGGCCAAAGGAAACATCCTCCGAAAAAAAATGAGAAACAAGCTTTCTGAGAATCTTCTTTGTGATCTGTAAATTCAACCCACAGAGTTACAGCTTTCCCCTCAAGAAGCCTTTCGCTAAGACTGTTCTTGTGGAATTTGCAAAGTGACATTTGGAAGCCAATAGAGGGCTAAGGTGAAAAACAAAATCTCCTCAGATAAAAAGTGGAAAGAAGATTTCTGAGAAATTGTTTCGTGATGTTTCACTTCCCCTCACTGAGTTACACTTGTATTTCGTGGAGCTGTTTGGTAGCCTTATTTCTGTGGCATCTGAGCACTGATATTTCGGATCCCTTTGAAGACTATAGGGCCAAAGGAAACATCCTCCGAAAAAAATGAGATTGAAGCTTTCTGAGAAACTTCTTTGTGATCTGTAAATTCATCTCAGAGAGTTACAGCTTTCCCCTCCAGAAGCCTTTCACTAAGACAGTTCTTGTGGAATTGGCAAAGTGATATTTGGAAGCCCATGAAGGGCTATGGTGAAAAAGAAGATATCCTCTGATAAAAAGTGGAAAGGAGCTTTCTGAGAAACTGCTTTGTGTACTGTTAATTCATCTCACAGAATTACAGCTTTCCCTTCAAGAAGACGTTCACTAAGACTGTTTTTGTCGAATTTGCAAGGTGATATTTTGAAGCCAAAAGAGGACTAAGGTGAAAAAGGAAATATCTTCAGATTAAAAGAGGAAAGAAGGTTTCTGAGAAACTGCTTTGTGATGTGTGACTTCCACTCACTGAGTTACAGCGGTATTTCATGGAGCTCTTTGCTAACCTTATTTCTGTGGTATCTGAGAACTGATATTTCGGATCCCTTTGAAGACTATACACCCAAAGGAAATATCCTCTGATAGAAATGAGAAAGAAGCTTTCTGAGAAACTTCTTTGTAATCTGTGAATTCATATCACAGAGTTACATATTTCCACTCAAGAAACCTTTCACTAATACTTTTCTTGTGGAATTTGCAAAGTGATATTTGGAAGCCCATGGAGGGCTGTGGCGAAAAAGAAAATATCCTCAGATAAAAATTGCAAAGAAGCTTTCTGAGAAACTGCTTTGTGTTCTGTTAATTCACCTCACAGAGTTACAGCTTTCCACTCAAGAAACCATTCGCTACGACCGTTCTTGTGTAATGTGCAATGTGATATTTGGAAGCATATAGAGGGCTATGGGGAAAACAAAATATCCAAAGGTATTTAAGTGGAAAGAGGCCTTATGAGACACTGTTTTCTAATGTGTGATTTCCACTCAGTGACTTACAGCTGTATTTAGTGGAGATCATTGCTAGCCATATTTCTGTGGAATCTGAGAACTGATATTTCAGATCCCTTTGGAGACTATAGGGCCAAAGGAAAAATTCTCCGATAGAAATGAGAAAGAAGCCTTCTGAGTGGCTTCTTTGTGATCTGTGAATTCATCTCACAGTGTTACAGCTTTCCCCTCAAGAAGCCTTTCGCTAAGACTGTTCTTGTGGAATTTGCAAAGTGATATTTGGAAGCCCATGGAGGGCTTTGGTGAAAAAGATAATATCCTCAGATAAAAAAAGAAAGAAGCTTTCTGAGAAACTGCTTCGTGTTCTGTTACTTCATTTCACATTATTACAGCTTTCCGCACAAGAAGCTGTTCGCTAATACTGTTCTTCAGGAATTTACAAAGTGATATTCAGAATTCCATGGAATCTATGGTTGAAAAGAAAATATCCTCAGATAAAAAATGGAAAGAAGCTTTCTAAGAAACTTCTTTGTGTTCTGTTAATTCATCTCACAGAGTTACAGCTTTCCCCTCAAGAAGCCGTTCGCTAAGACTGTTCTTGTGGAATTTGCAAAGTAATATTTGGAAATCCATAGAGGTCTAAGGTGAAAAAGGAAAAACCTCAGATAAAAACTGGAAAGAAGATTTCTGAGAAACTGCTTTGTGTTCTGTTAATTCATCTCACAGAGTTACAGCTTTTCCCTCCAGAAGCTTTTAGCTAAGATTGTTCTTGTGGAATATTCAAAGTTATATATGGAAGCCCATGGAGGGTTAAGGTGAAAAAGAAAATATCCTCAGATAAAAACTGGAAAGAAGGTCTCTGAGAAACTGATTTGTGATATGTGAATTCCACTCAATGAGTTACAGCTGTATTTCACGGAGCTCTTTGTTAGCCTTATTTCTGTGGAATCTGAGAACTGATATTTCGGATTCCCATTGAAGAATATATTGCCAAAGGAAATATCCTCCGATAAAAATGAGAAAGAAGCTTTCTGAGAAAGTTCTTTGTGATCTGTGAATTCATCTCACAGAGTTACAGCTTTCCCCTCAAGAAGACGCTCGCTAATACTGTTCTTGTGGAATTTGGGAAGTGATATTTGGAAGCTTATGGAGGGCTTTGGTGAAAAAGAAAATATCCTCAGATAAAAACTGGAAAGAAGCTTTCTGAGAAACTGCTTTGTGTTCTGTTAATTCATCTCACAGAGTTAAAGCTTTGCCCTCTAGAAGCCTTTCGCTAAGACTGTTCTTTTGGAATTTACAAAGTGTTATTTCGAAGCCCAAACAGGTTTCTGGTGAAAAAGGAAATATCCTCAGATAAAAACTGGAAAGAAGCTTTCTGAGAAACTGCTTTGTGTTCTGTTAATTCATCTCACGGAGTTACAGCTTTCCCCTCAAGAAATCGTTCGGTTAGTCTTTCCTGTGGAATTTGGAATGTGATACTTGGAATCCCATAGAGGGCTATGGTGAAAAAGGAAATATCCTCAGATAAAAACTAGAAAGAAGCTTTCTGAGAAACTTCTTTGTGATCTGTGTATTCATGTCACAGAGTTACAGCTTTCCCCTCAAGAAGCCTTTTGCTAAGACTGTTCTTGTGGAATTTGCAAAGTGATATTTGGAAGCTCATAGAGGGCAAGGGTGAAAAAGCAAATATCCTCAGATAAAAACTGGAAGGAAGCTTTCTGAAAAACTGCTTTGTGTTCTGTTAATTCACCTCACAGAGTTACAGCTTTCCCCTCAAGAAGGCGTTCGGTTCGTGTTTTCTTGTGGAATTTGCAAAGTGATATTTGGAAGCCCATAGAGGGCTATGGTGAAAAGGAAAATATCGTCAGATAAAAACTGAAAAGAAGCTTTCTGAGAAACTGCTTTGGAAGTGTGACTTCCTCTCACTGAGTTACAGCTGTATTTCGAGGAGCTGTTTTCTAGCCTTATTTCTGTGGAATCTGAGAAATGATATTTCAGATACCTTTGAACACTATGGGGCCAATGGGAATATCCTCTGATAAAAATGAAAAAGAAGCTTTCTGAGAAACTTCTTTGTGATCTGTGAATGCTTCTCACAGAGTTACCGCTTTCCCCTCAAGAAGCCTTTCTCTAAGACTCTTCTTTTGGAATTTGCAAAGTGATATTTGGAAGTCCATGGAGGGCTATGTGGAAAAAGAAACTCTTCTCTAATAAAAACTGGAATGAAGATTTTTGAGAAACAACTTTGTGTTCTGTGAATTCATCTCACAGAGTTACAGCCTTCCCCAAAGAAGCCGTTCGCTAAGACTGTTCTTGTGGATTTTGCAAAGTGATATTTGGAAGCCCATAAAGGGCTATTGTGAAAAAGAAAATATCCTCAGATAAAAACTGGAAAGAAGCTTTTCTGAGAAACTGGTTTGTGTTCTCTGAATTCATCTCACAGAGTTACAGCTTTCCCCTCAAGAACTCTTTTGGTCAGTCTCCCCTTGTGGAATTTGCAAAGTGAGATTTGGAAGTCCATGGAGGGCTACTGTGAAAAAGAAAATATCCTCAAATAAAAACTAGAAAGAACCTTTCTGAGATACTGCTTTGTGATGTGTGACTTCCACTCCCTGAGTTACAGCTGTGTTTCGCGGAGCTCTTTGCTAGCCTTATTTCTGTGGAATCTGAGCACTGATATTTTGGATCCCTTTGAAGACTATAGGGCCAAAGGAAACATCCTCTGAAAAAAATGAGAAACAAGCTTTCTGAGAATCTTCTTTGTGATCTGTAAATTCAACCCACAGAGTTACAGCTTTCCCCTCAAGAAGCCTTTCGCTAAGACTGTTCTTGTGGAATTTGCAAAGTGACATTTGGAAGCCAATAGAGGGCTAAGGTGAAAAACAAAATCTCCTCAGATAAAAAGTGGAAAGAAGATTTCTGAGAAATTGTTTCGTGATGTTTCACTTCCCCTCACTGAGTTACACTTGTATTTCGTGGAGCTGTTTGGTAGCCTTATTTCTGTGGAATCTGAGCACTGATATTTCGGATCCCTTTGAAGACTATAGGGCCAAAGGAAACATCCTCCGAAAAAAATGAGATTGAAGCTTTCTGAGAAACTTCTTTGTGATCTGTAAATTCATCTCAGAGAGTTACAGCTTTCCCCTCAAGAAGCCTTTCACTAAGACAGTTCTTGTGGAATTGGCAAAGTGATATTTGGAAGCCCATGAAGGGCTATGGTGAAAAAGAAGATATCCTCAGATAAAAAGTGGAAAGGAGCTTTCTGAGAAACTGCTTTGTGTACTGTTAATTCATCTCACAGAATTACAGCTTTCCCTTCAAGAAGACGTTCACTAAGACTGTTTTTGTCGAATTTGCAAGGTGATATTTTGAAGCCAAAAGAGGACTAAGGTGAAAAAGGAAATATCTTCAGATTAAAAGAGGAAAGAAGGTTTCTGAGAAACTGCTTTGTGATGTGTGACTTCCACTCACTGAGTTACAGCGGTATTTCATGGAGCTCTTTGCTAACCTTATTTCTGTGGTATCTGAGAACTGATATTTCGGATCCCTTTGAAGACTATACACCCAAAGGAAATATCCTCTGATAAAAATGAGAAAGAAGCTTTCTGAGAAACTTCTTTGTAATCTGTGAATTCATATCACAGAGTTACATATTTCCACTCAAGAAACCTTTCACTAATACTTTTCTTGTGGAATTTGCAAAGTGATATTTGGAAGCCCATGGAGGGCTGTGGCGAAAAAGAAAATATCCTCAGATAAAAATTGCAAAGAAGCTTTCTGAGAAACTGCTTTGTGTTCTGTTAATTCACCTCACAGAGTTACAGCTTTCCACTCAAGAAACCATTCGCTAAGACCGTTCTTGTGTAATGTGCAAAGTGATATTTGGAAGCATATAGAGGGCTATGGGGAAAACAAAATATCCAAAGGTATTTAAGTGGAAAGAGGCCTTATGAGACACTGTTTTCTAATGTGTGATTTCCACTCAGTGACTTACAGCTGTATTTAGTGGAGATCATTGCTAGCCATATTTCTGTGGAATCTGAGAACTGATATTTCAGATCACTTTGAAGACTATAGGGCCAAAGGAAAAATTCTCCGATAGAAATGAGAAAGAAGCCTTCTGAGTGGCTTCTTTGTGATCTGTGAATTCATCTCACAGTGTTACAGCTTTCCCCTCAAGAAGCCTTTCGCTAAGACTGTTCTTGTGGAATTTGCAAAGTGATATTTGGAAGCCCATGGAGGGCTTTGGTGAAAAAGATAATATCCTCAGATAAAGAGGAAAGAAACTTTCTGAGAAACTGCTTCGTGTTCTGTTACTTCATTTCACATTATTACAGCTTTCCTCACAAGAAGCTGTTCGCTAATACTGTTCTTCAGGAATTTACAAAGTGATATTCAGAATTCCATGGAATCTATGGTTGAAAAGAAAATATCCTCAGATAAAAAATGGAAAGAAGCTTTCTAAGAAACTTCTTTGTGTTCTGTTAATTCATCTCACAGAGTTACAGCTTTCCCCTCAAGAAGCCGTTCGCTAAGACTGTTCTTGTGGAATTTGCAAAGTAATATTTGGAAATCCATAAAGGTCTAAAGTGAAAAAGGAAAAACCTCAGATAAAAACTGGAAAGAAGATTTCTGAGAAACTGCTTTGTGTTCTGTTAATTCATCTCACAGAGTTACAGCTTTTCCCTCCAGAAGCTTTTAGCTAAGATTGTTCTTGTGGAATATTCAAAGTTATATATGGAAGCCCATGGAGGGTTAAGGTGAAAAAGAAAATATCCTCAGATAAAAACTGGAAAGAAGGTCTCTGAGAAACTGATTTGTGATATGTGAATTCCACTCAATGAGTTACAGCTGTATTTCATGGAGCTCTTTGTAAGTCTTATTTCTGTGGAATCTGAGAACTGATATTTCGGATTCCCATTGAAGAATATATTGCCAAAGGAAATATCCTCCGATAAAAATGAGAAAGAAGCTTTCTGAGAAAGTTCTTTGTGATCTGTGAATTCATCTCACAGAGTTACAGCTTTCCCCTCAAGAAGACGCTCGCTAATACTGTTCTTGTGGAATTTGGGAAGTGATATTTGGAAGCTTATGGAGGGCTTTGGTGAAAAAGAAAATATCCTCAGATAAAAACTGGAAAGAAGCTTTCTGAGAAACTGCTTTGTGTTCTGTTAATTCATCTCACAGAGTTAAAGCTTTGCCCTCTAGAAGCCTTTCGCTAAGACTGTTCTTTTGGAATTTATAAAGTGTTATTTCGAAGCCCAAACAGGTTTCTGGTGAAAAAGGAAATATCCTCAGATAAAAACTGGAAAGAAGCTTTCTGAGAAACTGCTTTGTGTTCTGTTAATTCATCTCACGGAGTTACAGCTTTCCCCTCAAGAAATCGTTCGGTTAGTCTTTCCTGTGGAATTTGGAATGTGATACTTGGAATCCCATAGAGGGCTATGGTGAAAAAGGAAATATCCTCAGATAAAAACTAGAAAGAAGCTTTCTGAGAAACTTCTTTGTGATCTGTGTATTCATGTCACAGAGTTACAGCTTTCCCCTCAAGAAGCCTTTTGCTAAGACTGTTCTTGTGGAATTTGCAAAGTGATATTTGGAAGCTCATAGAGGGCAAGGGTGAAAAAGCAAATATCCTCAGATAGAAACTGGAAGGAAGCTTTCTGAAAAACTGCTTTGTGTTCTGTTAATTCACCTCACAGAGTTACAGCTTTCCCCTCAAGAAGGCGTTCAGTTCGTGTTTTCTTGTGGAATTTGCAAAGTGATATTTGGAAGCCCATAGAGGGCTATGGTGAAAAGGAAAATATCGTCAGATAAAAACTGAAAAGAAGCTTTCTGAGAAACTGCTTTGGAAGTGTGACTTCCTCTCACTGAGTTACAGCTGTATTTCGAGGAGCTGTTTTCTAGCCTTATTTCTGTGGAATCTGAGAAATGATATTTCAGATACCTTTGAACACTATGGGGCCAATGGGAATATCCTCTGATAAAAATGAAAAAGAAGCTTTCTGAGAAACTTCTTTGTGATCTGTGAATGCTTCTCACAGAGTTACCGCTTTCCCCTCAAGAAGCCTTTCTCTAAGACTCTTCTTTTGGAATTTGCAAAGTGATATTTGGAAGTCCATGGAGGGCTATGTGGAAAAAGAAACTCTTCTCCAATAAAAACTGGAATGAAGATTTTTGAGAAACAACTTTGTGTTCTGTGAATTCATCTCACAGAGTTACAGCCTTCCCCAAAGAAGCCGTTCGCTAAGACTGTTCTTGTGGATTTTGCAAAGTGATATTTGGAAGTCCATAAAGGGCTATTGTGAAAAAGAAAATATCCTCAGATAAAAACTGGAAAGAAGCTTTTCTGAGAAACTGCTTTGTGTTCTCTGAATTCATCTCACAGAGTTACAGCTTTCCCCTCAAGAACTCTTTTGGTCAGTCTCCCCTTGTGGAATTTGCAAAGTGAGATTTGGAAGTCCATGGAGGGCTACTGTGAAAAAGAAAATATCCTCAAATAAAAACTAGAAAGAACCTTTCTGAGATACTGCTTTGTGATGTGTGACTTCCACTCCCTGAGTTACAGCTGTGTTTCGCGGAGCTCTTTGCTAGCCTTATTTCTGTGGAATCTGACAACTGATATTTTGGATCCCTTTGAAGACTATAGGGCCAAAGGAAACATCCTCCGAAAAAAATGAGAAACAAGCTTTCTGAGAATCTTCTTTGTGATCTGTAAATTCAACCCACAGAGTTACAGCTTTCCCCTCAAGAAGCCTTTCGCTAAGACTGTTCTTGTGGAATTTGCAAAGTGACATTTGGAAGCCAATAGAGGGCTAAGGTGAAAAACAAAATCTCCTCAGATAAAAAGTGGAAAGAAGATTTCTGAGAAATTGTTTCGTGATGTTTCACTTCCCCTCACTGAGTTACACTTGTATTTCGTAGAGCTGTTTGGTAGACTTATTTCTGTGGAATCTGAGCACTGATATTTCGGATCCCTTTGAAGACTATAGGGCCAAAGGAAACATCCTCCGAAAAAAATGAGATTGAAGCTTTCTGAGAAACTTCTTTGTGATCTGTAAATTCATCTCAGAGAGTTACAGCTTTCCCCTCAAGAAGCCTTTCACTAAGACAGTTCTTGTGGAATTGGCAAAGTGATATTTGGAAGCCCATGAAGGGCTATGGTGAAAAAGAAGATATCCTCAGATAAAAAGTGGAAAGGAGCTTTCTGAGAAACTGCTTTGTGTACTGTTAATTCATCTCACAGAATTACAGCTTTCCCTTCAAGAAGACGTTCACTAAGACTGTTTTTGTCGAATTTGCAAGGTGATATTTTGAAGCCAAAAGAGGACTAAGGTGAAAAAGGAAATATCTTCAGATTAAAAGAGGAAAGAAGGTTTCTGAGAAACTGCTTTGTGATGTGTGACTTCCACTCACTGAGTTACAGCGGTATTTCATGGAGCTCTTTGCTAACCTTATTTCTGTGGTATCTGAGAACTGATATTTCGGATCCCTTTGAAGACTATACACCCAAAGGAAATATCCTCTGATAAAAATGAGAAAGAAGCTTTCTGAGAAACTTCTTTGTAATCTGTGAATTCATATCACAGAGTTACATATTTCCACTCAAGAAACCTTTCACTAATACTTTTCTTGTGGAATTTGCAAAGTGATATTTGGAAGCCCATGGAGGGCTGTGGCGAAAAAGAAAATATCCTCAGATAAAAATTGCAAAGAAGCTTTCTGAGAAACTGCTTTGTGTTCTGTTAATTCACCTCACAGAGTTACAGCTTTCCACTCAAGAAACCATTCGCTAAGACCGTTCTTGTGTAATGTGCAAAGTGATATTTGGAAGCATATAGAGGGCTATGGGGAAAACAAAATATCCAAAGGTATTTAAGTGGAAAGAGGCCTTATGAGACACTGTTTTCTAATGTGTGATTTCCACTCAGTGACTTACAGCTGTATTTAGTGGAGATCATTGCTAGCCATATTTCTGTGGAATCTGAGAACTGATATTTCAGATCACTTTGAAGACTATAGGGCCAAAGGAAAAATTCTCCGATAGAAATGAGAAAGAAGCCTTCTGAGTGGCTTCTTTGTGATCTGTGAATTCATCTCACAGTGTTACAGCTTTCCCCTCAAGAAGCCTTTCGCTAAGACTGTTCTTGTGGAATTTGCAAAGTGATATTTGGAAGCCCATGGAGGGCTTTGGTGAAAAAGATAATATCCTCAGATAAAGAGGAAAGAAACTTTCTGAGAAACTGCTTCGTGTTCTGTTACTTCATTTCACATTATTACAGCTTTCCTCACAAGAAGCTGTTCGCTAATACTGTTCTTCAGGAATTTACAAAGTGATATTCAGAATTCCATGGAATCTATGGTTGAAAAGAAAATATCCTCAGATAAAAAATGGAAAGAAGCTTTCTAAGAAACTTCTTTGTGTTCTGTTAATTCATCTCACAGAGTTACAGCTTTCCCCTCAAGAAGCCGTTCGCTAAGACTGTTCTTGTGGAATTTGCAAAGTAATATTTGGAAATCCATAAAGGTCTAAAGTGAAAAAGGAAAAACCTCAGATAAAAACTGGAAAGAAGATTTCTGAGAAACTGCTTTGTGTTCTGTTAATTCATCTCACAGAGTTACAGCTTTTCCCTCCAGAAGCTTTTAGCTAAGATTGTTCTTGTGGAATATTCAAAGTTATATATGGAAGCCCATGGAGGGTTAAGGTGAAAAAGAAAATATCCTCAGATAAAAACTGGAAAGAAGGTCTCTGAGAAACTGATTTGTGATATGTGAATTCCACTCAATGAGTTACAGCTGTATTTCATGGAGCTCTTTGTAAGTCTTATTTCTGTGGAATCTGAGAACTGATATTTCGGATTCCCATTGAAGAATATATTGCCAAAGGAAATATCCTCCGATAAAAATGAGAAAGAAGCTTTCTGAGAAAGTTCTTTGTGATCTGTGAATTCATCTCACAGAGTTACAGCTTTCCCCTCAAGAAGACGCTCGCTAATACTGTTCTTGTGGAATTTGGGAAGTGATATTTGGAAGCTTATGGAGGGCTTTGGTGAAAAAGAAAATATCCTCAGATAAAAACTGGAAAGAAGCTTTCTGAGAAACTGCTTTGTGTTCTGTTAATTCATCTCACAGAGTTAAAGCTTTGCCCTCTAGAAGCCTTTCGCTAAGACTGTTCTTTTGGAATTTATAAAGTGTTATTTCGAAGCCCAAACAGGTTTCTGGTGAAAAAGGAAATATCCTCAGATAAAAACTGGAAAGAAGCTTTCTGAGAAACTGCTTTGTGTTCTGTTAATTCATCTCACGGAGTTACAGCTTTCCCCTCAAGAAATCGTTCGGTTAGTCTTTCCTGTGGAATTTGGAATGTGATACTTGGAATCCCATAGAGGGCTATGGTGAAAAAGGAAATATCCTCAGATAAAAACTAGAAAGAAGCTTTCTGAGAAACTTCTTTGTGATCTGTGTATTCATGTCACAGAGTTACAGCTTTCCCCTCAAGAAGCCTTTTGCTAAGACTGTTCTTGTGGAATTTGCAAAGTGATATTTGGAAGCTCATAGAGGGCAATGGTGAAAAAGCAAATATCCTCAGATAGAAACTGGAAGGAAGCTTTCTGAAAAACTGCTTTGTGTTCTGTTAATTCACCTCACAGAGTTACAGCTTTCCCCTCAAGAAGGCGTTCAGTTCGTGTTTTCTTGTGGAATTTGCAAAGTGATATTTGGAAGCCCATAGAGGGCTATGGTGAAAAGGAAAATATCGTCAGATAAAAACTGAAAAGAAGCTTTCTGAGAAACTGCTTTGGAAGTGTGACTTCCTCTCACTGAGTTACAGCTGTATTTCGAGGAGCTGTTTTCTAGCCTTATTTCTGTGGAATCTGAGAAATGATATTTCAGATACCTTTGAACACTATGGGGCCAATGGGAATATCCTCTGATAAAAATGAAAAAGAAGCTTTCTGAGAAACTTCTTTGTGATCTGTGAATGCTTCTCACAGAGTTACCGCTTTCCCCTCAAGAAGCCTTTCTCTAAGACTCTTCTTTTGGAATTTGCAAAGTGATATTTGGAAGTCCATGGAGGGCTATGTGGAAAAAGAAACTCTTCTCTAATAAAAACTGGAATGAAGATTTTTGAGAAACAACTTTGTGTTCTGTGAATTCATCTCACAGAGTTACAGCCTTCCCCAAAGAAGCCGTTCGCTAAGACTGTTCTTGTGGATTTTGCAAAGTGATATTTGGAAGCCCATAAAGGGCTATTGTGAAAAAGAAAATATCCTCAGATAAAAACTGGAAAGAAGCTTTTCTGAGAAACTGGTTTGTGTTCTCTGAATTCATCTCACAGAGTTACAGCTTTCCCCTCAAGAACTCTTTTGGTCAGTCTCCCCTTGTGGAATTTGCAAAGTGAGATTTGGAAGTCCATGGAGGGCTACTGTGAAAAAGAAAATATCCTCAAATAAAAACTAGAAAGAACCTTTCTGAGATACTGCTTTGTGATGTGTGACTTCCACTCCCTGAGTTACAGCTGTGTTTCGCGGAGCTCTTTGCTAGCCTTATTTCTGTGGAATCTGACAACTGATATTTTGGATCCCTTTGAAGACTATAGGGCCAAAGGAAACATCCTCCGAAAAAAATGAGAAACAAGCTTTCTGAGAATCTTCTTTGTGATCTGTAAATTCAACCCACAGAGTTACAGCTTTCCCCTCAAGAAGCCTTTCGCTAAGACTGTTCTTGTGGAATTTGCAAAGTGACATTTGGAAGCCAATAGAGGGCTAAGGTGAAAAACAAAATCTCCTCAGATAAAAAGTGGAAAGAAGATTTCTGAGAAATTGTTTCGTGATGTTTCACTTCCCCTCACTGAGTTACACTTGTATTTCGTAGAGCTGTTTGGTAGCCTTATTTCTGTGGAATCTGAGCACTGATATTTCGGATCCCTTTGAAGACTATAGGGCCAAAGGAAACATCCTCCGAAAAAAATGAGATTGAAGCTTTCTGAGAAACTTCTTTGTGATCTGTAAATTCATCTCAGAGAGTTACAGCTTTCCCCTCAAGAAGCCTTTCACTAAGACAGTTCTTGTGGAATTGGCAAAGTGATATTTGGAAGCCCATGAAGGGCTATGGTGAAAAAGAAGATATCCTCAGATAAAAAGTGGAAAGGAGCTTTCTGAGAAACTGCTTTGTGTACTGTTAATTCATCTCACAGAATTACAGCTTTCCCTTCAAGAAGACGTTCACTAAGACTGTTTTTGTCGAATTTGCAAGGTGATATTTTGAAGCCAAAAGAGGACTAAGGTGAAAAAGGAAATATCTTCAGATTAAAAGAGGAAAGAAGGTTTCTGAGAAACTGCTTTGTGATGTGTGACTTCCACTCACTGAGTTACAGCGGTATTTCATGGAGCTCTTTGCTAACCTTATTTCTGTGGTATCTGAGAACTGATATTTCGGATCCCTTTGAAGACTATACACCCAAAGGAAATATCCTCTGATAGAAATGAGAAAGAAGCTTTCTGAGAAACTTCTTTGTAATCTGTGAATTCATATCACAGAGTTACATATTTCCACTCAAGAAACCTTTCACTAATACTTTTCTTGTGGAATTTGCAAAGTGATATTTGGAAGCCCATGGAGGGCTGTGGCGAAAAAGAAAATATCCTCAGATAAAAATTGCAAAGAAGCTTTCTGAGAAACTGCTTTGTGTTCTGTTAATTCACCTCACAGAGTTACAGCTTTCCACTCAAGAAACCATTCGCTAAGACCGTTCTTGTGTAATGTGCAATGTGATATTTGGAAGCATATAGAGGGCTATGGGGAAAACAAAATATCCAAAGGTATTTAAGTGGAAAGAGGCCTTATGAGACACTGTTTTCTAATGTGTGATTTCCACTCAGTGACTTACAGCTGTATTTAGTGGAGATCATTGCTAGCCATATTTCTGTGGAATCTGAGAACTGATATTTCAGATCCCTTTGGAGACTATAGGGCCAAAGGAAAAATTCTCCGATAGAAATGAGAAAGAAGCCTTCTGAGTGGCTTCTTTGTGATCTCTGAATTCATCTCACAGTGTTACAGCTTTCCCCTCAAGAAGCCTTTCGCTAAGACTGTTCTTGTGGAATTTGCAAAGTGATATTTGGAAGCCCATGGAGGGCTTTGGTGAAAAAGATAATATCCTCAGATAAAAAAAGAAAGAAGCTTTCTGAGAAACTGCTTCGTGTTCTGTTACTTCATTTCACATCATTACAGCTTTCCTCACAAGAAGCTGTTCGCTAATACTGTTCTTCAGGAATTTACAAAGTGATATTCAGAATTCCATGGAATCTATGGTTGAAAAGAAAATATCCTCAGATAAAAAATGGAAAGAAGCTTTCTAAGAAACTTCTTTGTGTTCTGTTAATTCATCTCACAGAGTTAC
Source organism: Macaca nemestrina (assembly GCF_043159975.1). Classification (NCBI taxonomy): domain Eukaryota; kingdom Metazoa; phylum Chordata; class Mammalia; order Primates; family Cercopithecidae; genus Macaca; species Macaca nemestrina. The sequence goes on along the minus strand of NC_092142.1, from coordinate 32,923,217 downwards.
AGCTTTCCCCTCAAGAAGCCGTTCGCTAAGACTGTTCTTGTGGAATTTGCAAAGTAATATTTGGAAATCCATAAAGGTCTAAGGTGAAAAAGAAAATAACCTCAGATAAAAACTGGAAAGAAGATTTCTGAGAAACTGCTTTGTGTTCTGTTAATTCATCTCACAGAGTTACAGCTTTTCCCTCCAGAAGCTTTTAGCTAAGATTGTTCTTGTGGAATATTCAAAGTTATATATGGAAGCCCATGGAGGGTTAAGGTGAAAAAGAAAATATCCTCAGATAAAAACTGGAAAGAAGGTCTCTGAGAAACTGATTTGTGATATGTGAATTCCACTCAATGAGTTACAGCTGTATTTCATGGAGCTCTTTGTTAGCCTTATTTCTGTGGAATCTGAGAACTGATATTTCGGATTCTCATTGAAGAATATATTGCCAAAGGAAATATCCTCCGATAAAAATGAGAAAGAAGCTTTCTGAGAAAGTTCTTTGTGATCTGTGAATTCATCTCACAGAGTTACAGCTTTCCCCTCAAGAAGACGCTCGCTAATACTGTTCTTGTGGAATTTGGGAAGTGATATTTGGAAGCTTATGGAGGGCTTTGGTGAAAAAGAAAATATCCTCAGATAAAAACTGGAAAGAAGCTTTCTGAGAAACTGCTTTGTGTTCTGTTAATTCATCTCACAGAGTTAAAGCTTTGCCCTCTAGAAGCCTTTCGCTAAGACTGTTCTTTTGGAATTTACAAAGTGTTATTTCGAAGCCCAAACAGGTTTCTGGTGAAAAAGGAAATATCCTCAGATAAAAACTGGAAAGAAGCTTTCTGAGAAACTGCTTTGTGTTCTGTTAATTCATCTCACGGAGTTACAGCTTTCCCCTCAAGAAATCGTTCGGTTAGTCTTTCCTGTGGAATTTGGAATGTGATACTTGGAATCCCATAGAGGGCTATGGTGAAAAAGGAAATATCCTCAGATAAAAACTAGAAAGAAGCTTTCTGAGAAACTTCTTTGTGATCTGTGTATTCATGTCACAGAGTTACAGCTTTCCCCTCAAGAAGCCTTTTGCTAAGACTGTTCTTGTGGAATTTGCAAAGTGATATTTGGAAGCTCATAGAGGGCAAGGGTAAAAAAGCAAATATCCTCAGATAAAAACTGGAAGGAAGCTTTCTGAAAAACTGCTTTGTGTTCTGTTAATTCACCTCACAGAGTTACAGCTTTCCCCTCAAGAAGGCGTTCGGTTCGTGTTTTCTTGTGGAATTTGCAAAGTGATATTTGGAAGCCCATAGAGGGCTATGGTGAAAAGGAAAATATCGTCAGATAAAAACTGAAAAGAAGCTTTCTGAGAAACTGCTTTGGAAGTGTGACTTCCTCTCACTGAGTTACAGCTGTATTTCGAGGAGCTGTTTTCTAGCCTTATTTCTGTGGAATCTGAGAAATGATATTTCAGATACCTTTGAACACTATGGGGCCAATGGGAATATCCTCTGATAAAAATGAAAAAGAAGCTTTCTGAGAAACTTCTTTGTGATCTGTGAATGCTTCTCACAGAGTTACCGCTTTCCCCTCAAGAAGCCTTTCTCTAAGACTCTTCTTTTGGAATTTGCAAAGTGATATTTGGAAGTCCATGGAGGGCTATGGGGAAAAAGAAACTCTTCTCTAATAAAAACTGGAATGAAGATTTTTGAGAAACAACTTTGTGTTCTGTGAATTCATCTCACAGAGTTACAGCCTTCCCCAAAGAAGCCGTTCGCTAAGACTGTTCTTGTGGATTTTGCAAAGTGATATTTGGAAGCCCATAAAGGGCTATTGTGAAAAAGAAAATATCCTCAGATAAAAACTGGAAAGAAGCTTTTCTGAGAAACTGCTTTGTGTTCTCTGAATTCATCTCACAGAGTTACAGCTTTCCCCTCAAGAACTCTTTTGGTCAGTCTCTCCTTGTGGAATTTGCAAAGTGAGATTTGGAAGTCCATGGAGGGCTACTGTGAAAAAGAAAATATCCTCAAATAAAAACTAGAAAGAACCTTTCTGAGATACTGCTTTGTGATGTGTGACTTCCACTCCCTGAGTTACAGCTGTGTTTCGCGGAGCTCTTTGCTAGCCTTATTTCTGTGGAATCTGACAACTGATATTTTGGATCCCTTTGAAGACTATAGGGCCAAAGGAAACATCCTCCGAAAAAAAATGAGAAACAAGCTTTCTGAGAATCTTCTTTGTGATCTGTAAATTCAACCCACAGAGTTACAGCTTTCCCCTCAAGAAGCCTTTCGCTAAGACTGTTCTTGTGGAATTTGCAAAGTGACATTTGGAAGCCAATAGAGGGCTAAGGTGAAAAACAAAATCTCCTCAGATAAAAAGTGGAAAGAAGATTTCTGAGAAATTGTTTCGTGATGTTTCACTTCCCCTCACTGAGTTACACTTGTATTTCGTGGAGCTGTTTGGTAGCCTTATTTCTGTGGAATCTGAGCACTGATATTTCGGATCCCTTTGAAGACTATAGGGCCAAAGGAAACATCCTCCGAAAAAAATGAGATTGAAGCTTTCTGAGAAACTTCTTTGTGATCTGTAAATTCATCTCAGAGAGTTACAGCTTTCCCCTCCAGAAGCCTTTCACTAAGACAGTTCTTGTGGAATTGGCAAAGTGATATTTGGAAGCCCATGAAGGGCTATGGTGAAAAAGAAGATATCCTCTGATAAAAAGTGGAAAGGAGCTTTCTGAGAAACTGCTTTGTGTACTGTTAATTCATCTCACAGAATTACAGCTTTCCCTTCAAGAAGACGTTCACTAAGACTGTTTTTGTCGAATTTGCAAGGTGATATTTTGAAGCCAAAAGAGGACTAAGGTGAAAAAGGAAATATCTTCAGATTAAAAGAGGAAAGAAGGTTTCTGAGAAACTGCTTTGTGATGTGTGACTTCCACTCACTGAGTTACAGCGGTATTTCATGGAGCTCTTTGCTAACCTTATTTCTGTGGTATCTGAGAACTGATATTTCGGATCCCTTTGAAGACTATACACCCAAAGGAAATATCCTCTGATAGAAATGAGAAAGAAGCTTTCTGAGAAACTTCTTTGTAATCTGTGAATTCATATCACAGAGTTACATATTTCCACTCAAGAAACCTTTCACTAATACTTTTCTTGTGGAATTTGCAAAGTGATATTTGGAAGCCCATGGAGGGCTGTGGCGAAAAAGAAAATATCCTCAGATAAAAATTGCAAAGAAGCTTTCTGAGAAACTGCTTTGTGTTCTGTTAATTCACCTCACAGAGTTACAGCTTTCCACTCAAGAAACCATTCGCTACGACCGTTCTTGTGTAATGTGCAATGTGATATTTGGAAGCATATAGAGGGCTATGGGGAAAACAAAATATCCAAAGGTATTTAAGTGGAAAGAGGCCTTATGAGACACTGTTTTCTAATGTGTGATTTCCACTCAGTGACTTACAGCTGTATTTAGTGGAGATCATTGCTAGCCATATTTCTGTGGAATCTGAGAACTGATATTTCAGATCCCTTTGGAGACTATAGGGCCAAAGGAAAAATTCTCCGATAGAAATGAGAAAGAAGCCTTCTGAGTGGCTTCTTTGTGATCTGTGAATTCATCTCACAGTGTTACAGCTTTCCCCTCAAGAAGCCTTTCGCTAAGACTGTTCTTGTGGAATTTGCAAAGTGATATTTGGAAGCCCATGGAGGGCTTTGGTGAAAAAGATAATATCCTCAGATAAAGAGGAAAGAAACTTTCTGAGAAACTGCTTCGTGTTCTGTTACTTCATTTCACATTATTACAGCTTTCCGCACAAGAAGCTGTTCGCTAATACTGTTCTTCAGGAATTTACAAAGTGATATTCAGAATTCCATGGAATCTATGGTTGAAAAGAAAATATCCTCAGATAAAAAATGGAAAGAAGCTTTCTAAGAAACTTCTTTGTGTTCTGTTAATTCATCTCACAGAGTTACAGCTTTCCCCTCAAGAAGCCGTTCGCTAAGACTGTTCTTGTGGAATTTGCAAAGTAATATTTGGAAATCCATAGAGGTCTAAGGTGAAAAAGGAAAAACCTCAGATAAAAACTGGAAAGAAGATTTCTGAGAAACTGCTTTGTGTTCTGTTAATTCATCTCACAGAGTTACAGCTTTTCCCTCCAGAAGCTTTTAGCTAAGATTGTTCTTGTGGAATATTCAAAGTTATATATGGAAGCCCATGGAGGGTTAAGGTGAAAAAGAAAATATCCTCAGATAAAAACTGGAAAGAAGGTCTCTGAGAAACTGATTTGTGATATGTGAATTCCACTCAATGAGTTACAGCTGTATTTCACGGAGCTCTTTGTTAGCCTTATTTCTGTGGAATCTGAGAACTGATATTTCGGATTCCCATTGAAGAATATATTGCCAAAGGAAATATCCTCCGATAAAAATGAGAAAGAAGCTTTCTGAGAAAGTTCTTTGTGATCTGTGAATTCATCTCACAGAGTTACAGCTTTCCCCTCAAGAAGACGCTCGCTAATACTGTTCTTGTGGAATTTGGGAAGTGATATTTGGAAGCTTATGGAGGGCTTTGGTGAAAAAGAAAATATCCTCAGATAAAAACTGGAAAGAAGCTTTCTGAGAAACTGCTTTGTGTTCTGTTAATTCATCTCACAGAGTTAAAGCTTTGCCCTCTAGAAGCCTTTCGCTAAGACTGTTCTTTTGGAATTTACAAAGTGTTATTTCGAAGCCCAAACAGGTTTCTGGTGAAAAAGGAAATATCCTCAGATAAAAACTGGAAAGAAGCTTTCTGAGAAACTGCTTTGTGTTCTGTTAATTCATCTCACGGAGTTACAGCTTTCCCCTCAAGAAATCGTTCGGTTAGTCTTTCCTGTGGAATTTGGAATGTGATACTTGGAATCCCATAGAGGGCTATGGTGAAAAAGGAAATATCCTCAGATAAAAACTAGAAAGAAGCTTTCTGAGAAACTTCTTTGTGATCTGTGTATTCATGTCACAGAGTTACAGCTTTCCCCTCAAGAAGCCTTTTGCTAAGACTGTTCTTGTGGAATTTGCAAAGTGATATTTGGAAGCTCATAGAGGGCAAGGGTGAAAAAGCAAATATCCTCAGATAAAAACTGGAAGGAAGCTTTCTGAAAAACTGCTTTGTGTTCTGTTAATTCACCTCACAGAGTTACAGCTTTCCCCTCAAGAAGGCGTTCGGTTCGTGTTTTCTTGTGGAATTTGCAAAGTGATATTTGGAAGCCCATAGAGGGCTATGGTGAAAAGGAAAATATCGTCAGATAAAAACTGAAAAGAAGCTTTCTGAGAAACTGCTTTGGAAGTGTGACTTCCTCTCACTGAGTTACAGCTGTATTTCGAGGAGCTGTTTTCTAGCCTTATTTCTGTGGAATCTGAGAAATGATATTTCAGATACCTTTGAACACTATGGGGCCAATGGGAATATCCTCTGATAAAAATGAAAAAGAAGCTTTCTGAGAAACTTCTTTGTGATCTGTGAATGCTTCTCACAGAGTTACCGCTTTCCCCTCAAGAAGCCTTTCTCTAAGACTCTTCTTTTGGAATTTGCAAAGTGATATTTGGAAGTCCATGGAGGGCTATGTGGAAAAAGAAACTCTTCTCTAATAAAAACTGGAATGAAGATTTTTGAGAAACAACTTTGTGTTCTGTGAATTCATCTCACAGAGTTACAGCCTTCCCCAAAGAAGCCGTTCGCTAAGACTGTTCTTGTGGATTTTGCAAAGTGATATTTGGAAGCCCATAAAGGGCTATTGTGAAAAAGAAAATATCCTCAGATAAAAACTGGAAAGAAGCTTTTCTGAGAAACTGCTTTGTGTTCTCTGAATTCATCTCACAGAGTTACAGCTTTCCCCTCAAGAACTCTTTTGGTCAGTCTCCCCTTGTGGAATTTGCAAAGTGAGATTTGGAAGTCCATGGAGGGCTACTGTGAAAAAGAAAATATCCTCAAATAAAAACTAGAAAGAACCTTTCTGAGATACTGCTTTGTGATGTGTGACTTCCACTCCCTGAGTTACAGCTGTGTTTCGCGGAGCTCTTTGCTAGCCTTATTTCTGTGGAATCTGAGCACTGATATTTTGGATCCCTTTGAAGACTATAGGGCCAAAGGAAACATCCTCTGAAAAAAATGAGAAACAAGCTTTCTGAGAATCTTCTTTGTGATCTGTAAATTCAACCCACAGAGTTACAGCTTTCCCCTCAAGAAGCCTTTCGCTAAGACTGTTCTTGTGGAATTTGCAAAGTGACATTTGGAAGCCAATAGAGGGCTAAGGTGAAAAACAAAATCTCCTCAGATAAAAAGTGGAAAGAAGATTTCTGAGAAATTGTTTCGTGATGTTTCACTTCCCCTCACTGAGTTACACTTGTATTTCGTGGAGCTGTTTGGTAGCCTTATTTCTGTGGAATCTGAGCACTGATATTTCGGATCCCTTTGAAGACTATAGGGCCAAAGGAAACATCCTCCGAAAAAAATGAGATTGAAGCTTTCTGAGAAACTTCTTTGTGATCTGTAAATTCATCTCAGAGAGTTACAGCTTTCCCCTCAAGAAGCCTTTCACTAAGACAGTTCTTGTGGAATTGGCAAAGTGATATTTGGAAGCCCATGAAGGGCTATGGTGAAAAAGAAGATATCCTCAGATAAAAAGTGGAAAGGAGCTTTCTGAGAAACTGCTTTGTGTACTGTTAATTCATCTCACAGAATTACAGCTTTCCCTTCAAGAAGACGTTCACTAAGACTGTTTTTGTCGAATTTGCAAGGTGATATTTTGAAGCCAAAAGAGGACTAAGGTGAAAAAGGAAATATCTTCAGATTAAAAGAGGAAAGAAGGTTTCTGAGAAACTGCTTTGTGATGTGTGACTTCCACTCACTGAGTTACAGCGGTATTTCATGGAGCTCTTTGCTAACCTTATTTCTGTGGTATCTGAGAACTGATATTTCGGATCCCTTTGAAGACTATACACCCAAAGGAAATATCCTCTGATAAAAATGAGAAAGAAGCTTTCTGAGAAACTTCTTTGTAATCTGTGAATTCATATCACAGAGTTACATATTTCCACTCAAGAAACCTTTCACTAATACTTTTCTTGTGGAATTTGCAAAGTGATATTTGGAAGCCCATGGAGGGCTGTGGCGAAAAAGAAAATATCCTCAGATAAAAATTGCAAAGAAGCTTTCTGAGAAACTGCTTTGTGTTCTGTTAATTCACCTCACAGAGTTACAGCTTTCCACTCAAGAAACCATTCGCTAAGACCGTTCTTGTGTAATGTGCAAAGTGATATTTGGAAGCATATAGAGGGCTATGGGGAAAACAAAATATCCAAAGGTATTTAAGTGGAAAGAGGCCTTATGAGACACTGTTTTCTAATGTGTGATTTCCACTCAGTGACTTACAGCTGTATTTAGTGGAGATCATTGCTAGCCATATTTCTGTGGAATCTGAGAACTGATATTTCAGATCACTTTGAAGACTATAGGGCCAAAGGAAAAATTCTCCGATAGAAATGAGAAAGAAGCCTTCTGAGTGGCTTCTTTGTGATCTGTGAATTCATCTCACAGTGTTACAGCTTTCCCCTCAAGAAGCCTTTCGCTAAGACTGTTCTTGTGGAATTTGCAAAGTGATATTTGGAAGCCCATGGAGGGCTTTGGTGAAAAAGATAATATCCTCAGATAAAGAGGAAAGAAACTTTCTGAGAAACTGCTTCGTGTTCTGTTACTTCATTTCACATTATTACAGCTTTCCTCACAAGAAGCTGTTCGCTAATACTGTTCTTCAGGAATTTACAAAGTGATATTCAGAATTCCATGGAATCTATGGTTGAAAAGAAAATATCCTCAGATAAAAAATGGAAAGAAGCTTTCTAAGAAACTTCTTTGTGTTCTGTTAATTCATCTCACAGAGTTACAGCTTTCCCCTCAAGAAGCCGTTCGCTAAGACTGTTCTTGTGGAATTTGCAAAGTAATATTTGGAAATCCATAAAGGTCTAAAGTGAAAAAGGAAAAACCTCAGATAAAAACTGGAAAGAAGATTTCTGAGAAACTGCTTTGTGTTCTGTTAATTCATCTCACAGAGTTACAGCTTTTCCCTCCAGAAGCTTTTAGCTAAGATTGTTCTTGTGGAATATTCAAAGTTATATATGGAAGCCCATGGAGGGTTAAGGTGAAAAAGAAAATATCCTCAGATAAAAACTGGAAAGAAGGTCTCTGAGAAACTGATTTGTGATATGTGAATTCCACTCAATGAGTTACAGCTGTATTTCATGGAGCTCTTTGTAAGTCTTATTTCTGTGGAATCTGAGAACTGATATTTCGGATTCCCATTGAAGAATATATTGCCAAAGGAAATATCCTCCGATAAAAATGAGAAAGAAGCTTTCTGAGAAAGTTCTTTGTGATCTGTGAATTCATCTCACAGAGTTACAGCTTTCCCCTCAAGAAGACGCTCGCTAATACTGTTCTTGTGGAATTTGGGAAGTGATATTTGGAAGCTTATGGAGGGCTTTGGTGAAAAAGAAAATATCCTCAGATAAAAACTGGAAAGAAGCTTTCTGAGAAACTGCTTTGTGTTCTGTTAATTCATCTCACAGAGTTAAAGCTTTGCCCTCTAGAAGCCTTTCGCTAAGACTGTTCTTTTGGAATTTATAAAGTGTTATTTCGAAGCCCAAACAGGTTTCTGGTGAAAAAGGAAATATCCTCAGATAAAAACTGGAAAGAAGCTTTCTGAGAAACTGCTTTGTGTTCTGTTAATTCATCTCACGGAGTTACAGCTTTCCCCTCAAGAAATCGTTCGGTTAGTCTTTCCTGTGGAATTTGGAATGTGATACTTGGAATCCCATAGAGGGCTATGGTGAAAAAGGAAATATCCTCAGATAAAAACTAGAAAGAAGCTTTCTGAGAAACTTCTTTGTGATCTGTGTATTCATGTCACAGAGTTACAGCTTTCCCCTCAAGAAGCCTTTTGCTAAGACTGTTCTTGTGGAATTTGCAAAGTGATATTTGGAAGCTCATAGAGGGCAATGGTGAAAAAGCAAATATCCTCAGATAGAAACTGGAAGGAAGCTTTCTGAAAAACTGCTTTGTGTTCTGTTAATTCACCTCACAGAGTTACAGCTTTCCCCTCAAGAAGGCGTTCAGTTCGTGTTTTCTTGTGGAATTTGCAAAGTGATATTTGGAAGCCCATAGAGGGCTATGGTGAAAAGGAAAATATCGTCAGATAAAAACTGAAAAGAAGCTTTCTGAGAAACTGCTTTGGAAGTGTGACTTCCTCTCACTGAGTTACAGCTGTATTTCGAGGAGCTGTTTTCTAGCCTTATTTCTGTGGAATCTGAGAAATGATATTTCAGATACCTTTGAACACTATGGGGCCAATGGGAATATCCTCTGATAAAAATGAAAAAGAAGCTTTCTGAGAAACTTCTTTGTGATCTGTGAATGCTTCTCACAGAGTTACCGCTTTCCCCTCAAGAAGCCTTTCTCTAAGACTCTTCTTTTGGAATTTGCAAAGTGATATTTGGAAGTCCATGGAGGGCTATGTGGAAAAAGAAACTCTTCTCCAATAAAAACTGGAATGAAGATTTTTGAGAAACAACTTTGTGTTCTGTGAATTCATCTCACAGAGTTACAGCCTTCCCCAAAGAAGCCGTTCGCTAAGACTGTTCTTGTGGATTTTGCAAAGTGATATTTGGAAGCCCATAAAGGGCTATTGTGAAAAAGAAAATATCCTCAGATAAAAACTGGAAAGAAGCTTTTCTGAGAAACTGCTTTGTGTTCTCTGAATTCATCTCACAGAGTTACAGCTTTCCCCTCAAGAACTCTTTTGGTCAGTCTCCCCTTGTGGAATTTGCAAAGTGAGATTTGGAAGTCCATGGAGGGCTACTGTGAAAAAGAAAATATCCTCAAATAAAAACTAGAAAGAACCTTTCTGAGATACTGCTTTGTGATGTGTGACTTCCACTCCCTGAGTTACAGCTGTGTTTCGCGGAGCTCTTTGCTAGCCTTATTTCTGTGGAATCTGACAACTGATATTTTGGATCCCTTTGAAGACTATAGGGCCAAAGGAAACATCCTCCGAAAAAAATGAGAAACAAGCTTTCTGAGAATCTTCTTTGTGATCTGTAAATTCAACCCACAGAGTTACAGCTTTCCCCTCAAGAAGCCTTTCGCTAAGACTGTTCTTGTGGAATTTGCAAAGTGACATTTGGAAGCCAATAGAGGGCTAAGGTGAAAAACAAAATCTCCTCAGATAAAAAGTGGAAAGAAGATTTCTGAGAAATTGTTTCGTGATGTTTCACTTCCCCTCACTGAGTTACACTTGTATTTCGTAGAGCTGTTTGGTAGCCTTATTTCTGTGGAATCTGAGCACTGATATTTCGGATCCCTTTGAAGACTATAGGGCCAAAGGAAACATCCTCCGAAAAAAATGAGATTGAAGCTTTCTGAGAAACTTCTTTGTGATCTGTAAATTCATCTCAGAGAGTTACAGCTTTCCCCTCAAGAAGCCTTTCACTAAGACAGTTCTTGTGGAATTGGCAAAGTGATATTTGGAAGCCCATGAAGGGCTATGGTGAAAAAGAAGATATCCTCAGATAAAAAGTGGAAAGGAGCTTTCTGAGAAACTGCTTTGTGTACTGTTAATTCATCTCACAGAATTACAGCTTTCCCTTCAAGAAGACGTTCACTAAGACTGTTTTTGTCGAATTTGCAAGGTGATATTTTGAAGCCAAAAGAGGACTAAGGTGAAAAAGGAAATATCTTCAGATTAAAAGAGGAAAGAAGGTTTCTGAGAAACTGCTTTGTGATGTGTGACTTCCACTCACTGAGTTACAGCGGTATTTCATGGAGCTCTTTGCTAACCTTATTTCTGTGGTATCTGAGAACTGATATTTCGGATCCCTTTGAAGACTATACACCCAAAGGAAATATCCTCTGATAAAAATGAGAAAGAAGCTTTCTGAGAAACTTCTTTGTAATCTGTGAATTCATATCACAGAGTTACATATTTCCACTCAAGAAACCTTTCACTAATACTTTTCTTGTGGAATTTGCAAAGTGATATTTGGAAGCCCATGGAGGGCTGTGGCGAAAAAGAAAATATCCTCAGATAAAAATTGCAAAGAAGCTTTCTGAGAAACTGCTTTGTGTTCTGTTAATTCACCTCACAGAGTTACAGCTTTCCACTCAAGAAACCATTCGCTAAGACCGTTCTTGTGTAATGTGCAAAGTGATATTTGGAAGCATATAGAGGGCTATGGGGAAAACAAAATATCCAAAGGTATTTAAGTGGAAAGAGGCCTTATGAGACACTGTTTTCTAATGTGTGATTTCCACTCAGTGACTTACAGCTGTATTTAGTGGAGATCATTGCTAGCCATATTTCTGTGGAATCTGAGAACTGATATTTCAGATCACTTTGAAGACTATAGGGCCAAAGGAAAAATTCTCCGATAGAAATGAGAAAGAAGCCTTCTGAGTGGCTTCTTTGTGATCTGTGAATTCATCTCACAGTGTTACAGCTTTCCCCTCAAGAAGCCTTTCGCTAAGACTGTTCTTGTGGAATTTGCAAAGTGATATTTGGAAGCCCATGGAGGGCTTTGGTGAAAAAGATAATATCCTCAGATAAAGAGGAAAGAAACTTTCTGAGAAACTGCTTCGTGTTCTGTTACTTCATTTCACATTATTACAGCTTTCCTCACAAGAAGCTGTTCGCTAATACTGTTCTTCAGGAATTTACAAAGTGATATTCAGAATTCCATGGAATCTATGGTTGAAAAGAAAATATCCTCAGATAAAAAATGGAAAGAAGCTTTCTAAGAAACTTCTTTGTGTTCTGTTAATTCATCTCACAGAGTTACAGCTTTCCCCTCAAGAAGCCGTTCGCTAAGACTGTTCTTGTGGAATTTGCAAAGTAATATTTGGAAATCCATAAAGGTCTAAAGTGAAAAAGGAAAAACCTCAGATAAAAACTGGAAAGAAGATTTCTGAGAAACTGCTTTGTGTTCTGTTAATTCATCTCACAGAGTTACAGCTTTTCCCTCCAGAAGCTTTTAGCTAAGATTGTTCTTGTGGAATATTCAAAGTTATATATGGAAGCCCATGGAGGGTTAAGGTGAAAAAGAAAATATCCTCAGATAAAAACTGGAAAGAAGGTCTCTGAGAAACTGATTTGTGATATGTGAATTCCACTCAATGAGTTACAGCTGTATTTCATGGAGCTCTTTGTAAGTCTTATTTCTGTGGAATCTGAGAACTGATATTTCGGATTCCCATTGAAGAATATATTGCCAAAGGAAATATCCTCCGATAAAAATGAGAAAGAAGCTTTCTGAGAAAGTTCTTTGTGATCTGTGAATTCATCTCACAGAGTTACAGCTTTCCCCTCAAGAAGACGCTCGCTAATACTGTTCTTGTGGAATTTGGGAAGTGATATTTGGAAGCTTATGGAGGGCTTTGGTGAAAAAGAAAATATCCTCAGATAAAAACTGGAAAGAAGCTTTCTGAGAAACTGCTTTGTGTTCTGTTAATTCATCTCACAGAGTTAAAGCTTTGCCCTCTAGAAGCCTTTCGCTAAGACTGTTCTTTTGGAATTTATAAAGTGTTATTTCGAAGCCCAAACAGGTTTCTGGTGAAAAAGGAAATATCCTCAGATAAAAACTGGAAAGAAGCTTTCTGAGAAACTGCTTTGTGTTCTGTTAATTCATCTCACGGAGTTACAGCTTTCCCCTCAAGAAATCGTTCGGTTAGTCTTTCCTGTGGAATTTGGAATGTGATACTTGGAATCCCATAGAGGGCTATGGTGAAAAAGGAAATATCCTCAGATAAAAACTAGAAAGAAGCTTTCTGAGAAACTTCTTTGTGATCTGTGTATTCATGTCACAGAGTTACAGCTTTCCCCTCAAGAAGCCTTTTGCTAAGACTGTTCTTGTGGAATTTGCAAAGTGATATTTGGAAGCTCATAGAGGGCAATGGTGAAAAAGCAAATATCCTCAGATAGAAACTGGAAGGAAGCTTTCTGAAAAACTGCTTTGTGTTCTGTTAATTCACCTCACAGAGTTACAGCTTTCCCCTCAAGAAGGCGTTCAGTTCGTGTTTTCTTGTGGAATTTGCAAAGTGATATTTGGAAGCCCATAGAGGGCTATGGTGAAAAGGAAAATATCGTCAGATAAAAACTGAAAAGAAGCTTTCTGAGAAACTGCTTTGGAAGTGTGACTTCCTCTCACTGAGTTACAGCTGTATTTCGAGGAGCTGTTTTCTAGCCTTATTTCTGTGGAATCTGAGAAATGATATTTCAGATACCTTTGAACACTATGGGGCCAATGGGAATATCCTCTGATAAAAATGAAAAAGAAGCTTTCTGAGAAACTTCTTTGTGATCTGTGAATGCTTCTCACAGAGTTACCGCTTTCCCCTCAAGAAGCCTTTCTCTAAGACTCTTCTTTTGGAATTTGCAAAGTGATATTTGGAAGTCCATGGAGGGCTATGTGGAAAAAGAAACTCTTCTCCAATAAAAACTGGAATGAAGATTTTTGAGAAACAACTTTGTGTTCTGTGAATTCATCTCACAGAGTTACAGCCTTCCCCAAAGAAGCCGTTCGCTAAGACTGTTCTTGTGGATTTTGCAAAGTGATATTTGGAAGCCCATAAAGGGCTATTGTGAAAAAGAAAATATCCTCAGATAAAAACTGGAAAGAAGCTTTTCTGAGAAACTGCTTTGTGTTCTCTGAATTCATCTCACAGAGTTACAGCTTTCCCCTCAAGAACTCTTTTGGTCAGTCTCCCCTTGTGGAATTTGCAAAGTGAGATTTGGAAGTCCATGGAGGGCTACTGTGAAAAAGAAAATATCCTCAAATAAAAACTAGAAAGAACCTTTCTGAGATACTGCTTTGTGATGTGTGACTTCCACTCCCTGAGTTACAGCTGTGTTTCGCGGAGCTCTTTGCTAGCCTTATTTCTGTGGAATCTGACAACTGATATTTTGGATCCCTTTGAAGACTATAGGGCCAAAGGAAACATCCTCCGAAAAAAATGAGAAACAAGCTTTCTGAGAATCTTCTTTGTGATCTGTAAATTCAACCCACAGAGTTACAGCTTTCCCCTCAAGAAGCCTTTCGCTAAGACTGTTCTTGTGGAATTTGCAAAGTGACATTTGGAAGCCAATAGAGGGCTAAGGTGAAAAACAAAATCTCCTCAGATAAAAAGTGGAAAGAAGATTTCTGAGAAATTGTTTCGTGATGTTTCACTTCCCCTCACTGAGTTACACTTGTATTTCGTAGAGCTGTTTGGTAGCCTTATTTCTGTGGAATCTGAGCACTGATATTTCGGATCCCTTTGAAGACTATAGGGCCAAAGGAAACATCCTCCGAAAAAAATGAGATTGAAGCTTTCTGAGAAACTTCTTTGTGATCTGTAAATTCATCTCAGAGAGTTACAGCTTTCCCCTCAAGAAGCCTTTCACTAAGACAGTTCTTGTGGAATTGGCAAAGTGATATTTGGAAGCCCATGAAGGGCTATGGTGAAAAAGAAGATATCCTCAGATAAAAAGTGGAAAGGAGCTTTCTGAGAAACTGCTTTGTGTACTGTTAATTCATCTCACAGAATTACAGCTTTCCCTTCAAGAAGACGTTCACTAAGACTGTTTTTGTCGAATTTGCAAGGTGATATTTTGAAGCCAAAAGAGGACTAAGGTGAAAAAGGAAATATCTTCAGATTAAAAGAGGAAAGAAGGTTTCTGAGAAACTGCTTTGTGATGTGTGACTTCCACTCACTGAGTTACAGTGGTATTTCATGGAGCTCTTTGCTAACCTTATTTCTGTGGTATCTGAGAACTGATATTTCGGATCCCTTTGAAGACTTTACACCCAAAGGAAATATCCTCTGATAGAAATGAGAAAGAAGCTTTCTGAGAAACTTCTTTGTAATCTGTGAATTCATATCACAGAGTTACAGGTTTAATCTCAAGAAGCCATTCACTAAGACTCTTTATATGGAACTTGCAAAGTGATATTTTGAAACTCTTAGAGGGCTCTAGTGAAAAAGAAAATATCCTCAGATAAAAACTGGAAAGAAGATTTCTGAGATACTGCTTTGAGTTCTGTCAATTCATCTCACTGAGTTACAGCTTTCCCATCAAGAGGCCGTTCGCTAAGACTGTTCTTGGGAATTTACAAATTGATATTTTGAAGTGCAAGGAGGGCTATGATGAAAAACAAAATATCCTCAGATAAAAACTGGAAAGAAGCTTTCTGAGAAACTGTTTTGTGTTCTGTTAATTCATCTCACAAAGTTACAGCTTTCCCCACAAGAAACCGTTCCCTAAGACTGTTCTTGTGGAATTTTCAAAGTGATATTTGGAAGCCCATGGCATGGTACGTAGAAAAAAAAATATCCTCAGATAAAAACTGGAAAGAAGCTTTGTGAGAAACTGCTTTGTGTTGTGTTAATGCATCTCACAGAGTTACTGCTTTTCCCTCAAGAAGCTGTTCGCTAAGACTGTTCTTTTGGAATATGCAAAGTTTTATTTGGAAGCCAATGGAGGGCTGTGGTGAAAAAGAAAATAACCTCAGCTAAAAACTGGAAAGAAGCTTTCTGAGATACTGCTTTGGGTTATGTTAATTCATCTCACAGACTTACAGTTTTCCCCTCAAGAAGCCATTCACTAAGACTGTTCTTATGGATTTTGTAAAGTGATTCTTTGAAGCCCTCACAGGGATCTAGTGAAAAATAAAATATTCTCAGATAAAAACTGGAAAGAAGATTTCTGAGAAACTGCGTTGTTTTCTGTCAGTTCATTTCACAGAGTTAAAGCTTTTTCCTCAAGAAGCCGATTGCTAAGAATGTTCTTGTGGAATTTGCAAAGTGATATTTGTAAGCCCATAGAGGGCTATGGTGTAAAAGAAAATATCCTCAGATAAAAACTGGAAAGAAACTTTCTGAGAAACTGCTTTGTGATGTGTGACTTCCACTCAGTGAGTTACACCTGTATTTCGTGGAGCTCTTTGCTAGCGTTATTTCTGTGGAATGTCAGAATGGATATTTCGGATCCCTTTGTAGACTATAGGACCTAAGGAAATATCCTCTGACAAAAATGAGAAAGAAGCTTTCTGAGAAACTTCTTTGTGATCTGTTAAGTCATCTCACAGAGTTTACAGCTTTCCTCTCAAGAAACTTTGCGCTAAAACTCTTCTTGTGGAATTTGCAAATTGTTATTTGGAAGGCCATAGTGGGCTACGGTGAAAAAGAAAATATCCTCAGATTAAAACTGGAAAGAAACTTTCAGAGAAAATGCTTTGTGATGTTTTACTTCCACTCACTGAGTTACAGCTGTACTTCGTAGAGCTCTTTGCTAGCCTTATTTCTGTGGAACGTGAGAACCGATATTTCGGGTACCTTCGAAGACTATAGGACCAAAGGTTATATCCTCCAATAGAAATGAGAAAGAAGCTTTCTGAGAAAATTTTTGTTCTGTGAATTCATCTCAGAGAGTTACAGCTTCCCCTCAAGTAGCCTTTGCTAAGACTGTTCTTGTGGAATTTGCAAAGTGATATTTGGAAGCCCATGGAGTTCTGTAGTGAAAAAGAATATATCCTCAGATAAAAAGTGGACAGAAGCTTTCTGAGAAACTGCTTTGTGTTCTGTGAATTCATCTCAGAGAGTTACAGCTTTCCCCTCAAGAAGCCGTTCGCTAAGACTGTTCTTGTGGAATTTGCAAAGAGATATTTGGAAGCCCATAGAAGGCTATGGTGGAAAAGAAAATATACTCAGTTTAAAACTGGAAAGAAGCTTTCTGGGAAACTGCTTTGGGATGTGTGACTTCCACTCACTGTGTTACAGCTGTGTTTCGTGGAGCTCTTTTCTAGCCTTATTTCTGTGGAATCTGAGAACTGATATTTCGAATCCCTTTGAAGACTATAGGGTCAAGGAAATATATTCCGAAAAAAATGAGAAAGAAGCTTTCTGAGAACCTACTTGTGACATGTGAGTTCATCTCACAGAGTTACAGCTTCCCCTCAAGAAGCCTTTCCCTAAGACTCTTCTTTTGGAATTTGCAAAATGATATTTGGAAGCCTGTGGCAGTCTATGTTAAAAAAGAAAATATCCTCATAAAAAAACTGGAAAGAAGTTTCTGAGAAACTGCTCTGTGATATGTGACTTCCACTCAGTGAGTTACAGCTATATTTCGTGGAACTATTTAGTAGCCTTATTTTTGTGGAATCTGAGTACTGATATTACGGATCCCTTTGTAGACTACAGGGCCAAAGGAAATATCGTCCGATAGAAATGAGAAAGAAGCTTTCTGAGAAACTTCTTTGTGATCTGTGAATTCATCTCACAGAGTTACAGCTTTCCTCTCAAGAAGGCTTTCACTAAGACTGTTCTTGTGGAATTTGCAAAGTGATATTTTGAAGCCCATAGAGGGCTATGGTGAAAAAGAAAATATCCTCAGATAAAAACTAGAGAGAAGCTTTTTGAAAAAAATGCTTTGTGATATGTGACCTTCAATCACTAAGTTAAAGCTGTGCTTCGTCAGCTCTTTGCTAGCCTTATTTCTGTTGAACCTAAGAACTGATATTTCAGATCCCTTTGAAGACTATGGTTCCAAGGGAAATATCCTCTGAAAGAAATGAGAAAGAAGCTTTCTGAGAATCTTCTTTGTGATCTGTGAATTCATCTCGCAGAGTTACAGCTTTCCTCTCAAGAATCCGTTCGCTAAGACTGTTCTTGTGGAATTTGCAAAGTGATATTTGGAAGCCCATGGAAGGCTATGGTTGCAAAGAAAATATCCTCAGATAAACACTGAAAAGAAGCATTTTGAGAAACTGCTTTGTGTTCTGTTAATACATTTCTGAGAGTTACAGCTTTCCCCTTAAAAAGCCTTTCACAAAGTGTGTTCTTATGGGATTTTCTAAGTGGAATTTGGAAGCCCATGGAGGGCTATGGTGAAAAAGAAAATATTCTCAGGTAACAACTGGAAAGAAGCTTTCTGAGAAACTATTTTGTGTTCTGTTAATTCATCAAACAATGTTACAGCTTTCCCCTAAAGAAGCCGTACGCTAAGACTGTTCTTGTGGAATTTGCAAAGTGATAAGGGCTATGGTGTAAAAGAAAATATCCTCAGATAAAAACTGGAAAGAAGCTTTCTGAGAAACTGCTTTGTGCTGTGTGACTTCCACTCACTGAGTTACAGCTCTGTTTCATGGAGCTCTTTGCTAGCCTTATTTCTGTGGAATCTGAGAACTGATATTTCGGATTCCTTTGAAGACTATGGGGCCAAAGGAAATATCCTCTGATAAAAATGAGGAACAAGCTTGATGAGAAACTTCGTTGTCTTCTGTTAATTCATCTCGCAGAGTTACAGCTTTCCCCTCAAGAAGCCATGCGCTAAGACTGTTCTTGTGGAATGTGGAAAGTGATATTTGGAAGCCTGTGGAGGGCTATGGTGAAAAAGAAAATATTCTCAGATAAAAACTGGAAGGAAGATTTCTGAGAAACATTTTTGTTCTGTTAATTCATCTCACAGAGTTACAGTTTTCCCCTAAAGAAGCCCTTCGCTAAGAGTGTTCTTGTGGAATTTGAAAAGTGATATTTGGAAGCCCCCAGAGGGCTCTGGTGAAAAAGAAAATATCCTAAGATAAAAACTGGAAAGAAGCTTTCTGCGAAACTGCTTTGTGATTTGTGACTTCCACTCATGGAGATACAGCTGTATTTCGTGCAGCTCTTTGCTATCCTTATTTCTGTGGAACCTGGGAACTGATATTTAGGATCCCTTTGAAGATTATAGGGCCAAAGGAAATATCCTCTGAGAGAAATGAGAAAGAAGCTTTCTGAGAAACTTCTTTGTTATCTGTGAATTCATCTCACAGAGTTACAGCTTTTCTCTCAAGAAGCCATTCGCTATGTCTGTTCTTGTGGAATTTGCAAAGTGATATTTGGAAGTCCATGGAGGGCTATGTGAAAAAGAAATCATTCTCAGATAAAAACTGGAAGGAAGCTTTCTGAGAAACTATTTTGTGTTCTGTTAATTCATCAAACAGCGTTACAGATTTTCCCTCAAGAAGCCGTTAGCTAACACTGTTCTTGTGAAATATGTAAAGTGATATTTGGAGGATCGTGGAGGGCTACGGTGTAAAAGAAAATATCCACAGATAAAAACGGGAAGAACATTTCTGAGAAACTGCTTCGTGATGTGTGGCTTCCATTCACGGAGTTACAGCTGTGTTTTGTGGAGCTCTTTACTAGCTTTATTTCTGTGGAATCTGACAGCAGATGATTCGGACCCCTTTGAAGACTATTGGGCAAAAGGAAAAACCCTCCGATAGAAATGAGAAAGAAGCTTTCTGAGAAACTTCTTTGTGATCTGTGTATTCATGTCACAGAGTTACAGCTTTCCCCTCAAGAAGCCTTTCGCTAAGACTCTTCTTTGGGAATTTGCAAAGTGATATTTGGAACCCCATGGAAGGCTATGGTTGAAAAGAAAATATCCTCAGATAAAAACTGGAAAAGAGCTTTCTGAGAAACTGCTTTGTGTTGTGTTAATTCACCTCACAGAGTTACGGCTTTCCCCACAAGAAACCGTTCGCTAAATCTGTTCTTGTGAAATTTGCAAAATGATATTTGGAAGCCCATAGAGGGCTAGGGTGAAAAAGAAATTATCCTCAGATAAAAATTGGAAAGAAGGTTTCTGAGACCCTGCTTTGTGTTCTGTGAATTCATCTGACAGAGTTACAGCTTTTCTCTCAAGAAGCCGTTCGCTATGTCTGTTCTTGAGGAATTTGCAAAGTGATATTTGGAAGCCCATGGAGGGCTAAGGTTAAAAAGAAAATATCCTCAGATAAAAACTGGGAAGAATCTTTCTGAGAAACTCTTTGTTTTCTGTTAATTCCTCTCATAGAGTTACAGCTTTCCCCTCAGGAAGCCGTTCACTAAGATTGTTCTTTTGGAATTTTGAAAATGATATTTGGAAGCACATGGAGGGCTATGGTGAAAAAGAAAATATTCTCAGGTAATAACTGAAAGAAGCTTTCTGAGTAACTGCTTTGTGATATGTGACTTCCACTCACTGAGTTACAGCAGTGTTTCATGGAGCTCTTTGTTATCTTTATTTCTGTGGAATATGAGAACTGTTATTTCGGATCCCTTTGTAGAATATAGGGTCAAAGGAAATATCCTTCGATAAAAATGAGAAAGATGCCTTCTGAGAAACTTCTTTGTGATCTGTGAATTCATTTCACAGAGTTACAGCTTTCCCCTCAAGAAGCCGTTCGCACAGACTGTTATTATGGAATTTACAGAGTGATATTTGAAAGCCCACAGAGGGCTATGGTGAAAAAGAAAATATCCTCAGATAAAAACTGAAAGGAAGCTTTTTGAGAAACTGCTTTGTGATGTGTGACTTCCACTCAGTGTGTTACAGCTATATTTCATGGAGCTCTTTGCTAGCCTTATTTCTTTGGTATCTGTGAACTAATATTTCGGATCCCATTGAAGACTATAGGACCAAAGGATATATCCTCCGAAAAAAATGAGAAAGTAGCTTTCTGAGAAACTTCTTTGTGATCTGAGAATTCATCTCACAGAGTTACAGCTTTCCCCTCAAGAAGCCTTTCACTGAGACTGTTCTTGTGGAACTTGCAAAGTGATATTTGGAAGCCCTTGGAGGACTCTGGTGAAAAAGAAAATATCCTGAGATAAAAATTGCAAAGAAGCTTTCTGAGAAACTACTTTGTGATGTGTGACTTCTACTCACTGAGTTACACCTCTATATAGTGGAACGCTTTTCAATTTCCACAAGAGGAGTCTTATCGAATGGCTTCTTGAGGGGAAAGCTGTAACTCTGTGAGATGAATTCAGAGATCACAAAGAAGTTTCTCAAAAAGCTTCTTCCTCATTTTTATCGGAGGATATTTCCTTGGCAATAGAGTCTTCAATGGGATCCGAAATATCAGTTCTCAGATTCCGCAGAAATAAGGCTAACAAAGAGCTCAATGAAATACAGCTGTAACTCACTGAGTGGAAGTCACACATCACAAAGCAGTTTCTCAGAATGCTTCTTTCCAGTTATTATCTTAGGATGTTTTCTTTTTCACCATTGCCCTCTAAGGGCTTCCAAATATCACTTTGCAAATTCCACAAGAACAGTCTTAGTGAAAGCCTTGTTCAAGAGAAAGCTGTAAGTCTGTGAACTGAATTAACAGAACACAAAGCAGTTTCTCAGAAAGCTTCTTTCCAGTTTTTATTTGAGGATATTTCCTTTTACACCATACCCCTCCTTGGGATTCCAAATGTCACTTTTCAAATTCCACAAGAACAGTCTTAGGGAAAGGCTACTTGAGGGGAAAGCTGTAACACTGTGAGATGAATTCACAGACCACAAAGAAATTTCTCAGAAAGCTTCTTTCTCATTTTTTTCGGAGGATATTTCCTTTTGCCCTACAGTCTTCAAAGGCATCCGGAATATCAGTTCCCCGATTCCACAGAAATAAGGCCAGCAAACAGCTCCAGGAAATACAACTGTATCTCAGTGAGTTTAACTCACACATCACAAAGCAGTTTCTCAGAAAGCTTCTTTCCAGTTTTTTTATGAGGATATTTTCTTTTTCAACATAGCCCACTATGGGCTTCCAAATATCACTTTGGAAATTCCGAAAGAACATTCTTAGGGAAAGGCTTCTTGAGGAGAAAGCTGTAACACTGTGATATGAATTAACAGAACACAAAGCAGTTTCTCAGAAAACTTCTTTCCAGTTTTATTCTGAGGATATTTTCTTTTTCTCCACAGCCCTCCGTGGGCTTCCAAATATCACTTTGCAATTCGACAGGAAGAGTCTTAGCGAAAGACTTCTGGAGGGGAAAGCTGTAACTGTGTGAGATGAATTCACAGATCACAAAGAGGTTTCTCAAAAAGCTTCTTCACCATTTTTATCGAAGGATATTTCATTTGGCCCTATAGTCTCAAAGGGATCTGAAATATCAGTTCTCAGATTCCACAGAAATTAGGCTAGCAAAGAGCTCCACGAATACAGCTGTAACTCAGTGAGTGGAAGTCGCACATCACAAAGCAGTTTCTCAGAAAGCTTCTTTCCAGTTTTTATCTGAGCATATTTTCTTTTTCACAATAGCCCTCTATGGGCTTCCAAATATCACTTTGCAAATTCCACAAGAACAGTCTTAGCTAATGGCTTGTTGAGAGGAAAGCTGTAACTCTGTGAGTTGAATTAACAGAACACAGAGCAGTTTCTCAGAAAGCTTCTTTCCAGTTTTTTTCTGAGGATATTTTCTTTTTCACCATAGCCCTCTATGGGCTTCCAAATATCACTTTGGAAATTCCCCAAGAACAGTTTTAGCAAAAGGCTTCTTGAGGGGAAAGCTGTAAATCTGTGAGATGAATTAACAGAACACAAAGCAGTTTCACAGAAAATTTCTTTCCAGGTTTTTTCTGAGGATATTTTCTTTTTCTCCACAGCCCTCCGTGGGTTTCCAAATAT
Organism: Macaca nemestrina; assembly: GCF_043159975.1. Lineage (NCBI taxonomy): Eukaryota > Metazoa > Chordata > Mammalia > Primates > Cercopithecidae > Macaca > Macaca nemestrina. Next base: position 32,900,754 of record NC_092142.1, on the reverse strand, counting down.
CACTTTGCAAATTCCACAAGAACAGTCTTAGCGAAAGACTTCTTGAGGGGAAAGCTGTAAATGTGCGAGATGAATTCACAGATCACAAAGAAGTTTCTCAAAAACTTTGTTCCTCATTTATATCGGAGGATATTTCCTTTGGTCGTATAGTCTTCAAAGGGATCTGAAAATCAGTTCTCAGAATCCACAGAAATTAGGCTAGCAAAGAGCTCCACGAATACAGCTGTAACTCCGTGAGTGGAAGTCACACATCACAAAGCAGTTTCTCAGAAAGCTTCCTTCCAGTTTTTATCTGAGCATATTTTCCTTTCCCCGTAGCCCACATGGGCTTTCAAATATCACTTTGCAAATTCCACAAGAACAGTCTTAGTGAACGGCCTCCTGAGGGGAAAGCTGAAACTCTCTGAGATTAATTAACAGAACACAAAGCAGTTTCTCAGAAAGCTTCTTTCCAGTTTTTTCTGAGGATATTTTCTTTTTCACCATAGCCCTCCACGGGCTTCCAAATATCAGTTTGCCAATTACACAAGAATAGTCTTAGCAAAAGGCTTCTTTAGGGGAAAGCTGTAACTCTGTGAGATGAATTCAGAAATCACAAAGAAGCTTCGCAGAAAGCTTCTTTCCCATTTTTGTCGGAGGATATTTCCTTAGGCACTGTAGCCTTCAATGGGACCCAAAACATCATTTCTCAGATTCCACAGAAATAAGGCTAACAAAGAGCTCCACGAAACACAGCTGTAACTCACAGAGTGGAATTCACACATCACAAAGAAGTTTCTCAGAATGCTTCTTTCCAGTTTTCAACTGAGGATATTTTCTCTTTCACCATTGCCCTCTATGGGCTTCCAAATACCACATTGCAAATACCAGAAGAGCAGTCTTAGCGAAAGCCTTGTTCAGGGGAAAGCTGTAAATCTGTAAGATGAATTAACAGAACCCAAAGCAGTTTCTCAGAAAGCTTCTTTCCAGTTTTTATCTGAGGATATTTTCTTTTACAACATACCCCTCCAAGGGCTTCCAAATATCACTTTTCAAATTCCACAAGAACAGTCGTAGGGAACGGCTTCTTGAGGGGAAAGCTGTAACCTTGTGTGATGAATTCCAGACCACAAAGAAGTTTCTCAGAAAGCTTCTTTCTCATTCTCATCGGAGGATATTTCCTTTGTCTCTATAATCTTCCAAGGAATCCGAAATATCAGTTCTAAGATTCCACAGAAATAAGGCTAGCAAAGAATTACACGAAATACAGCTGGATCTCGTTGATTGAAGTCACACATCACAAAGCAGTTTCTCAGAAATCTTCTTTCCAGTTTTTATCTGAGCATGATTTTTTTTTCACCGTAGCCCTTTATGGGCTTCCAAATATCACTTTGCAAATACCACAAGAACAGTCTTAGCGAACGGCTTGTTGAGGGGAAACCTGTAACCCTGAGTGATGAATTAACTGAACACAAAGCAGGTTCTCAGAAAAATTCTTTCCAGTTTTTATCTGAGGATATTTTCTTTTTCATCACAGCTGTCCGTGGACTTCCAAATATCACTTTTAAATTTCCAAAAGAACAGTCTTAGCGAAAGACTTCTTGAGGGGAAAGCTGTAACTCTGTGAGATGAATTCACAGATCACAAAGAAGTTTTTCAAAAACCTTCTTTCTCATTTTTATCGGAGGATATTTCCTTTGACCCTATAGTCTTCAAAGGGATCCAAAATACCAGTTCTCAGATTCCACAGAAATAAGGCTAGCAAAGAGCTCCACGAAATACAGCTGTATCTCAGTGAGTTTAAGTCACACATCACAAAGCAGTTTCTCAGAAAGCTTCTTTCCAGTTTTTTATGAGGATATTTTCTTTTTCACCATAGCTCTTTATGGGCTTGCAAATATCACTTTTCAAATTCAACAAAAACAGTCTTAGCAAAAGGCTTCATGAGGTGAATGCTGTAACTCTGTGAAATGAATTCATAGATCACAAAGAGGTTTCTCAAAAAGTTTCTTCCTCATTTTTATCGGAGGATATTTCCTTTGGCCTTATAGTCTTCAAAGGGATCCGAAATATCAGTTATCAGATTCCACAGAAATTAGGCTAACAAAAAGCTCCATGAAATACAGTTGTAACTTAGTGAGTGGAAGTCACACATCACAAAGCAGTTTCTCAGACAGCTTCTTTCCAGTTTTTATATGAGCATATTTTCTTTTCCACGATAGCCCTCTAAAGGCTTCCAAATATCACTTTGCAAATTCCACAAGAACAATCTTAGCGAGCGGCTTCTTGAGGGGAAAGCTGTAACTCTGTGAGATGAATTAACAGAACACAGAGCAGTTTCTCAGAACGCTTCTTTCCAGTTTTTTTCTGAGGATATTTTCTTTTTCACCATAGCCCACTATGGGCTTCCAAATATCACTTTGGAAATTCCGCAAGAACAGTCTTAGGAAAAGGCTTCTTGAGGAGAAAGCGGGAACTCTGTGATATGAATTAACAGAACACAAAGCAGTTTCTCAGAAAACTTCTTTCCAGTTTTATTCTGAGGATATTTTCTTTTTCTCCACAGCCCTCCGTGGGCTTCCAAATATCACTTTGCAATTCGACAGGAAGAGTCTTAGCGAAAGACTTCTGGAGGGGAAAGCTGTAACTGTGTGAGATGAATTCACAGATCACAAAGAGGTTTCTCAAAAAGCTTCTTCACCATTTTTATCGAAGGATATTTCATTTGGCCCTATAGTCTCAAAGGGATCTGAAATATCAGTTCTCAGATTCCACAGAAATTAGGCTAGCAAAGAGCTCCACGAATACAGCTGTAACTCAGTGAGTGGAAGTCGCACATCACAAAGCAGTTTCTCAGAAAGCTTCTTTCCAGTTTTTATCTGAGCATATTTTCTTTTTCACAATAGCCCTCTATGGGCTTCCAAATATCACTTTGCAAATTCCACAAGAACAGTCTTAGCTAATGGCTTGTTGAGAGGAAAGCTGTAACTCTGTGAGTTGAATTAACAGAACACAGAGCAGTTTCTCAGAAAGCTTCTTTCCAGTTTTTTTCTGAGGATATTTTCTTTTTCACCATAGCCCTCTATGGGCTTCCAAATATCACTTTGGAAATTCCCCAAGAACAGTTTTAGCAAAAGGCTTCTTGAGGGGAAAGCTGTAAATCTGTGAGATGAATTAACAGAACACAAAGCAGTTTCACAGAAAATTTCTTTCCAGGTTTTTTCTGAGGATATTTTCTTTTTCTCCACAGCCCTCCGTGGGTTTCCAAATATCACTTTGCAAATTCCACAAGAACAGTCTTAGCGAAAGACTTCTTGAGGGGAAAGCTGTAAATGTGCGAGATGAATTCACAGATCACAAAGAAGTTTCTCAAAAACTTTGTTCCTCATTTATATCGGAGGATATTTCCTTTGGTCGTATAGTCTTCAAAGGGATCTGAAAATCAGTTCTCAGAATCCACAGAAATTAGGCTAGCAAAGAGCTCCACGAATACAGCTGTAACTCCGTGAGTGGAAGTCACACATCACAAAGCAGTTTCTCAGAAAGCTTCCTTCCAGTTTTTATCTGAGCATATTTTCCTTTCCCCGTAGCCCACATGGGCTTTCAAATATCACTTTGCAAATTCCACAAGAACAGTCTTAGTGAACGGCCTCCTGAGGGGAAAGCTGAAACTCTCTGAGATTAATTAACAGAACACAAAGCAGTTTCTCAGAAAGCTTCTTTCCAGTTTTTTCTGAGGATATTTTCTTTTTCACCATAGCCCTCCACGGGCTTCCAAATATCAGTTTGCCAATTACACAAGAATAGTCTTAGCAAAAGGCTTCTTTAGGGGAAAGCTGTAACTCTGTGAGATGAATTCAGAAATCACAAAGAAGCTTCGCAGAAAGCTTCTTTCCCATTTTTGTCGGAGGATATTTCCTTAGGCACTGTAGCCTTCAATGGGACCCAAAACATCATTTCTCAGATTCCACAGAAATAAGGCTAACAAAGAGCTCCACGAAACACAGCTGTAACTCACAGAGTGGAATTCACACATCACAAAGAAGTTTCTCAGAATGCTTCTTTCCAGTTTTCAACTGAGGATATTTTCTCTTTCACCATTGCCCTCTATGGGCTTCCAAATACCACATTGCAAATACCAGAAGAGCAGTCTTAGCGAAAGCCTTGTTCAGGGGAAAGCTGTAAATCTGTAAGATGAATTAACAGAACCCAAAGCAGTTTCTCAGAAAGCTTCTTTCCAGTTTTTATCTGAGGATATTTTCTTTTACAACATACCCCTCCAAGGGCTTCCAAATATCACTTTTCAAATTCCACAAGAACAGTCGTAGGGAACGGCTTCTTGAGGGGAAAGCTGTAACCTTGTGTGATGAATTCCAGACCACAAAGAAGTTTCTCAGAAAGCTTCTTTCTCATTCTCATCGGAGGATATTTCCTTTGTCTCTATAATCTTCCAAGGAATCCGAAATATCAGTTCTAAGATTCCACAGAAATAAGGCTAGCAAAGAATTACACGAAATACAGCTGGATCTCGTTGATTGAAGTCACACATCACAAAGCAGTTTCTCAGAAATCTTCTTTCCAGTTTTTATCTGAGCATGATTTTTTTTTCACCGTAGCCCTTTATGGGCTTCCAAATATCACTTTGCAAATACCACAAGAACAGTCTTAGCGAACGGCTTGTTGAGGGGAAACCTGTAACCCTGAGTGATGAATTAACTGAACACAAAGCAGGTTCTCAGAAAAATTCTTTCCAGTTTTTATCTGAGGATATTTTCTTTTTCATCACAGCTGTCCGTGGACTTCCAAATATCACTTTTAAATTTCCAAAAGAACAGTCTTAGCGAAAGACTTCTTGAGGGGAAAGCTGTAACTCTGTGAGATGAATTCACAGATCACAAAGAAGTTTTTCAAAAACCTTCTTTCTCATTTTTATCGGAGGATATTTCCTTTGACCCTATAGTCTTCAAAGGGATCCAAAATACCAGTTCTCAGATTCCACAGAAATAAGGCTAGCAAAGAGCTCCACGAAATACAGCTGTATCTCAGTGAGTTTAAGTCACACATCACAAAGCAGTTTCTCAGAAAGCTTCTTTCCAGTTTTTTATGAGGATATTTTCTTTTTCACCATAGCTCTTTATGGGCTTGCAAATATCACTTTTCAAATTCAACAAAAACAGTCTTAGCAAAAGGCTTCATGAGGTGAATGCTGTAACTCTGTGAAATGAATTCATAGATCACAAAGAGGTTTCTCAAAAAGTTTCTTCCTCATTTTTATCGGAGGATATTTCCTTTGGCCTTATAGTCTTCAAAGGGATCCGAAATATCAGTTATCAGATTCCACAGAAATTAGGCTAACAAAAAGCTCCATGAAATACAGTTGTAACTTAGTGAGTGGAAGTCACACATCACAAAGCAGTTTCTCAGACAGCTTCTTTCCAGTTTTTATATGAGCATATTTTCTTTTCCACGATAGCCCTCTAAAGGCTTCCAAATATCACTTTGCAAATTCCACAAGAACAGTCTTAGCGAGCGGCTTCTTGAGGGGAAAGCTGTAACTCTGTGAGATGAATTAACAGAACACAGAGCAGTTTCTCAGAACGCTTCTTTCCAGTTTTTTTCTGAGGATATTTTCTTTTTCACCATAGCCCACTATGGGCTTCCAAATATCACTTTGGAAATTCCGCAAGAACAGTCTTAGGAAAAGGCTTCTTGAGGAGAAAGCGGGAACTCTGTGATATGAATTAACAGAACACAAAGCAGTTTCTCAGAAAACTTCTTTCCAGTTTTATTCTGAGGATATTTTCTTTTTCTCCACAGCCCTCCGTGGGCTTCCAAATATCACTTTGCAATTCGACAGGAAGAGTCTTAGCGAAAGACTTCTGGAGGGGAAAGCTGTAACTGTGTGAGATGAATTCACAGATCACAAAGAGGTTTCTCAAAAAGCTTCTTCACCATTTTTATCGAAGGATATTTCATTTGGCCCTATAGTCTCAAAGGGATCTGAAATATCAGTTCTCAGATTCCACAGAAATTAGGCTAGCAAAGAGCTCCACGAATACAGCTGTAACTCAGTGAGTGGAAGTCGCACATCACAAAGCAGTTTCTCAGAAAGCTTCTTTCCAGTTTTTATCTGAGCATATTTTCTTTTTCACAATAGCCCTCTATGGGCTTCCAAATATCACTTTGCAAATTCCACAAGAACAGTCTTAGCTAATGGCTTGTTGAGAGGAAAGCTGTAACTCTGTGAGTTGAATTAACAGAACACAGAGCAGTTTCTCAGAAAGCTTCTTTCCAGTTTTTTTCTGAGGATATTTTCTTTTTCACCATAGCCCTCTATGGGCTTCCAAATATCACTTTGGAAATTCCCCAAGAACAGTTTTAGCAAAAGGCTTCTTGAGGGGAAAGCTGTAAATCTGTGAGATGAATTAACAGAACACAAAGCAGTTTCACAGAAAATTTCTTTCCAGGTTTTTTCTGAGGATATTTTCTTTTTCTCCACAGCCCTCCGTGGGTTTCCAAATATCACTTTGCAAATTCCACAAGAACAGTCTTAGCGAAAGACTTCTTGAGGGGAAAGCTGTAAATGTGCGAGATGAATTCACAGATCACAAAGAAGTTTCTCAAAAACTTTGTTCCTCATTTATATCGGAGGATATTTCCTTTGGTCGTATAGTCTTCAAAGGGATCTGAAAATCAGTTCTCAGAATCCACAGAAATTAGGCTAGCAAAGAGCTCCACGAATACAGCTGTAACTCCGTGAGTGGAAGTCACACATCACAAAGCAGTTTCTCAGAAAGCTTCCTTCCAGTTTTTATCTGAGCATATTTTCCTTTCCCCGTAGCCCACATGGGCTTTCAAATATCACTTTGCAAATTCCACAAGAACAGTCTTAGTGAACGGCCTCCTGAGGGGAAAGCTGAAACTCTCTGAGATTAATTAACAGAACACAAAGCAGTTTCTCAGAAAGCTTCTTTCCAGTTTTTTCTGAGGATATTTTCTTTTTCACCATAGCCCTCCACGGGCTTCCAAATATCAGTTTGCCAATTACACAAGAATAGTCTTAGCAAAAGGCTTCTTTAGGGGAAAGCTGTAACTCTGTGAGATGAATTCAGAAATCACAAAGAAGCTTCGCAGAAAGCTTCTTTCCCATTTTTGTCGGAGGATATTTCCTTAGGCACTGTAGCCTTCAATGGGACCCAAAACATCATTTCTCAGATTCCACAGAAATAAGGCTAACAAAGAGCTCCACGAAACACAGCTGTAACTCACAGAGTGGAATTCACACATCACAAAGAAGTTTCTCAGAATGCTTCTTTCCAGTTTTCAACTGAGGATATTTTCTCTTTCACCATTGCCCTCTATGGGCTTCCAAATACCACATTGCAAATACCAGAAGAGCAGTCTTAGCGAAAGCCTTGTTCAGGGGAAAGCTGTAAATCTGTAAGATGAATTAACAGAACCCAAAGCAGTTTCTCAGAAAGCTTCTTTCCAGTTTTTATCTGAGGATATTTTCTTTTACAACATACCCCTCCAAGGGCTTCCAAATATCACTTTTCAAATTCCACAAGAACAGTCGTAGGGAACGGCTTCTTGAGGGGAAAGCTGTAACCTTGTGTGATGAATTCCAGACCACAAAGAAGTTTCTCAGAAAGCTTCTTTCTCATTCTCATCGGAGGATATTTCCTTTGTCTCTATAATCTTCCAAGGAATCCGAAATATCAGTTCTAAGATTCCACAGAAATAAGGCTAGCAAAGAATTACACGAAATACAGCTGGATCTCGTTGATTGAAGTCACACATCACAAAGCAGTTTCTCAGAAATCTTCTTTCCAGTTTTTATCTGAGCATGATTTTTTTTTCACCGTAGCCCTTTATGGGCTTCCAAATATCACTTTGCAAATACCACAAGAACAGTCTTAGCGAACGGCTTGTTGAGGGGAAACCTGTAACCCTGAGTGATGAATTAACTGAACACAAAGCAGGTTCTCAGAAAAATTCTTTCCAGTTTTTATCTGAGGATATTTTCTTTTTCATCACAGCTGTCCGTGGACTTCCAAATATCACTTTTAAATTTCCAAAAGAACAGTCTTAGCGAAAGACTTCTTGAGGGGAAAGCTGTAACTCTGTGAGATGAATTCACAGATCACAAAGAAGTTTTTCAAAAACCTTCTTTCTCATTTTTATCGGAGGATATTTCCTTTGACCCTATAGTCTTCAAAGGGATCCAAAATACCAGTTCTCAGATTCCACAGAAATAAGGCTAGCAAAGAGCTCCACGAAATACAGCTGTATCTCAGTGAGTTTAAGTCACACATCACAAAGCAGTTTCTCAGAAAGCTTCTTTCCAGTTTTTTATGAGGATATTTTCTTTTTCACCATAGCTCTTTATGGGCTTGCAAATATCACTTTTCAAATTCAACAAAAACAGTCTTAGCAAAAGGCTTCATGAGGTGAATGCTGTAACTCTGTGAAATGAATTCATAGATCACAAAGAGGTTTCTCAAAAAGTTTCTTCCTCATTTTTATCGGAGGATATTTCCTTTGGCCTTATAGTCTTCAAAGGGATCCGAAATATCAGTTATCAGATTCCACAGAAATTAGGCTAACAAAAAGCTCCATGAAATACAGTTGTAACTTAGTGAGTGGAAGTCACACATCACAAAGCAGTTTCTCAGACAGCTTCTTTCCAGTTTTTATATGAGCATATTTTCTTTTCCACGATAGCCCTCTAAAGGCTTCCAAATATCACTTTGCAAATTCCACAAGAACAGTCTTAGCGAGCGGCTTCTTGAGGGGAAAGCTGTAACTCTGTGAGATGAATTAACAGAACACAGAGCAGTTTCTCAGAACGCTTCTTTCCAGTTTTTTTCTGAGGATATTTTCTTTTTCACCATAGCCCACTATGGGCTTCCAAATATCACTTTGGAAATTCCGCAAGAACAGTCTTAGGAAAAGGCTTCTTGAGGAGAAAGCGGGAACTCTGTGATATGAATTAACAGAACACAAAGCAGTTTCTCAGAAAACTTCTTTCCAGTTTTATTCTGAGGATATTTTCTTTTTCTCCACAGCCCTCCGTGGGCTTCCAAATATCACTTTGCAATTCGACAGGAAGAGTCTTAGCGAAAGACTTCTGGAGGGGAAAGCTGTAACTGTGTGAGATGAATTCACAGATCACAAAGAGGTTTCTCAAAAAGCTTCTTCACCATTTTTATCGAAGGATATTTCATTTGGCCCTATAGTCTCAAAGGGATCTGAAATA